>NC_136701.1:16805528-16810528 GCF_947650265.1 Symphodus melops
AAAGTGGTTGAGAACAATTATGATTTCAATCTGTATTTAAAAGCTGCAGTGGTTCTGACCACCAGGCTGCTCTGTGCTGCACAATGCAACATTTTTGCCCTGGACCCTTTTAAGCAGTCCACACCCCAGTAATAAAAGATGTTATATTGATCTGCGATATCTAATCCTAACCCTTGCCAAAGCATAGAATGTGAACAAAGCCGTCATTACGACACTGGCTGGTACATAGCAGATATTTTTCAGAAATATATCAGTAGACACAATCAGCCAAAAAACATGACAAACTTTGAATATATTTTCTTCAAGGTGAAAAAAAAGGTCTTACTTTTTTCTTGGGGTTGCTGACATCCAGTTTCATGGAGCAACACTTGTTCAGAGTATTTAAACGCCTGCAACAACAACAAAACACATTTTGACAAATGTGCTAAGGCTGCTAGGTTGGATATTTCCCATCTGTTTTGGTGTGTTTTTACTGCAACACTCTTACTGTCATGCGTCCCACAGCCTCTCTTTCTGATCATTCAAACTCCAACATTCTTCATTTCATTTCATCCTCTTTGATCTTCTATCCTGACTCCATCCTTCTCATTACATCCCAGGCTTCTCCCCTTCTCCTCCCTCCTTTCCCATTCCTCCCCCTTATTCCTCCCTCCTCTTCTCTGGCATCTCTCCGCTGGGACTGATCCTCAGCTGTCTCCTCTCCACTTCTCTCCCTCCTCCCTTCTTCTATCAGCCACCCCCTTTATTTACAGACTCAGCACTTGGGGCAACCATCCCCACCCACTTTTCTCCCCATCTGACTTCGACTCAGGCTGTGTATACTGTGGCTGCTTTGGAGGGGGGTGTCAGTGTTGGTTTGGTTCAATATGAGACCATTAAAAAATATGTTTTGGGGGCTTTTGGCCTCTGTCATGTGAAAGACTTCAGCTTCTAACAGCACAATTCAAGTCCTCCATTGTTTCCTTTCTCTGACCTCTCATACAAACCAGCAGTTCTAACAAATATTCATGGTTAACACAAACCAAAGTGCCTTGATAAGTATTTAAAATCACCAAATTATCATTTGAAAACATCTTTTGTCTCTTACTTCAAATCTTAAATTAAACATATTTTATTTTCCTGGAACTCCATTAAACCCCACAAGGACAACCAAACCATTCACTGAAGGTCGTCACAATGTAATTGGTTGTTAAAAACGTGGTTCAAAATGAATTGGAATGCAATGAAAAGGAATCAAGTTTGACTATTGCAAAGTGTGTCAATGGTCAAAAACTCAGAAAAAAATAGAGAAAACTGGGTCAACAAACTCTGCTTTCTCCTTCCTTGTGAGCGCGCATATTTATTGAAATTGAAAAACTTCTTAGAAAACATTGATGTGTGAACATGTTAGAAATCATTGAGTGTGTTTTACAGCTACTGAGACAGTTCTCGTGAGGTCTGCTGTGTAGTCTCTCACAATGTAACTGTCAGGAATCACTAATACTATAATTACCACACCCTCCTCCAACATAGACATTAGAGAAGTGGGGATGAACAGAGAAGAGAGAAAAGGATGAGAGGAGGGAAAGTTTGACATTGAAAGTCTTGAAGCATCAATGATAAGAGACGAGAAGATGTGAAACAAAAAGATCATAGAGGTATGCAGAGGGACTTAAAAACACACTCTCAAAGCCATCTGGTAGAATATACTGGCATCCCCTCACTCCTTGCCTGTTACACCCCCCCCCCCCCCCCCCCCCCCCCCCTCCCCCCCACCCACTTCTGCCCCTGAGGGTCTGTGCTCTTTGAATGGGAGATCAGAGCATGGCAGAGGGGAGGGGAGGTGACCAGATCAAAGCCTGGGTGTCTGAGTGGGAGACAGGGATGGGGACTTCATTAAGGGTCGGGGTCAGACAGCAAATGATTAGCAGTTAGCAAAGTAAGGGGGGAACAAGCAGGGTAATGAATGAGGGGGGACAAGAAAGGAATTCTATAGTTTTACAGGTAGCCTATTAAATGTGCACAACATAACTGGCTGATGCGTACGAACCGGACACCAATCAAAGGACAGCAGACCCTTTTTTTTTTCTTTTATCTCTGGTCTTTTCCAGCAACATAAAGACTGCTTATAGGACTGTGACAAGGCCAGAACCATTTAAAAAAAACAACATAAATGTGCCATTCGAACATAAGGTTATTATTTTGAGAATGTGTTATCCTGATTTCAACTGGAGAAGGGGACAATATATTTTTGTCATGTTAGGACTCTACTTGGAGAAAACTGAAAGACCTAACATGAGGGCTTAGATAAAAGATATATGATCAATGTATATCGATAGAAAAAAATGATTTGTACTCTCAGGAACTGGTCATTTTTAATCAACTGAAAAGATTTGGAAATCCTTGATGTGCATTATACAGCTTCATGACTTTCGGGTTACTGATCCAACAAGACTTGCTGAACAGTTAATGAAAGATTACAAAGGTTTCGTTGGGCTTCTGAAATACCGTTACTTTTATTGCAGGCATGTTTCCTTTATTGCTAGAAGGTTTTTAGTGTCCAATGATACTTACATACATAATAACAATTTTTTTTCTACTCTGTCTGCTCTAATTGTTTGTTTTGTTTAATAACTAGAGCTCGACAGCGATGGGTGAATAATTGGAACACCCTTGTAAATGTTTGTGCACTTTATGTAAGAATCAAAGGAGAAACAAACACAAAGAAATGTTGCATGAATGTTCGCACAAATGTACAATATGAACATTAGTGTTAGTGCGAACAATCTTACCGACAAAGAGGCTCCACCAGATCCCGATCCAAAAAGTCGTGGTCCCTTTTCACAGAGGGAATATCGATCGGGAACTGGGAATCTGTGAAAGAAGAAACACAGAGTTTTGTGACATAATGATTTACAGGAGACAGCAGTTCTCTTTACAAGAAGTCCCTGAAGTACTGAACAAGAGTCATTTCCTCTGTCAACTCCCCTCATCTGCATCGGAAGCTTACAGACACGTCTTCAACGATATAAATAACTCACATTCCACACACTGCCAATGCCAAAATGACTCAAGACTTTTTATTCCTGTGATTCTGAGTGTGGTGGCAGACGGCAGGCATCAGAAGCTGCCACAGAGTCCCCGAGGCAGACAGCCATAACCTCACATTACTGGAGCTCATACAGCATGTGTGGGGGTTTTTTTTGGAAATGTTTTTGTGTGCATGATGCTCGATTTTTTTTCAGGCTACTTTCTACATTTTTCTGTTGGTGTCTACACTGTGTGAGACCCAATGTACGTTGAAAAAAAAAAAAAAACATCTCTATGTTCTTAAAAAAAAAAGCTGGAGGAAGGATAGAGGAGAGAAAGATGGAGGGATAGTTATGGAGGTGAAAGAAAAGTGTTTGAGTTAAGGCCAGGACAGATGCAAATGGAGAAAGAAGAGAAAAAAAGAGATGTTTGTGAGAGACCCAGCAGTGATAACAAGGCCTTTCCCATGACCCTCCCTCCAGACAGGAACTGAGGCCTGGAAATAGAACGAGCGGCCTTAAGACGGATGCGAGGATGGAAGGTTGGAAGAAAAAGAAAGAGAAATAAAGATAAATGGGAAGAAAGACAGAGAGAAACACGAAGCAAGAGAGACCAAAAGGATACATTCTGAACTTTAGTTGCTGTGTGTGTGTGATGCTGTACATGTATTTGTGTTACCTTCATAGAGCTGGGCGTACTGTGGAAATCCTGCTGCTCTGAGCCAATCACAAGCCTCCTTAGCCTCAATCTCTGCAAATCAAAAAGAAGCCATTTTAGCACAAAATTTGATCAAATGTATTTCTTTTCGAAGTTTTAGTTCCACCTTTTAAAATGATCAGAATTCAGAGCAGCAAAAAGAAACAGGCAAAAAAAAGGTCTGAAGTATTTCCTGTAGCTAACTCGATGTGCGTTCCGCACAAGTAAAAGAGAATAATAAAAAGTATAACGTTGTATTTGTCTGTTTTCTCTATTCCCGTTTTATTTGTCACACACTGGAGGAACGTCCCAGGAAATTAATTTCTCCTCGGGGAATTCGCCAGAATAATATGATAGGAAAAGCTGGAAGTCGCTCGGTAAGTAATCAACATAATCCTCTGAGTGCAAAGTACCCGGTTTGCACAGTTTTGCATCATACACATCGCTCCTTCAAGCAGCAGTCAGGTTTAGCAACCAGAGCATGAATTTTACAGGCCTTACACATGGCACCACACCCCATTATGTGCTGCCGCCAGCACCTCGAGCCGCTTTACAGGCATTTGTTTTACTACTTTTTTTCCGCTGGCATACTGTATGTATTGCACACAGGACTTTAATGTGTGTTTGTGCACATTACACGATTAAACCCCTCTGCAGAGAGTAGTGCTGACCAAGACTTCTGAATGATGGTGGTTTCTCTCATATGATAATAACTAACACTTTTTTTCAAGGACGATATGAAACATACATTATGTGTACCAACATATTAACATCTCTGCACATATTTTTTGAAAAACTGTCCAAGAGGTTGAAGAGCATTTTAACAAAACAATGGATAAATGGCAAAACATAATTATTCCAGCCCACTCGTTCGCTCTCATTGTCTCATTCAGACATGGAGAAAAGTGAAGGCACAGAAGCAGAAAACACAGGGTACAAAGTTCAGCAGGGCAATAAAAAAGCCTCCGTCTTCACCATCAGAGATGTGAACGGTCAGAGGAAACGATCCTTTCACCGCAATATAGCAATTACATCTCTTCTCCCAGCATTCTCTGCATAACTCCTCTCTCTAAATGACATATGAGGCAACACCAGGGGAAGATCGGGAATAAAAAAGTTTATGAAGCAAAAATAGACCAGAGAGACGTCGATATTTTTGATGGAAAGTGTCTCAGAAGAGAAAACAGAGGAAGGAAAACTCAGAGATGAGCACTTACTTGTATCTCTCATTGTGCAGGTGATGACATGTTTTTAATCCCAAGACACATCCATTCACTGCCATCCAGCCTTTCCAT
>NC_136701.1:16813028-17170528 GCF_947650265.1 Symphodus melops
TCAGTTTGAGTGATAGCAGACTGGACTATTGGGGTGACAGAAGAAGGCTGAAGGTGATCAAGTTTAGTATTTGGTTATGCCTCTTTTCCTCCAGCAGAGGGTGTAAAATCATCTAAACTCCCTCCAGTTATTATATAGCCACAGGCCATCTTTACATGTAAGGCATCAGCAAGTGTCTGATTTAGGTTGCAGTTTTGTGAATGACCTAATATTGTTAGATGTGGTTGCAAAAGAAGCAGTTCAAGTTTTTTTTTCTCCTTTTCTGTCACATGCAGAAACGTCAGTGAAGCAGCTGTTGGCCAACATTTTTTTCTGACTCAGACAATGCTCGCAGTATAAAATATATCCACAAAAATTAGATTTAAGTAAAGTTGAAGTTCAATAAAAGACACGAATAGAGCAAAAGATAAATATAGGAATACAGTTGCATGTCAATGAAATTGTCATTTAAAATGATATGGCAAATAAAGACTATTAGAGTAGTGATTGTGTGCAGAGACCACCGTTATTCAATTTGTTTTTACTGAGGGCCAGATACCAAAGACAGATACCAAATGAGTGGCCTGAGAGATATTGCTCGAAATGTGGGTAATCATTTTAGCAGCTTTTTGAATAATTAGGAACAACAACATACAGTGCATACTGTATTGCTGTTCCACAACAGCAACATTGTATTGCATCATGGCACAACATAAAAAAGTCGTGTCTACATTCAAATGAACTTTTAGACCTATGAGAGGTTGTGCAGTTATGAGTCGAAGTTTTGATAAGAGATTGATACTATGATTAATTCCTGGAGGAGATAATATCGATGTTAACACAAGTCTTCATCAAGTCCACTGACTTTTTAGTTTTAGAAATGAATCAAAGAAAGTACTTCATCCTATCACGTACTGTATTATCAGGTTTTAGGTTCGTCGACTTGTCCCAGAACACTTGACTACTGTAAAAATCCAACAGACAGAGCACAGCATTAAAGTCTATATGGAGCCATGTTTCTGACCACATTTTTATTAATTTAATAAATATAAAAAGTCCCATGATGACTTTTCTTTTGCCTCTGTTTTTCCTCTCCTCCACTTCCTCAGTGAAGGGATCTGGCTATTCAGCTGTGTTGCTGTCGCTATTTTGTGCAAACGAAGTGATGCTGTGTGAAAATGTTTTTAAAAGTTGTTAAATCTATTCCCATAACGACAATGATGATGATGATTCTGATTCTGATTTAAGTCATCCATCTATTTAAGGATCATGTGTGGATTAGGGCTGTGCAATTAATCGCTATTTACATGGCCATTGCAATACTGAAAAATGTTATTATGCATTATATATTTGTCTCAAAGCGTTAAGGCCCAGTGTGTATACAAATCTAAAAGGCAGTTGGGATTTTGGAAATAATGAATCAATGTATTTATTTTTAGGAGTTTCAGACGTAGCTTAGGTTAGGTTACTGAGTTCTGGTTTTTTTTAAAGTCCGTCTGACAGTCGAGCAGCTGCTGAGGAGAGGAATTCAACTTGGCACTGTGTGTGCGTCTGTGTACTGCATGTCTGTTATACGACTGGAATAGAAGAAGAAGAAAAGTGTGTTACTGCAGGAGGCAGTGAGAGAACATTAAATTAGTCATACCCTAACCCAAAAGCAGCACAGGCATAAACTTGCTTCTCCATCTACATTCCTCACCTGCCGCAAGAGCTCTCTCGCTCTCTCTCTCTCTCTCTCTCTCTCTCTCTCTCTCTCTCTCTCTCTCTCTTTCTCTCTCTCTGCCTGTATGTCTGTCTGTCTGGCTCACATAGTTTTTAAAGTACATAAAAGATTTGACAGATTTGACTGAAACTAATTTGGCAGCAAGGAACATAAACACAAACACACAAACACACAAACACACACACACACACACACACACACACACACACACACACACACACACACACACACACACACACATAAACCAACTTTAATTGTACCAACATAGCACCCTGAAAAACATCAGCAAACAAAGGAGATCAACTAATCTTTCACATGGAATTCAACACACATCAGAGTGTCCACTGGAGTAGCCCAAAGCTTCCTACTGAACACCAGGATGTTCTGTTTACGCCCTGGGAAACATGAGTCATGTGACAGGAAGTAGAGGAAGTTACCATGGAATACAAGCTGAAAAGCTGGGTAGATGGGACATAGACTAAAACAATAACAATGCACCCCTTAAGGGGTTTGTTTTGTCTTCTTCGGGAAATTTGAAAGATGTATTTGAGTAGAATGGGCTCCATCTGTCCGACTGGTTTAAACCAGAGAAAAATGGGAGTAGAGTGAAATATAGTGCCCGTTTAGCAAACATAAAAAAAAGATGAAAAAAACAAAAGATGGACAGGTTCCTCCTTATAGTCTTTTTCTATTTGTTGATGTTTCGCAAAGATTAGTGAGGTAGGTCAAAAGATAAAAACCTTCAATGAATCTCACATGAAAAGGCAGCATTCAGACTCCCTTTCTGTGATTTGAAAAAGAAACACTTTCTTTATGAAAGTTGGCATTGTATTAAGCTGCACACGGCTCTTTCCTCGACATCTGAATGGAAAGGAGAACACAGCTACAGGGTTGAATGAGTTCAGTCATTGCAGAGAAGAAAAACAAGCAAAGTAAAAGACGATTTCGATCAGTTTAAGTCGTGCAAATCATTTCTTGAAGGATCATTGAGATCACATACCCTACACATACCACATACATTAGATGTCATACAGTATCTCTAGTCCTGAATTTCCCCATTAGGGATCAATAAAGTTATATCTTAGTTTTCTATTTCTACCTCGAGCCAACTTCCGCAGCAGCTGCTTGCGAGCGATGATGCGTGAGAGGCGCAGGGCAGAGCGTTGTCTGGGGGTGTCGCCCAGCCTTAGGTAGTGTCGCTGGCCATGAGGTGTCATGGCCTCCAGACAGGATCCCTCACTGGAGCTGTCGTCGTCACTCTCAGCAATGTCGTCCGTCTCGCGTTGATCCTCCCTGTTGTCATGGAAATCCAAACTTCTGCTATCTGCACTATTCTCAGCAGTGTCTACGTCAGCACTCTCTACACTGTCCACACTGTCAGAGGGTTTGCACTCTCTGAAATCTACACCCCCACCCTCAATTTCTGCAGTTTCTAATCCATGCGCAGCTTTTTCTCCGAGTGCTGAGGTAGTCAAACTCTGCATATTCACATCACCCATACTGCTAACTAAAACTTCCACAAGATAGAAATGGAATGCTTCAAGTCTTCCTCTCGTCCTGATGACTTGTTATGTGAGCACTCCCTCCGAATTCCTGTCTCTAACAAGCCCTCACTGCAAGCCGAATCAGCTCCCCGCCTGCTCGCCCGCCTCCTCCCTTCAACAAACAAAACAATCATCACACTACCTGAATCAGATGATAAAGCTTGTTAGCTCCAAACACATGCTCACACAACCGCTCACCCATCAGCTGAGATGGGAGGGAGACCTACAGACTCGTTTGCTTCCACAAGCTTTTTTCACTTGGTCACATGGAGAAGTGTGCCTATGAGATGGAGGATTGGGAAACACTGCCCGGCTTCCTGACGCAGTGCCAAAGACACAATTTGGTACATGCCTCGGGCAAGCGGCATGCCTGTGTGTAAGTGTTATATCTGGGAGAGGAGACGCGATGAGACAAGGGATCGGCTTGGAAAAAACTAAATCCTGTAGAAAGGGGATAGAACAATAGAGAGCATGTGGGTGTGTCTGACTGCATCGAGGAATGTGTGTAGGAACCAATCTATTGTTACTAAAGCTGATCAGGACTGTAATGCCTTTGAGAAAAGTTGTGTAAATCCTGTGGGCTCATACCACATGATGTTTAACATGACTGATCTCAGTGGTGGAGGAAGTACCCAGAAATCCTCCTGAGGTTAAAGTACTGACACTGTAATGTAGAATCACGTCTCTACAATGTTTACATACACCATTCACTCAATGCGTTCAAACTTTTGAGAGTAAACGAAAGAAAGGATTTTACTGTATTGATCACCTAGGGGGAAACTAGAGACGTCAGAGTGACGGTGCTGCCCTCGGCAGGCGCTCCAGAGGTGATAGAGGCGGGGGATTTGGTGCCTTGCTCAAGGGCCTCCTCCTTACTCAAGGGTCTAGAACCCCACCGACCACGAATGTCACAACACATCTACTCTACACTGACTGCAGCAAGTGGAGTGAATTGGTTACTAAGAAGGCTAGCTAGCTGCAGCAGTCTGTTGTAACTGACATGGATTTAAAACTTTAAGTAATCACCAGTCCTGATTTATATGCTTTTTTTGTGCATTGCCTGATATCTTCTAAGCCCTGACTGATCAGGCACATATGCAGGCACCCGCACTCTCTTGATCCCAATACATACATCAAAATTACATTTATCAGCTGCAGCGAGAGATCCTGATGCCTGTAATGTGTGACTGATTGTTTCCAAACAGAAACAGCGTTGGCGAATAAATGTATGGAATGCAGAGAAGGAGGAGGCAAGTTCATACTTTGACCTCGTTTGGCAGAATAGTCGTGCCAGGACTACAGGATATAGAAGGGGTCCTTTTAAATTCATTTGAAGTCGATGGTAAGCTGAGGGGGGAAGAGGTAGGGGTGAGGGTGGGGGTTGCACGTGAAAAGTAGGTCATAGCAAAGTCAATCTCAGGTCAGCTGCTTCACACACACACACACACACACACACACACACACACACACACACACACACACACACACACACACACACACACACACACACCTGATCTCACAGTGGAGAGCTACTGTACAACAGCTGAGCTTCAAGTCTCTTAAGTCATTGACTGTCATAGAGGAATGAAGCAGAAGAAGAAATAATGGATTATCGCATAATAAACTCTGATTTAATTTGATTACACTGCCCTCTAGAGGCATATTGGGAGACAAAATTATCAGAAGATAGATTTACTGATTGATAGATGAAAAAGCAAACAAACTAAAATACAATGAAGAGTACTGAACAAGCGTTCCACCACGATGCATGAACAGCAGGATGACTCAGGAACATGATAGAGACCTTCACAGATGTCTGTCGATGGACTTGTACAGGGCCTGGCTGTAGTATGCCAATCAAAAACATAATATCCACCAATCCCTCCCCATATAAGACCCAGCCAGTCAAGTAGCAAAGAAACTAAAAAAGCAAACTGATAAATTCCTACCCTAATATATATATTTTTTTTCATTGATCAAAAATGCAGGCAACAGGGACCCGACAACTAACAGCTGGAGAATATTTAAAAAAATGCAAAAGCCCCAGTCTTTGAAGATGGAGTCAAAGCTGGGATGATTTATTTTTCACGAGCTTCTGCTAATTTTATCTTGCTTTAAATGCAGGAAACCTCATAATAACCCATTTCCGTGATGATAAATTCCCAACTGAACAAGCAAGTGAAAAATAAGCTTTCATGTCCTTATTGGCTGAATGCTTAACAAGTCCTGAATCATATTTTATGAAACACTGGCATATTTTGAACACGTATTTTCTGCATTTTAGATATCACTACCCTCATTAACTTGCACAACTCTTGATAAATGTATCTAGGTCGATTAATATTCTGAAAAGAAAAATGAGAAATGGCTTACTTATTGGATTCTTGAATGTTAAGTTATTGGATGCTGTTTAAGCAACATAAAGCAACTAGTCTGAGTTCCACAGTCAGAGAATTTAAAGCTTCCAAACCTGCTCACCTTTAATATTTAACCTGCAGACAGGAGCCCATTACTGAGTAGCTATAGATGCAGTACAGGGTCTCAAAAGGGAATAAGCTATGCTTAAACTATGCCACAAGCAGCATCTTAATTTAGACAGACAAATACAGGCAAGTAAGATTTCCTCTGTTTTAAATATTGCAGAAGATTTAAAACAAAATCTGAGCCCTTATCTGTTGAAACATTAATGAAAGCACAGCTGAATATGTGCATGCAAATAACTCAGTAAACACATAGTTTGCAGCGCATTTTCAAATGAGCCGTGACATCTCTGTGAGTTTAAAAACCAACCGAAAGACAGAGGTGACTACAGAGATTATCTAGGTAAATGTTCACAACACACACATTGAAGCACCTAAAACCCACAAATCCCACACGCAAAGGGAGATCCGACCCCCACTGCTAACCTAAAAATCTATGGGATTAGAGCTAAATCCAGGTGCTATTTTGTTCTCTCAGTTTTCGCACACAAATGCGCAGATGGTTGAATGAGTGGAAGTGAACACAGTCACATATACCTCATTTTCATCCAGACTGGAATTATATTTATTAATCTATCTCTATGACATTTAGGGCTTAAATAAATGGTACATGATCATAAATGCTCTATTTAAATGTAATGGTCCTTTCTACACAGTTTGCCGTTTCTTAATTTAACTGAGTTCATTTTCATTGTTAGCTTCAAGTGGTGCACTGCAATATATTGTGGGGTTTTGAAGGGTTTTCCCCCTAAAAAAAACCTTGCCTTGTTTTACTTTGTGGATCACTGATTTAACATAAAACCTTCAGCCAACTTCCAACATATTTTTTTGTATATGATGTGAGTTTGCTTTGACTGCAGTGAAAAAGAAATGCTGAGTGCCAGAATAACAAAGAGGCCAGATGTTCGCATTCTGAGGATCCCTTTTCTCCAAATCTGATCCAGACAGATGTGAACTTAGTGCCTTGTGGGCGGATGGGTTAAGCAGTGGGGAGATGTAGGGGAGGGGGAGGAAGAGCTAGGAGCTATAGGTTGTGATGGGTTTTGGGCACTGGAAGAAGAATGGTGAGAAAAAAGAAGAAAAATGATCACTAGGACAGCAGGTGTTCTGTTTAATGCCCCTTTAGACTTTTCTATTGTGTACAAACTACATCACATTATTCATCACAGTAAGTAGCCTAATTATGCATCCATAACAACAATGCACAAGTGGCCTTTTGCTGTTTGCATGTATGCGATTTATCACCGCTGTTTTCCTGAATGCGTCTGACAGGCACAGGATCTTTGATTGATATCGTTGCTTGCGGTGGTTTGCGGGGTTATGGATGTGGGAATGTTCGTCTTTTAATTTGCTTAAGAGGCAGACATCCCAGTAATTACATCAAACCAAGGAGACACATGCAACCCTCGGCATCTCTCTCCTCCCTCTGACGCACAGTTCAGAGAGAGAGAGGGAGAGAGAGGGAGAGAGAGAGAGAGAGAGAGAGAGAGATCCGACTCTGCGCATCCAGGCTATACACTGTGAACACCGACTGGCTCCCAAACTTGCTGCATTAAGGCAGATAAGCATACAATCCAAAATGCAACACATAATTCCCCTGCTAACTCGAAAATAACAATGTCAAAACAAACGTTTCTTTCAAAATAGAAGAAGTAATGCGCCTGAGAGTTTGGCATCTGAATCCCCTCAGCTGGACTCCTGTCCACAGCACATGCCTGCGCTGTTTGGAGCTCTATATTTGACAATGACCTTCCCAAAATATCAGGGAGCGCGCTGCGTGCGCGTGACTCTACAGGCATAACAGAGAAGCTATATGTTCAGTGTGATCAACTTTTGAACGCATTATCCTTCTAGTATGACTTAGCAAAGTTGTAATAAATGTAGTGCCGCTGAATGTCAGGCCAAAATGTTTAAATCCTAAAACACAAGGAGGTGTTTTGAGGTAGCAGCTCATAGACTCAAGCAGCTGCCTGTTAGATTAATTTGGCAGATTCCTATGAGTCATAATGATAATGATCTGTATTCCGCATGTTTAACAGTATCACTTCCTCTGGTTTTTGGTTCTCTGACCTGCTAGCCGTCTCTCCCGGACATTCCTCCACAGCAGATCCCAAGCCTTGGACGTGGAGTCCCGCAGCTGCTCGCTGATGGACCGCCGCAGCTGTAGCTTGGCAGACCTTCGCTGGGTTGTCATTGCGATGCAGGCGGGTGCATATCTCCTGACTTATATTCCTTTTCCCCCCAGCTCCTTGTTATTCCACAGTAAACTGCCCCGGCTGGCAGGGACAATACGTCCAGAGCTTCTGTGTCCGGCTGCCGCAATATTCGTCCGCGCTTCACCTGATATTAAAGCAAACTCTCCTCTCGCGCTGCGTCACCTTACTGCACCAGCGAAGGCGGACTAGAAACTATATGCTTGAATTCGACACTCTTCAAATACAGAGGTTTAATTCATCAAGTATTACGGCCCTCCTCGCCCCCGAGCGTCTCTGAGTGAAGGTACAGCAGTCTTTAACATAACTTCTGCATGTGAGTCTGCAACGCTGACATAGAGAGCCAGATGTGAGAGGCGACCCCCCCCCCCTTGTGTGAGTCTCTCTCTCTCTCTCTCTCTCTCTCTCTGTCTCTGTCACACACACACGCACACACCAAGCCTACATGTTCTCCACGACCCAAACCCACCCACTCACCCAAACAAGGATCTCTTTCAATCCCCTTGATACACACTAATATCACAGTCAAGCCACACATACTCACAAGTTATTACATTGGCGGTGTTGCCAGAAAACCTATCTGGTTACTCAGTCACAGGCCTGACCTGTCAAGGCATCTGCACATACTGTTATAGACTACTATAAATGTTGCCTACAGAATCCTGGGAAAATCCAAATTGATGGCTCAAAACACCGAGGCTGGATAAAGACAACAAAATCATCAAATCCTCATACATAAAAGGCTTGACATTAAACAATATTTTTAAGTTAAAATTGTGCTAGCACTTGCATATAGGCTATTAATAACGCCATTTTCATCTGATAGCTGAGGGTAAAAGCTGGACTTCTGTTATAATGTTATAAGGTTGTGATTCAGGTTGTCTGGAAATCTAGAGGTGTGGTCATTTAAGTTAAAACTATACTTCCCTTCATAAGCAAGAAGTCATAGGACACAGTGAATAAGGGTTTCACCCATCATGTTAATATCATACAAGTTGTCAGTTCTCCTGTCATGAGTAAACCCAAAGAAAATTGCTCAAGACATCACAACTTATAAGTCAATTGTAAATGTGCTAAAAACGTTTATAAACTGCATACATGCTCCTGTTCGTCTGACAATCTGACATGAAAACGCACAAACTGTCTGTCTCTTTTTGAGTTGCAGTCATCCCTCTGACAGGTCAAGAGTTTTGGGATTGTCATCGTGAGCTCTGAGTTACCCTGTGTTATCCCAGGAATGCCAGACAGAGCGATCAGACCAGGCCAGGACACTCCTCAGCTGCCGTCTGCCTGACACCATCGGATGTCTCGTTTGTGGTGTTGAGTTCCAGGTCAGCAGAGATCCACTTGTAGGATCTTGATGGGACATTTTGACCTGTCGAAACATGCTTCATGTCCAGAGAAGTCAGCAAAATCTTGCATATATTCGTACACCCAAAACCACTTGGTGACTGGTCCTGTCATAAAATGCGCATAACTCTGCCTTGGGATTTACTGGTTTAGTTCAAAACAAATGTGTTCAAGAGGATGGTTATTAATGCTGAGTTCATGGCCCTACTTTCTCTGCCTCCTGGTGTTTGGTGACAGCGAAGCTCTAGAGAGACAGTCCGCGATTTATATTCCTGCAATGCACTGCAGAGACCAAGAGAAGACTCATGGTTGGCACTGTCATTACTAATGAGAGATAAGTGGCTGAAAGGGAAATAATTCAGCATATTCACCCGACAGAAATTTTCCTCTGATGTAGAGTGCGAGGTTGGACGATCAAATTTTGTCATAACAAAATTATTGTTGGTTTCATGGTTTTAAATCATATAAATGCAGATATTCCACCAAAGTGTTATAATTTCCCCATTTCTCAACTAATCAGCAACAGAAAAGAGAAATGATAGTGCCATGAGGGATAAATCTTTTAACATCATGTTGTGAAAGCTGTGTTAAAACCATTAACTTTAGCGTGGTTTGCATGACAGAGAGCTATGCACTTTAAAGGCGTTAGCTATGACTGTAGGCTAGTAATATCTTAAGAATAAAGTAAATAAACATAGGGGATGTCGCCTCTTCTATTAACAGAGAAGAACAGATTTTGTACATTGTTATGTATTGAATACTCAGAGTGACCGTATAGATTAGGATTTAACTCCTCAAAAAACTGCTTTAAAGCCTCTCACGTGCTGACCTTAAAATCGGTATCACTCATTACAGACCCTAGATTAATTTATTTCTTTGTGTTTTCCCCTGGAGAATGGCTTTCTTTGTTTTTAAGAGGGCTCAACTGATTTTACATTCAACACTTAACATTCAAATCTTATGGAGTAGGCTTTGAAAACTGTTGTATAATATGCTTCGAGGCTCTGGATGGAGATTTCTTGCCATTCATTTCTTTCATTAATCTTAAAGCTTAATCCATTCTGGAGCTTATAAATCAGAATTTCTCATCCCTTGACTGCTCTCCCGTTTATCTGTCCCTTGGGAGAATATAATTTCTTGTATAATAAACAATACTGCAGTACTCTGCATACAAAGTACCCTAAGATTATCAAAGATAACCTTCAATAGGTGATCTATAATGTCATAACCTCTCTCAGTTAGCATTGATTACAACATCCATATATTTCAAGCATAGTTAGAAAATGACATGATATAAGCATGCAAATTGCCTTCAAGGCATCTAAGTGTTTTCTAATTGTGTTCCCTGATAACTTTTACAGAGAAATCAACAACAAGAAAGGTAACCATTAGGTCTTTAAATAATATTGACTTGGCTGAAAAAGTCATTGTAATGACCGATATCTTGAGAGAAATTGTAGAAACAGGGTGCACTTTGGGTTGAAGTTGAGAGACAGAATGAATGACTTCTGTGGGGAAAACTCTCAACTTCCAGTTACTCTCAGGTCAGTTTAGTTTTTCTGCTTTTTTCAGTTTGTGATTTGTGGATGACCAGCTGGTCTGTGTGTCAAACTCTGAAGAAATAACATAGAAACATTGGACAGCCAATCAAAACACCATTCTTACACATTCCAGGGCTCAAACGGCCAATCAAAGCAACACAATGGACACGTTCTGGACAGACACAGGATCTGACTTTCAGAACAAATACACACCAGAGCATGGGTGAGTCCACAGGGAGAGCAATCAGATCTGCAGTAGTCACAGAAATGGACAGGGCTGGTTTAAAGGAGACCGCATGCTGTATCAAGAAAAAGGAGGGAGGAGAAGGCGTAGAAGGATTTTTTTCTGTCAGGTCATGTGAGGTTAAGATATAGATTTAAATAAAAAGATCATGATAATGAAATACTGCACATCTGATGGTCACAAAAATGCTCAAATCATTCTTTAGTAATCTTTATCCAAGATGGATAGCTAGATAGCTAAATAGATGGATGGATTTCTAGCACTAAGACTCTTCTGCACTCTGATGATATTACTGTAAAAGTCAATAGCTGCATATGTACACATTTTCTGGGTTAGCAAGTCCAGGCGGATCAATATTTTAGTAGATCACATGATCAGAGACAGTGACAAAAGCTTCTCATCCAATCCACTCCTCTCTCCAGTTTCCCTAAATGTCCATGCTACTGCTCCTCCATCTCCCTCCTGTCCTCCTTTTTTCTGAGCTTGTTTTTTTCCAACCCTGCCTGTCTTCTATTTTCTGCAGCAATCAGTCATTCAGGCCGTGCTGCTGCAGACTGAAACCAGCTCATACTTTCACTGTGTGTAATTTGAACAGCTGCTTACTTTGAATCTTGAGGTTCATTAAAATTCAAACCAAACAAATGCAGAGGCAGAATCCTCGTCAAAAACCAGATTGATCCTTTCTCATACACTGAAACCACCAGTCTGATTAAAGTGGAAAAACCTCTAGATTAGACAAAACCATTGAACAGATGGCACTGTGTAACCTTGACCTAAATTCCTATAGCCCATACTATCTGTTTTGAGTGAGCTCTAAGAGCACATACATATGCACCTAATCTTCCGATGAATCTCACAGTAATTCCATATGTTGCTCACTTCCTCCAAAAGCATTTTGAAGAGCAGCCCTGCAGGATGCAGAGCACAACATCTGTTTATGTATTCACTGATGACAATGTTCTTAACCTTCAACACACTAACAGTAAACTTTATATTATAGGGAAAAGTAGCACATATGTATATAAACTTTTACAAAGCTTGGCTGCTTTAAGAATTCAGCTCTTATTTTTATTATTGCATGGAAAAACTGAAAAATTAAAAATGCAAGCGTCATTCAAAGGCCAAAATGATCAACTGAAGTCCAAAGCACCTGTATGTGATTAAAACAAAGAACCAGTCAGGCTTCTGCCCTTTCTTTGTCTTCAAATGCTGCAGGTTGGTATTCAGAGGTGTTAACTTGGCCATCGAATCTGATACGTTTGAGACACTGTCATGTCTGCTGTTAGCAAAAGCAGTGTAAGGGAGGAAATGAGTTAGGGAAGAAAGACAATGGTTGTACAGGATACAAAAAGAAAAACACTTCCAACTGGACTGTCCATTTAATGCAACAAGTAAATCCTGATACATGTAAGCTCATTTGTTTGTCAAAAGCTAAAAAACACTTGATTTCTCGGTAGAAAGGAAGGGGGGATTGAGTAGAGGCTGGTCAGAATTTCTACTTGAGCTTGATCAGCTGAACTGAAATATAGTACATGAATGAATTAAGAAGAAATAGTTATTTTAGTATTTCAGGACCCGCAGCTTATCAAGGGTTATCATACAAAGAGCCAACATGTTTTTGAATCAACAGCTTCATCTCTGTCTCTGTCAATATTCCTGCTGATTCAGAGTGCCTATCTTCCTACGCAACAACAACTTCCCTTGTCTAGTCTGTGAAGATAACGCCTGTTGACCTCGTCTACCTCTTATTGTCAAAGTGAATCCCTTACAGCAGGGGAGATGGCTGTCACTCAGGTGGGGAGTGGGGCACAAAGTAAAGGTCCCTGCCAGAGGAGAGATGATACAGATGGGAAATAACACAGCTGCTACATGGGAACGAGACTCAGCCTGAGAGGATGGAACTGAATGGGGAGGGGTAGAAGCTGTTTTTTGAGACTTGTAGGATTGTAAGTTGAGTGCAGGGGGTTATGGGGTGCAGACTTTGGTATGGAGCGAGCAGGACCTGGGGCAGGGGGAAACAATAGTTAATGGACACGGAGGAAACTCCACAGGTCAGGGGAGTGCAGATCACATGCTGATAGGAGGCTGTGTCAATGAGTGTCTCATTTGAAGGGCACTTAGAAGCGGTTTACATATTGTGAGGTTTGGAGCTGTTAAAATAAGCATTCTAGCAGGAAAATCCTCAAGGGCCGACTTCCTTCCTCAAGCATTTTTTCCACGCATGTATAGGGTATCAGGACCACACACAAATACACAAACTTGTATGGAAGAAATACAAATACATGCATCCGTATGTGCCACCAGACACATGCAAATACACACGTGTGTAACGCATACACAAATACAAAAGTTTTAATTCTTCTGTGCACATTATGGCCCCGCCATAAAGGATAAAGGACCAACACTTAAAGAACCAGTTAGTATATTTGCAGGGAAATACTTTCAGGAATGGTAAATAACCAAGTATATAATTAGTCTTCATGTTGACTTTTTGATGTTACTTAATTATGTTCCGGAAGAGATCATGGGAAAAATAAAGTCAACTAGTACTTTTTTCGACAAAGAGTGAGATCGACATGTAAGTGGTGTAAGTTTGTGGTTAAAGAGCTTCCTGCAGAAAGCCCTGGAGACAAACTTTGAGGCAATTGGTACAAGCAAATCTCAGATAATGAAGTCAGAATATGGTAGAGGTAAACAAAACGAAAAATCACCTCTGCTCCTGGTTCTGGAGTCTGCAGTTCTCCAACATTACGTCTCTACAGTATCCAAGTAAAATAAGTACAACAATAATAAATAATAAAAATATATTGGAGATTTCACATTCTTTTGAATTTAATGGCTTTCTTGGAGCTCCATTCTCCAAACATTTACTTACTTGATTTCACTATTATTATATTAGCAAGTTGTGTTGCATTTGATCATAACACATGAAGAACAAGGAGCAACACAGAGGACTGAAAAAAGAAGAAATCTGACATCAATACATACAAACAGAAAATTAAAAACAGGACTGATTGGTACTATTTTCAGTTTGAACGTCAAGCAAAGACTGCAGAGGGCAGAAAGATAAAGGAAGAATGAAAAGCGAGCGGGACAAGAAGAAACTGAAGGAGAAACCTGGACTGGATCCATATCCATTTCCAGGCTTGTTAAATCACTGCACACTGCTCCAATGTTTAACACATACACAGACACAGGCTTACTTAATAAAGGACCTCCTTGCATCACAAACCTTTAATGAATGCATTGTGGTAGGTCTGCACATCACAGCTCCTCACACCTCCCCCCCCACACACACACACACACTAAGTAACACCACACTTACAGTAGACACCATCATTAAGTTATTAAGGTTTATTGCATGTTAATTGCTGAGCCAACTGCTTTTCTGTGTGAGGTACTGCATATTATGCATAACACATAGGGACAGGAGTTGGACTTCAACATATACTTGCACATGGAGAGACTGAACCCTCTGACACTTTCAATGTTTTCACACAAGTTAATAACAAATACCGAGACAAAAGGAATTTGGTTCAACATCAGCATGACACCCGCTCTGGTAAAATGTCAGAAGTCTGCAGCAGCCATAGATCAGCTGAATCCCTCCAGCCAGACTTATTAAAAAAACACAAACAGACATGCAAAGGACACTTTAAAAGGATCTAAGAGCCATAGGTCGAGATTACCAACAGCCTCCCCGAGCGCTTTCCAATAATGTCGAAACTCTGAAGGATTATATATTTTTTTATAATCCCTGGGCAGCAGTGAAAGTAGAGAAAATGTGTATCGGGCTAGTGTCATTTGTAGCTTATCATAAACCACTCTAAAAAAGCAGTGCTCTGCTATTAATTTCTTTTTTTTTGTTTAATGTTTTTGTTTTGTTTTGTTTTTTACCAGAGAAGCAGTGTTTCTCCAATGTGTTTAAATCATTTGGAGCTGGAATAAATTGCGAGAATAAAACAACATTCATTCCCTGATTTAAAAAAAAGTGTAATTTTAAAAACGAATACATACAGTACAATATGGATATTAAATGTTTGGTGGGGACAGAGTTGGGCACAGATAACAAAATAAGTTAATGTATCTGAGTAAAGATGAATGGCTTGCAGAGGAGGTGAAGGAAGCCAAAATAAGGAGGTAACGGCACCACTGTGGTGACCCAGAAGATAAAGAGGCCATTCAAATAAGAACCAACTTGACATCAAATAATGCGTCTAACTACATACAAAAGACTTTTTATTGTTGCCCAAAGAGGATGACTGAGAATTCACCTTTTGCTGGAACTAAAACATTTTCTAAGCCAGTTCTGTAATCCTCTGTCGTTTTTATTTGGATTTTATTAAGAGTTTTTCTTTTATCTGCTGATTTCACAACCTCTAACTTTGACATATTAACAGTCTGAACAGTATAGCTCTAAGCTTACCAGCATGAAACACAAAGATGTGATCCCTTTTGTTATCTTGTTTTAAGTCCTATTTTATATTTTAAGCTTTTTTGATCATTTGAATTTGTCTGTATGTTGCTGTGTTTTCTATATGTAAAAGCGGCTCCAAACCAATTACCCCAACAAGGAGTCATTAAGTAGTTTGAATTGAATTGACCATAAATCTTTTATGAAAAGAAATGCAGAGAAAATAATGTAATCTTCGAGCCTTTCTATCAGTGGGCTTAAGCGCAGATTCACTTTAGAGCACATCCATCATTGTATGGAGACAAACAAACACAAGAATTACAACAGAAAACATCAAAGATACCATTACAAAGGCCCGGATAAGGGGACCCCCGGCAGAGAATAAACTTAGTTCTTGTTGAAACTTCTAAGAGGAATTCCCTGTTTATCTGGCAGAGCTCGGAGTGAATGTCAGCTATGTGGGCAGAGATATGCACGTATCATATCCTGTCCCTGTGCAGCTGAGACGGAGCCCACACAGGCCGACAAACTCTGATTGATTAGAAAAGATTGCTGTCACAGAGCCAAAGTGTTTCCTCGGATCAGAGTAGTAAATAAACACCCTCGTGTGAGAAAACAAACTTGCGGACACGAAACCCCAAACAATGAAGCTAATCTACACTCTTCTCTCAACGCTGCCATGTTTGTACAAATAGTTTCTGTCTCTCTGACACACCAGAAACACAGTCTCACTTTTGTCATATGCCAGTCATCACCTCTGACCTCCCCTGCAGCCTCATTACCCACAATGCACCTCTCTTCCAACGACTATCATGACAGCAATGTGACCCCTGCTGATGCTGGAGACACCCCAACTGTTAAGACGTACGCACACACAAGCGCTGATCTGCATGAGCTCGTGCACTCACATATGGACAAAACACACTAAAATAAACAATTCCAAATGTGAGACATCTCTTCGGGTTTCACTTAACTACAGTCGCCCCGACGCCTGTGCGTGTCAATCAAATGGGACACACTCTGAGGATAAGAGATATGGAGAGGGGTCAGAGCTGAACCCATTAATCATCTGTTAGGACTCTTGTAACACCGGGAACTTGACACTCTTTCACCAAGAGGTGAAAGAGTGATAAATTCAACACCAAAGGGGAAAAAATATATAAATATTATTTTTAACATCGTAGATATACAATTGCACATGCCTTTATGTTTTTCTCTACTGAATGGAAATGAAAAGATCCCTCAAACCAAAACTTCAGAACACACAATGTTTGTGTTTTTATCTATGTTTGTGCACCTGAATGTGCTTGTGTTGTGTACGTGGACAGACTGTATGTGTGTGTTATAGTAGAAACAGTATACTGTATGTTTACTTCTGGGTGGTTGAGGTTTGACATATTGGCTGTGAATCCTGTGGGAGACATTCCCAGAAGTCCACATCTATCCCAAAGTGGGTAAAGTGGGAATGCAAATAAGCAGACTGAATTCTGATACTGAACGAGCACAAGAGCACACACACACACACACACACACACACACACACACACACACACACACACAAACTTCCACTCGTTATCGCTCTTATCTTACCTGCTGATCCACTGGTCATTCTTGCAGCAGCCTGATGTGGAAAAGAGAGAGGGAAAACATACAATGAATATCAACACACAAGTAAGAAAATATACAAACACTTAATGGATTCACATGAGCACTTTGAAGCTTTGGAGAATGTAAACTCAAAAAATCAGCCAAAGGGCATTTACTCAGTTCTCCTCATACACTGTCTTTGTACTGAAGCAGCTGGGAAAAGGACGTATGATCATGAACAAATCCTTTAGAAAAAATATTTTTTTTAAATATAGAACAGAGAACTAAACAAGAAATCAATGTGTACAATGTGTTTAAGGCTTGAAGAAGGAGACTGAAGCACTATTAAAAAAAACAGCCCTAATCATAATAAATGGTGCAATTAAAGTAGAGGAAATAAGAGAGGATGTGCGTTTGTCTGTGTGCTAATCTTGTCTTCAGAGTTTGTGAGCTGGCTTAGAACAAGAGAGGTTCAAACAAAAAACTGTAACTTGGCCACATTCAACAGCTAAAATATTCCCACAGGAAATTAGAGCTTACACTCTGATCATGGGGAGTATACCACACAACGCAAACATACGGTACATACATTAAGACGTCCTTGAATTTACAGGAATTGATATGGTAAGATCTGAGGCGGTTCACAGTTTAAACTTCCTACCACTGCCTGCTGTTTAAGATTAATATTGTGAATTTTAGCCTTTATTATGAGATGGCACAGTAGGAAATCAGGGAGAGAGAGAGAGAGTGGGATGGACTTGCGAGAAAGTAGCCCCCCCACCCCACCCACATGGGGCGTGACCTAACTGGTAGTCCATCTGCGCCCCTGCTGTCTGAAATGTTATCTTGACATGACAGAAATCATGAATGTGGTTACTGTGATAGGAAAATCCCTCATTCTTACTGATGGTCTTCAAGGTCTGGGATTTATTGTCCATAGATTTCTGAGAAAAAGACCCAGGGGTTTTCCACTGTCCTGCTATCATTTACTGAAATATACCTATTCACTCAGGATTAAACTTGAGGTTTCTAATTAAAGAGTGATTCACTTCTCTCCCAAGACAGTCCCTTAAAGTTCAAGTTGCTTTATTGGCCTGACTGGTCACAAACTCTGTTGCCAAAGAAAAAGTATGAAACATTGAACAATTATATTACATCTTAATGTATTTAAATGAATACACATATACACATCATATCTTAACTTGGAGCTGAGAAGTACAATGTGTATCTTGACCCGCGTAAACGTGTGCGTGTGTGTGTGAGTCCGTGTCAATTTGGACAGCTGCACTTTATCAGGCACGGCTAGGGGAAAATAAACCCACTCCTCAGCAGCATCAGTCTGATCCCACGGCCTCTGCTGCTCTCTGTCCCCCCCCCCCCCCCCCCCAACACACACACACACACACACACACACACACACACATAAACCCCTGACACTCCAGGATAAAGTGCACACTGTTTATCACAGTATTCTGCAGAGACATGGTGTCTTGTGTGGAAGAACAATTAGTCTAAAGCTGATGGCACCTAACATCTCCCCCCCCCTACTTCACTTCTTTGAGAACGAGGTTACCACTGTTTGATAATTTGCAGGTCCAAACCCATCGAACATCTTTTCGTTGTGAGTTTTTTTCATATTTGATTGTGTCTAGCTATTTCATTGGTTCATGAAAACATTCTATTGTGTGCATGTACTTGCTCTTCTCTGTGCTATATCCGTTTGACATGTGGCAAAGTGCTTTGCTTTTGTTGGTGCTGCAGTGCTGACACCAAGTAAAAAAGATGACCTTGCATTCTGCAGGACGTAGCAGCGCTGTCTCATCCTTTTACTTTCACCTTATTTACACAACAGCAGGGGACATGCAGACTAGACAAGGCCCAAAAACAGAGCAAGGGAGGAAGGGAGGGGTAATGTGGGAAAGGGAGGGAATAAATTAAACCCCAAAGAGAATTTCCAGTTCAAGATGAGAAATAATGCAAGACAGGGTAAGAGATCAGTTTTTCTGCAAAGAGATAAGGGTTATGTAATGTTACTGTAGGACCTAGACTATTTTTTGCAGGTTCCCCTGAAAAAAAGGTAACAAATTGATTTTGATGACCATTAAAGTTCCCTTAGATGTTCAATTAAATTCAAAAAACTTTATTTGTCCTTGGGGGCAATTCCGATATTGGAATGATCTACGTTTATCCTGCAGAGTTTTCTCTGAAGCTCCTGGAGAGTTAGCGACACATTGTAAGATACAGAATTAGCCTCTTTATGCAGGGATGTCTGCAGGTTTGAACGTGATCAAACTGAGGTTCAATCCAATTCATCTGTTTTTAAGTTGGAACTTGACGTAATAATGATGAAGTCATTATCTGAGAAACACTGGGTTAAAGTTGGTTTCTCATTGGAGAAGCTGTAGTGGACTGAAGCCTTGTCCACTTTGTGACAAAATAACTGATTTAAAGCAGAATTTATGCGGATTTAAAGCTGTTTATTCTGCAGCTTTAAAGTAATTGTCTTATATGTTGGAAATAGTCAACATTAGGTAGCATACACAAACTTCAGTCACTAATTTCTGAACTTAAGATTCACCCCAATGTCCATTTAAACAGATTGAAAAAGACCCTCAGACTTTTAGCTCAGAATACATCAGACTAACACACAAGAGAGAGTTTGGCTCACCCTGGCTCGTCGAGCCTGAAGATGTGTAGGGGACGAGAGGGATGACCGTGTCAGAGGTCTACTCCGAGTCAAAGGTCGAGAGGGGCGTCTGGTCAATGGTTCAGGTTTGTCTGAAACTCTAAAAGTCCCCTGAGCCTGATTCGGAGCTTGGCTCACTGTCCTTGTTGCAGTCAACACACCCTGAGGAGGATAGAGAAGAAGCAGTCAGGTAGGGTACAGAAAATGTGTTTTTTTTTCTTTTTTCTTTCGTGGCATACATGATTAAGGCCACCTCAGAGAGAAGCTTGGACAAAAACAATCTCCCCACAGGTTTACCCAATGGCTTTCATCTTCAACTATATAAACTGGTATTCCTCAGCAGATTAAGCTGCCCTGTGGTCATTAAAATACCGCACTTTAAATGTCCCCCTTGTCAAAGCACATGAAGGACTGGGTCTAAACTCTGTTTGAAACGATGACACTGATTGTTCATTTTTTAACCATAAACACAAACACAGTCTTGTTACAAGGTCCCATTGCAGACAGAAATCCAGAGAAAAAGTGTCCACAGAAAAATGGAAACTTGACATATAACGGACAACAATAAGGCACTATCTGTGTAAAAAGATGTTATTGTCTAAACTTTATCAATATTTATCAGAGGGTAGCTAATTTCCAAAAGAAATTACTTTAGCTCATGACAAGAATCTATTTAAACTGTGACTGTGAATGGCATACTATTTTAACTTCCTCCGGTCTTCACATTAATTGTCTTCTTATTCTCGTAGTAAGCAAAGCTTGAGGTTTTCAGTGCTAAAATTCAACACACATTACAGCACCCTCATCATGATTCTCTTCATAGCTGCATCTCCTCCAGTCTCTTACCCTCTTGCCTGTCTTCATATCACCTGCCTCTTCAGCACGTCTCCATATCTCTGTGATATTCAGAGAACTCCTATTGGTGGGGAGTGTTTGAAGATTTCAGACTCTGCTGATGATGTGTCTGGCCTTCTCTCATTCTGAACTCCCCCCTCCTTTAAACCCATATCTCTGCAAAGTGACAACTCTGGAAAGTCCATCCTGGCTTGACCTCATGACTCAACAACAGTACAGTGTGTGCAAATGTGAGTGTGTGTTACTGAAAGAGAAGAAGGAATGGCATGAATTTCTGTAAACAGCGTTCCCATCCTCAAATGCCCTCAAACACAGACACACATTTTCCCTTCATCACAACACACAATGAGTGTCTGTGTCGAAAATTTCCCTTTATGACCCTGCAAAGCTTTTCCATTATAGAGATGGCATGTTACTGTTGTGCTAATTTTCGACCAATGTGGTCATAGTTAGATAACAACATCAAGGACACTGTGTCCCCAAAACAAAATACATCTTCTCCAGCTGAAAAAGTCTGATGTCCTGTTACGTACTTTTACAAGTTTTTGCATTCATATGTAGATAAAAAGAAAAATATATTGATGTAATTTTTGTGATGGCAATTCAGACGCCTAAATTTGAGTACCAGCAGATTCCACGTGCTTCTCCCATAGTAGTGCAATTAAAAACCCATACACAACAAAAGAAACAGGGGAAACATTTTGCTAGCTTTAATAAAACAACCATGTCCAACCATGAATATCGTATATCTAAATCTGATGTATTTTTTAGGCTAATAGATTATAGTATCACAGTGGCTTGCATTCTAACGGATACCTGACGCCACATTTAAACTGATACTCGTATCAGTACTGGAAAATGGTCACATTTGTTCTGTTAAGTTTGTTCTACCTATTTAATGACAATATAAGGTTGTAAAAAGTTAACAGATGGTTCATTCCTAAATTTCCCTGCTCCCATGTAGACTAACTTTGTAAGATATACTGTAAGGGATATCTTGTTACTTCAATAAGCATTACGTGTTTAGTTTTCAAGGAGCATACTGTCATCATCACAACAAACCATGACATGTTGACCCTTTGACAGTAAAAATAGAAACATCAGGCTAGCTAAGAAATGCTTCATCACACCTAGCATCTCTGTATGTGTTTGGGCTACGTTTGAGCTGGATGCTCATGTCAGTGTGCTTACAATGCTAGCTGGAGTGTGCAAAGGTGTACAGTTTTCTTTGGTCTGCTTCATAGTTTGGAATTTTAGCATGCTAATATTGGCTAATTACAGTTCAACAAACAAGCAATCAAAGAATAAAATGGATAGCGGGGGTTGTAAATGTGTGATTTAAGGACAGTAAGGGAGAAATAAATGTAAAGCTAAAATAAAGTTGGAGTGAAGAGGGTTATTTCTGCACTAATCTCAAGACTTGATGACAAAAAAACTTAGTCACTTCGAGGAACAGCGTTGGGGCATTTAAATTGGAAGATCTGATATTTAACCACTGTTTTGACTTTTACTTTAAATGTACATTTTTACTACCTTTCTGTCTACCCTGAATCCAACCCTGTAAGCTTTTTACGACCAATAAAAGAAAAGAAAAAAAGTCACGCTTTACTGTGCTGCGTTGAGGTCCTTTAATCTTTATTATCCCATAAATAGTTGACATTTTTTTGGGATAAATGCCTCGTCTGTTCTTCCTGCATAACCCAGAAACAGCTGAACTGATTTTTTTTTTATTGATCACCATGTTGTGCTGGATTGTAATGCTTTGCCTTGATGGGTCACATCACAAACATTTCCCCTTACTCCAAATAAAGTGTTTTTTGTTGTTAAATGAAAATACTTGAGCTCAAGTTTTCGTGTAGCTACTCTTTTACAGGTATTGCTAACCGTTTGAATAAGATTATCTTAAATACAGTCTTTTTATAAGAATTCCTAAAGTGCTGTGCTGCTGGTTTAAGAGCTATTTGAGGTTACCAGATTTACCCTCGGTAAGCATAATGAGGCAGATTGAACGCCCTGTGAGAGGAGAGCAGCACAGGAGCTTTTTACAAACTTCATTTCTCTCGCACACATTATGTTAAATAATCCTTTCAAATAACAGAAAGCTGGTGTGAGCTCAGCTCTTACTGTCTGTGGTTTTAGTAGGATTAATGCAGTTTCCAGATGGATGCCATACGAGTCAGAAGCCATCTGATTTATAAAAGGCTTTAATGGTGGAAAAACAACAGGCTTGGAGGCAATTCAAACTATTATTTTTAATTAATCTACCCCATTATAAAGCCAGGCAAACCCATTCCCCTGAGTACGCTTTCTGTCCTGTATGTGCGAGGTAGACTGATGACTCAACGGATAATTTTGCTGGTGTGTGTGTGTTGCCTCAAATGGTGTAGAGAACTTTGTTAGAAATATAGAAACACATAACTAAAAGAAGCAACACGTTAGTGCTTGATTACAATACGCTGCAGTCAAATCTACACAAAATCATTTTCTATTATTATTCAAGATTATTTGGGAGGTCTTTTTTGCTTGTGACAGGACAGCTACAGGTTAGACCTGAAAACAGGCCGCCCATCCTGGCAACCAAAGCCATATTTTGCCCGTTCTTGCCTCCTGACTTGAACTATATACTTTACTTACATTGTTGCTCTTCTTTTCCTTGTCAGAATTGGTTTTGTCTGTGTGGAAGGAAGGAACATCCTGGACATCCTGGATCCCTTCATTTAGATGATCTAACTTTGGCATCAGCAGCGTCATGGGGTCACACAGAGCAGAATGAAAAAGAGAAACACACGGCTAAATTAGAATAAAACTTTTAGGTTAGCTTTGTACTGAGGCCTGTCAGGTACACACACAAAAATCTGCTGGACAAAATTCAACATACTTTCTTCTTCTTTATCCAACCACTCTATCCCTAACTGCCCCAAGGCTCCTTACATGTGATTATGGAGCTTGTAAGCCTGAGCATACAGTGTACCCTGCACTGTAGAGGACGTGACACCTTTTTCAGGGAGATTTTCATGCAGTGCCGTTCATTTGATTAAGGAGTAAAACCTACACTAAAGATACAAAGAGATGCAAAAATGAACAAACCGTCTTTTAAATTTACATTAAAACGTCAATGTGGCTGATCCTTATTGTGCAACCGTGTTTTTGATATCAGTCCGTTCATGCAGAGCACATGCAAAGACCTAACCACTCGTTTTCCCTCCCTTTCCCTCTCCACCCATTGGTCACGGACTCTGACTGAGACACTTGTTCACTGGCTTCCAGGAAATGAACAAACTGCTTTGTTTCTGGGCTCCGCTGCCAAGCCCAGAGTCCCTATGGTTGATAGCAGCACATAAGGCCTCTTTGAGGAGCCTGAAGTCCAAAAACAGCCCCCTCACTCACACACATCCACACATGGACTCAGGCATGCCCACTCACACCCACCCACTCATGCACATACACACACATAAACACACCCCTTCTGTCCACTCCCTTTCCCAAAGCCATCATGTTGACCATCTTAAAAAATATCTGCAGTAACGGCTCTGGCAGTAAAGCCATTTCCTGTGCGTTACAGCCCCCACATCTCCAGATTCCAACACACAGGAAGACAGAGGGCTTTCTATGTGCAGCAGGGTGCTATTTTTACCCTCACTGTGGGGGACGGAGTCAGGGTGAGTGGAGGATACAGGCGGTGGAGGCTTTTCAGTGGCATAGGCGACTGCAAAAAAAAAAAAAAAAAAAAAACACACTGATGCACATCATTGCTTTGACACACGTTGGCACACACTTACTTTTCCTCGCAAGGCACTCTTGTATTTCATAAAGAATTAATAGGCTTCTGTCAGAGTATAAAGCTCTTAATGCATCACTCTCTGCAACAAAACCTTTTCATTAACCTATTGGTCTGAACTATCTCAGAAGGCTACAGCATCTATAGTGGTGATATTTATGTCAAAGCATGAATATTAAGGACAACCTGACCAGTCCCGGACTTTATCGTAAGATACCCTTTCACAAAGGTACTTCAAGAGTTTCTGTCTTTTGGATGAGGAGGGGGTCTCCAGAGGTAGGACTTGTTTTAAAAGAGTGACTGTGGAAATCACAAAGTCTTGTTTTAATGATATTCTAGATGAAAGCAGCAGAGTCTGACAGAATGATGACTATTTTTTGCCTTTCTATCAATGCTGTGTTTAATTTGATGAACTCACTGCACTAACAAAACAGTGAAAATGAACAAACATGCAAGCGCAAGAATATATGAATATGAAGTAGACTCTTTACGTGCCTGAAGATCATGATCATTTCTCACGCCGTTTTCATTGTTTTCATTTAAAAAAATATCTAGATAATTTTAGGAGGACTACTCTGGATATTCTCCTGACTTGGCTGATCATATATGCACCTCACAGCGGGAGACTATCCCAGTCAAAAACAAAGGGGGGCCAGGGGTCTCCTTAGGTAAGACGTTATAATGAGAATATTTGCCTTTATATTAAAGCTATACTTGTAATTCAACTGAATCACACTATCATCCAAAGAACGGAGAACAACATCATGCCAAACAGAAAAGTAATGCAGCCGTTTAATCATACGCACGGAGATCGACTTGTTGCTGAAAAATACTAAGGGGGTGGCAGCAGAAACTCCAGGTGAAGTCTGATTGAAAAAGTTTTTCAGCAGTTTTTCTGCAAGTGTGACAGATCTGTCACTCACTGCATTGTACCAATATTAGCACCTTCACCTCAGCCTGCTCACTGTGAATTTTCCTGAATTTGACCCACTGGGTTCAAAAATTTGATCATTTTTTGTGAAGAAAAAAGGACAAATACCTAATAAGAATATTATTAGGGCATGTAAAAAGTCATCAACCATAAGTGGCTGAAAAAAGAAATACCCAAAGTACTGTAGATGCATTTTATCTGCCTCCACAATAATCAACAACACATTTAATAACAATCTCAAGTGATTCTTATGATTATTTAATAATTGTATATAATTAAATTAAGTATTTACATTTATTTTGCAAAGCAAACAACAATACCTTCACTTGTAAAACAGCACATTCCTCAATAAACCACTTAAAATTACAGTCATTATTAACTGTCTAATGGAATTATAAAAAATCATGCTGGTAAATAATGTGACCTGGATGAGACAGTTCAGTCCTCAAGCACTCATTGACCAGGATACAAAGAGAAAACCAGTTACAGTCTCAATTGCAGTATAGCTTGTGAGGCTTCTATCACTTAGAATGCGACGTGGTTGACTCTAAATTCTTCAGATAATTGAATCTGGTAAAGTTGTAAATAACATTGTGTAGTGTGACAAAACTGCCTAGTCCAAGTCATTTAAGGAATGTGGAACCACAATGAGGCCTCATTGACTTAACAGATATTTGAATGAGACTTGAACCTGCCAATAAGTAACTCTGAGAAAAACACAAAAAAGAGAACAAGGGGAGAACAAATACTTTCATTTCTGCCCAAGAGGACAAAACTGTGTGGTGTGCCAAAAGACTGTTATAAGAAAATGCACGCCACTGAGGGCTGCTCCTAACAGGTGTGTGAACGCAGTCAGGGGCAGTGCAGTGTAAGCTGGGTAATGTAGATTCAAAATGTATCTACCAATTTTGCAGTTATATATATATATAATAGCAATAGTTTATTAAAAAAAGTAGAGGGGCATACTCAATAAGTTAATTCTAAATTCATGCATGTGACGCTATGTATACAGTAAAAAGAATGCAAAGGAAGCCCTTGATTATATTGATCCTATTGGTATTGAACATTAATAAATGATGAAAAATCAATTCCACTTATGAAAAAAAATATGCCAGAAACAAACAGCACTCAAAAGGAAACCATACAGTTTCTTTTTTACAAAAACTTGCTGCCCTCTAGTGGTGGACAAAGGAGTCACTATTAAAAAAGCCTTTTTCATTGGACAGTTTAAGTGTTAAACAAAATCATTTACACAAGTGAATGTAAAATACTTCTGTATTACTCATACCCATTATGAGTTAAAGTCCTACATTTAAACCATTTATATTATAGTACTGATTTATGAATTGAATGTATCAGAGGTACTTTATTGTTGTGTTAAATGTCTGATTAATAGTTTAATACAACATTTAGGATTAAAAATTAAGTTTATGTATTTAATGTTGTTCACAGTGTATCTTATTTCTATTGTCTTAGTAGGTGTGCCTGTGTTTCTATATGTTTTATATTATTATCACCTGGTTGCAAACCAACATTCCCCTCATAGACAAAACAGTACAATAATATAACAGAATATGTCTCACAGGAGCCGAGCTGATCTTAGTGACTGTGAACCTAAACTGAATACAAAACTAAAAAAGAAAAGTAGAAAACCAAAATTAAGCTTTAAAAATCTTTTTGGACTTTTCTTGTTTTTAATCGTTTTAAACTGAAAAAATGTTTAAATGTTCAGGATGATGGTCAATGCCTTTTTGGTGAAGGCTGCATTTCAAATGGCTTCTTCTGAAAGTAAGCATATTATTTTTGTGTAAACTCTTAATTTTTGTAAATAAAACTGTTAGCAGTGGAGGAATCAGGAGTACCGTGAGTACAGTGTATGAATTGTAGCCGAGAAGCAGTTAATATGTAATTCTATAACTAAGTCTGAAATGTCACAGCAGGAAATTCCATCAAGCTGCCCTATAGTTTCAGACTTTCAGGCAGGTCTGACCGTTTAATATGAAAGAGCCATGCTATGTTAAAACAAGCAGCTGTGCTTGTCATATGACAATGAGAACCTCAGAACAAGACCAGACTGCAGTTGAGTGTTACATCAACAAGCAGCTACACAAGTGTTTTCTCTTTAAATTCTACACATTAAAAAAGACATCTCTGTCTATACTTTCATGCTTGTGTCCCTGTCATATTTTTCTTACCTGTTCTCCATCGCTCTGCCGTTGAGCTTCTCCCTCATGGCTACCTGTGAACTCAGGTTTTTCCTTCTTCTTTTGCGCCCTACATGTGGAGCAACTAGGCTGGGCATCCTGTCTCTTCCTCAAGCACTTCCTGTTCCTGTTTAGGTTTCTACGGCAACGGCTGACCAGGAATTCCTTATATTGTGAGGTCTGAGGAAAGTCGTCGTCATCATCGTCACATTCTACTTCTTCCGCGGTGGATGAGGAGGATGAGTCCCCACCATCAGAATCATCGCTATGATCAGTTAAGATCACCTGGGTGTCATGGCTGCCATCATTATCACAGAACACTATGGCACTTGGCTTGTGTTTAACTATTCTTTGCAGGTCCAAAAAGGAGTCTTCTGATGAATCCAAAGATGCAGGAAGATTATCACTGCTACTTTTTTCCAGGGCTGATGCAAAGGAAGAAACTTCATCTTCTTGCTGCTGAGGTAATTTGCCACCACAAGGCTGAGAATCAATCTGATTGGCAGCTTGATGACCCAGGTCAATGTCTGTGCTCAGGCTGCTTTCACACAAACCATTCTGCTGTATGTCAGGCCTCTCTGTGTCAAATGAAGAGCTGATGTCCACCTTCACCTCCATCCATTTGTGAGCATGACTGACCACAGGAACTGAATCAGAGTGCAATAGGGAAACAGGTTCCGACATGACTTTCTATTTAAGTTGGGAGAGAAACTTGACCTTGCAGGTCACCCAAAGAAACAGCCTCAGCCGGTTTAAAATGCCGGTTAGACTGGCAAAGACTCAACTGGACCTTCATGCATCACATGGATCTGATCCACGTCTACAAATATACATATATATGAAATAGAAATAACAAGAGTCTCTCATTTAAACATGTAGTTAGTTCATGTAAAGCTGATAAATTGACAGTTTGAGTTGATGTCTTGGGTTCAGATATTCCAGAAGATTCCTTTGATGCTCGAGCTGGAGAGAGACAAAGAGAGACACGTACATGTTCATTTTGGCAAATTGATGAATGTTATCAGAAGTGTAAAAATTTTTAATAAATGAATAACTATTTCTGGATTCAAATCAGGATTTTCTTACAAACTGCTGCGCAGAAAGGTTAATCTTTGCTTTCAGTGATAGCAAATCAATCTCAGATGTAACACAGTGCACAACTTACCTTTTTAAGCCATAAGTTCTGCGTATTCTGATTTCTACTCTGATATTAATAAATTGTATTTAAGTGGATATTTAGGTCTCAAACTATCTCAAATGTGTTAATCCTCACTCCTCAGCATGGGCAACAATGTCTGTCTTTACAAAACCCCACAGAGCTCCATCAGGTAACTCTCAGACTTTTGTGTTTTTTCCTGGTAGTTATTTTTGGCTACAGTCAACACACCCTTTCCTTGCCTAGCATGGGTTCTTTGTCTTTCAAACACTTTTCTCATTCTGAAATTAAGTTGAAATTAATTTGTGGTAAAAACCAAAATGAAACAAACAGCAGCATATGTGTGTAGAATATCCCCTGAGGAAGAGTCTAATCCTGCACACAGGCAAACAAAGGGTTATATTTCTCCTGTATTGTAAAGGCCATGTGTCAATGGTCTTACTATAAATATATTCTCAGTATCTATGTGGAAGCAGTTGTACTTCTTACACGTTAAAAAAAAATAACATTTTAGACTTAAACACAACTGGATTAAGAACCACACAATTCATACCTAAACATACCAAATGTTTGTGAGTCATCGAAGAAGTTGTGAAGTCCAAGAACACATCTGGTGTAGCAGTCTGAGGAACCGGGTGGGAACACAGGTATTCAGCTCCGTTCTTCTATGCTGCATGACAACCTCTGGCAGAGTGGACTCACCTCTGACAAAGATGTGAAATGCTGCAAGGGGAGGAGCAAAAAGGAAGGATTGAGGAATGCTTTATCCCTCCTACATTACCTCAGCGAGAAGACCACAGACAGGTGTTTGAGCTAAGTGTGTGTGCCTGTATTTCTGTGTGTGAGTCTTAGATGTTGTGTGTGACTGTTGTTTTGGATGTGAATGAAGGCATTTGCAAGAGAAAGAAAACATGTATTTTGCACTAAACGTAAAATAAATGTAATACTTTCATGGAAATATTCAAACTAATAAAATAAGCTGCATGTACATTTTGACAAATTGACTTTGATTTAAAGGCTTGAGGTCTGCACCCTCCATGCGCCTCTTTTTGACTCATTGCTGTATAATATGGCTCGAGGGGAAGGATTTTTCACTTCAGAAGCACATTCCTTGACTACACATGAGGTAATGCTTTAAACGTGTTCTTATCCTCTCTAAAGCTCCCTGAGTTCATATTTTTTGTACAAACAGCAAAGCTATAAGCCTTGGTCAACAGCAGAAGACTAATGGTGCTCTCAAAGCTGTCAGTGGGCTGTGGAATTCCTCAGGTTTGCCAGCAAATACTACATTTCATGTTTTTGTAGGGAATGTCTTTGGTCAATAGCAAAGACCTGTAATTTGTATGATAGCTTTGAGGCTGGATCTACTTGTTGGGGCCTGTTTGACCCTCAAGGACTTGGTGAGAAGAGATTTGGTCAAGGCAGAGGGTGAACTGAGAGTTCAGAGTTAGTCTGAGTGCTTTGAGAACTAAGTGCTTAACTTTAACGAAATATAAAACCTATTGGGTGTTTTCGTCATTATATCTTACTAATTATCTGTTATCTTTGTAACCTGTATAATAATCCTGTTTATAGATAGACTGTGGACAGTTTGCACAATGATGGCTGTGGTCAAATTATTTCATTTTGAGTTTCACACAAAATAAGACAGCTGAAACGATATTGTGTTTTTGGGTAAACTAACCCTTTAAATTTCATTATTTCCCAGTACATGCAATAGTACTGTGAACCCCATAAAGTATCAGAACAAGTGACACCAGCAGGTGACTAAAAAAGAAAATCCATGAGTAAATATGATTCTTATGAATGAACTTAAAAGCTGACTGACTTGAATGGACTTGATAAATGTCACCCACAACCCCCCTCTGCTGTACATGGCTGTGATGATGTATGCATTTCAATTAAGCTCAGACACATATTTCAATACAAGCTACGCCAACCTGCAGAGACACGCTCCCTCTATATATTACATTCCAGTCATGGACAGGTACAGTTACCTGGTTCAGGCTGAAGAAAAGTGGGGAAAAGGAAAAGAAGGGAAAGAGAGGCGCGGGGAGATTTGACAGGATGACAACAGACAAACAGTTAAAAGATTAACGCCAAAGATGAGATATTGTATAATGACACATGTGGATTGTCAGTGTCAGTGTTATGTTTTATGTGTGTATTTAACTGAAACATAACTTTTATATTGCCAGAAATCATTCTGTTGCGTTTGTCAAAAGATGAGTAAGACAATGATCAGAGGTATGTATATATATATATATATATACATATGTGTGTGTATATATATATATATATATATATATATATATATATAACAGTACAAACAGTACAAACAGTATAAACAGTACAAAGACAAATTCTTATTTGACCTGTAACAGTTTGACAGCATTCTGACACTTTGAGCTTTTGTTTTTGTTACAATGGATTAACTATCTCACATTCCTTCTTGGAAACAGACTGTTTATATATACCTATATTTACCTTTCTTGTCTATAGTGTAAACTTCTGCAAATCTGATACAAAAAAACTGCAATCCACCCAGATAAATCACATAGATACAGAACCTTGGGGATCCACTAAGGAAAGGAAGATTTACCACTCGCACTGAGAAGTTTTGACCCCTTCGACTCACCGTAGAAAAACCGGAAGAGGCCGCGCGGAAACTATTTCGCGGGAGAGTTGGTCAGTCTGCTGTCAACGCGAACAATAACAGCTAGTAAACACTTAACAAAATGAGTTTATGGGTGGACAAATACCGTCCTGCTTCCCTTGGCAAACTCGACTATCATAAAGAACAAGCGTCTCAGCTGAAAAACTTGGTGAGAGAAAAAAAGCTTTTCATGACATTTATTCAGACTATGTTCGTACTAACCTGAGCCTTTAGCTGCATGGAGGCTAACATTGAGGAGTGACGAATTCTATTTATTTAAAACCACATAATAAAGTAACAATATGCTTATATGTAACAGCGGTGTGTCATACTGGTTTGGTCACATAAATGGATCAACCAGATGCGAGTAAATCTCATTGTTTCCTTCAGTTTTAAGTTGTGTCGTTACGAATCTAATGTTATAAAGCAAACATTTTTTGTAAACGTTTGTTGCAGGTTCAATGTGGAGATTTCCCTCACCTGTTGGTGTACGGTCCTTCAGGAGCCGGGAAGAAGACCCGCATCATGTGTCTGCTCAGAGAGCTTTACGGAGCCGGGGTGGAGAAACTTCGGATAGAGCACCAGACCATCGTGGTAAGACAGAGGGATGAAAATGTACAAAAATACAAGAGCAAGAATAAGAATAATATATACACCAGGATTTCACTTAAACATTCCAACTAGTCATCAATGTGAGAAATTACCAGGTGACATTTCTAAGTATTTTTTAACTGAATGTAAACGTACTTTTTTGGAGTAGATGAACTTGAAGATAACAGTGATGATAGTTGTAAGTGAGAGGTATTGATATAAGAAACAAACAATCAATGATGCATGTATTATAGTGCAATAGTGAGAATAGACAAGTTAGCAGCTTAAACTATTGACTATAATGATGAGTAATAGCTCCGACCAGAGGAACATTTCAGCCTGCTGGAGTGTTTAATTCACAAACAGGAATAGACACTCTCTTGTACAGTTTCTCTTTAAATATCCTGTCTGTTGTTGATGAATACATGTTGTGTCTGATTGAGGATCATTTTTGCTTCTGTTATTAAGGCTCCCTCTAAAAAGAAAATTGAGATAAACACAATCGCCAGCAACTATCACCTGGAAGTAAACGCAAGGTAACTAGCAGTCGAGTCAACGTGGGCGACTTTGCATTAAATAATCCATGATAAAGGCAAAAAAAGTCTTATAAATTACTGCACAGTTAGTTTGTCTGTAGCAGTTAGTAAAGAGGACAACTGTGACTTCAATTTTGGTGTTGTTTGTCGTGCAGTGATGCTGGAAACCAGGATCGTGTGGTGATTCAAGAGCTGATTAAAACAGTGGCTCAGTCTCAGCAGATCCAGTCAAGCACCCAAAGGGAGTTCAAAGGTAAGAGAGGCAAAGCGTGCTCCTCAGTTTTATCGAGCAGCACTGTTCAAATACTCTTCCCAGTCTGAATTTGTGTTGCATCAGTTAGCACACTTTTGCTGTTGTTGTAATTAGCAAACTGTTGCTTTCAGTTGTGCTGCTAACAGAGGTCGACAGACTCACGAAGGACGCCCAGCATGCTTTGCGCCGCACGATGGAAAAGTACATGTCCACCTGCCGCCTCATCCTCTGCTCAACCTCCACCTCTAAAGTCATCGGGCCAATCAGGAGCCGTTGTCTGGCTATCAGAGTTCCTCTACCGAGCACAGAAGAGGTAAGAAGGTGACAATGTGGATTAAGTTGTAAGGACTATTAATCTGACAGTGTATCCAGTTAATTTGAGTCAATTTAATAAAGTACTATCAAATGTTTACGTGTTTTCTTTGTGATTTTTGCCAGGTTTGTAGTGTTCTGACATCGGTTTGTAAAAAGGAGGGTCTGCTCCTCCCACCTGAACTGGCCAAGCAAATCTCGGAGAAGTCCGGTCGCAACCTCCGCAAAGCTCTGTTGATGTGTGAAGCATGCAGGGTGCAGCAGTAAGTCGATACAAAACGCCTCATCATTCCTGCTCAGACTGTATCTGGTGATAAAAATGACATTCAAACTGAAGGTTCAAGCTTATTTAGCTCCTGTTAATTTTTTCCAGGTATCCATTCTCAGCAGACCAAGATGTCCCGGAGACCGACTGGGAAGTGTACGTCAGAGAAACGGCGAATGCCATCGTCAGCCAGCAGAGTCCTCAGAGGTAGGAGAGGAAGTGGGTTTGACTGCTCCTGTTAGCAACAAGACGTCTCCGATCAAATGTGTAGGAATATTAAAGAACGCGTTTGTTTTTTTTTGTGTCAGGTTATTGGAGGTTCGAGCCAGGCTGTATGAGCTGCTGACTCACTGCATCCCTCCTGACATCATCATGAAGGTAAGGTCACTACACGTCATCCACCACCACGTGCTGAAACTACTCCCAGTCATCGTTCAATCATTGATGGCTAATTCTCCTCTGACAGGGTCTGGTCACAGAGTTGTTGAGTAACTGCGATGGGCAGCTGAAGACGGAGGTGGCCCACATGGCAGCCTACTATGAACACAGACTCCAGCTCGGCAGCAAAGCCATCTACCATCTGGAGGCTTTTGTCGCCAAGTTCATGGCCATCTACAAGAAGTTCATGGAAGACGGTCTCGATGCAATGATGTTTTGATTCTAATGTACTGAGAGTTGTCAAGCAGCTCGCTCTCACTGGGATCTTGTTCTGTTTTTGTCTGTAAAAGCCCTTCAGCAGACTGCATACATTTTCATGTGTATTATTGTAAGACATAGACACAGCACACCCCGGAGAGAGTCTCGATCTTTTTACAGTTTGTGACTTTATAATTGATGGATCATTACCTAAAACGTGAGCACTGTATACTATCAGTAAACGTTCACTCTAGAGGTGTAAACTCAATCCAGACAGAGCTGCCCGAGTGTTTATAGATAATATCATGAACATACAGAGTCCTTGTTATAACGTTTCTCCTGAAGGGTGAACAGAGGGGCGAGTTGGGTTGTATATAACATGTTGTTTTCAAGGGCAGTGTGTTCACGTGGAAACATTGGAAGAGAGCAGCAGTGATTAAAAATGTACCAAAGTAAACGACCTGAATCGAGTGGATTCATTTATTTTGAGTTATAGAAGGAAATAAATATATTAGTCAAAATTCTCAACAAACTTATGGGAATGAAACATGAAAAAAAAACATTATTTCGACACAGCTACCAACATGGCTTCAGCTGTAGAATGTAGCAAACAGGTTTCCTCTGGATTTCATCTCCTGGTTAAAGTTTACTCACACTTGAAGATCCTTAACAGGCCGTTTTAAAAAGGCCACTTTACTTTTAATAAAGTGATCATTTGCTGTTTTTCAGAAGCTGGTAATCCAGTCTTTCTAATTATGTAATAAATGCATCCAACCTAAACATGAATATTTATTAAGGTGTGTGCATGTATTTTTCTTTAACATTAACGCCAAAGGTTATTGGTCCACTTCTGTCACCATTATCATCCCCTGTCTTTTCATGTAATACAGAGTTTAGTTTGGCTCTAAAGTTAGAATAGACTGAACACTTACAGCTGTACAATACACCGATTTTTGTACCTTGAGTCATTCATGAAAAACAACAAAAATCCTGCAGTTAGAACCATCAGTAGCACTCCTTCTTCCTCTTGGTTGTGTAGTAGATAATGAGGCTCAGTGTGATGAGCACCCCTGAACCTACCAGAGTCAGGAAGCCCACCACAGGCCCCCTGACCAAAACCTGGCAGCTTCTGCAGGGCTGAGGCATGCTGGGACACTGCTGAGGCTCGGCTCCAATAACGGGGAAGCCGTTATGCTGAATGATGCTTCGATAGTTTGACAGAGAAGCCTTGACGATGACCTCGTCGTGGACGTGGCCGTACAAACCGTACTCCGGGTCCCTTTGGTCACTCAGGGCGTAAGCAAAGTAGCCTTTGAGGTTCACTCCATCCAGAGTGTATGCTGAGGAGAGAGCAGGAAGATTTATCGGATGAAGACTTTTGTTTTTGTTTTATATTCATGAGGAGGTGGTACATGAATTACAGTAGCATACAAACATAGGTAATGCTGAAAATGCTGATAATAAAAAAACAAACATAAGATCTCATTCAAGATTTAACAATTTAACACTCAATGTAAAAACAAAAACAGCCATACTTTGTGTTCTTTCGTCTTGGGTTTAATTTTCAAAGTTATAATAAACACTGTCTATAAATACTGTATATATGCAGACTGTTGTCTGTGTTTGGATGCCACTCAGTGGTGACAGGGATCACTACAACGTCAAAAAACTCAGGGAGTGTGACAGCTTAAGCCTTAGACCATCACCCAGATTGATCTAATAAACTTCACTAGGACAAGAATAAAATGCGAGTAACGTTGACTTAACAATTCAGTGTAGTGTGTTGACATTTTTGTGTGTACTCTGAGTCAGCTGACTGTTGAAGGGTCACCGACCCAAATACCTGTCTAATAATTAAACTCTACTGAGGCCTGAAGGTAGAAAAAAAAAACATAATAAGCCAAGAAGGGCTGATCACACAGGACACACATGCAGGCATCACAATAATGAACGACTGGAAAAGCAAGCCTCACCTTTCAGCGCCTCGTTGATGTAGTTGTACAGGTAGTAAACTCTCAGACTGTCTTTAAAGCGGGCTGGGTCTTCCTGGACCCCATTAGCCATCACGTATACCGGGACATCGGAGTAGTGCTCCTTCACCTTAAAAAAATGTTATCGGATATTTAAATGTCAGCTATGTAGTTTTAATTTGATTGTGCTTTAATTTGACAATCTGCTCCTGAAAAGTTTAAAGACATTCAAAAATGCTTTGACTAATAAAGTTGAGCTGAGGGGGTTAAAACACTTAAACAAGATGTTTTAGAAGCAGGGTAGATATACTGCTCGCCTCGGACCAAATAAACTAATAGTTTTAGTGTAGAAAAATGTAATTCTTATCAAATCCAATGTTGACAGGTTGTATAAACAGGACAAGAGTAAAAGATGATCATCTCTCCAGTCTCACCCAGTTCAGAGCTTTCCTCAGGCCCCAGGGCACGACCGGCATGGAGGGCTTGATCCACGTGGTGTCTATCATGCGTTGGATCTCCAGCATGGCTGTGTAGGTGTACCTGCAGACATGGAGGTGACACAGAAGCTGAGAGAAATGAAAAAAGCTGGAACTAAACAAACATCTTATCTTTACAGGTTGTTACGATTTCCTCTTACGAGTCTTCCTTGGTATGTGTCACCAGCTTGGTAGTGAAGTGACTGATGGCAAAGAAGTCGTACGTGCCCCTAACCAGCTGTCTGTCCCCCTCATTGAACACTGGCAGGCTGTGAAAACAAACCCAAAGAAGATTGGCATGTTAGATTTAACAGATGATGTAAGAGTTTTTTTGAGATTGTGTAAGATGTTTTGAGGACCTCTTGAACCCTACCCCTTATTGAAAACTTGTTGACAAGGAGGATAATATGTTACCTTTAAAATCAGAACGAGGTTGAAATGAAAGACTAAAAGCAGGTAATTCAATGTTTTAAAAATGCACTGAACTTGTTACTGAAAGGGATCATATACTTTTATAGTTGCTATTGAAGAACAAAAAAAGTTTCCCATCTGTCTTGACTAATATTCTCCTGTACTGTGGCACACCTGCTTATAATCACAGTTTAATTCCACTGATGGAAGTATGAAGTGTAAGTACTCAAGTGAGTTGAGCTGACGCAGCCAGCTCCTCATCCCTATTGGATAATCCCCGCTGCCAAAGATCGGCTCTGCAAACCAGCCCACGATGAAGTCTAAAACCCTCTTGGCAGGTTCCACATCTTCCCGGCTGAATGAAACCGCTGGTTCCAACCAGTCCATGTGCAGAGCCAGAGACACCTGAGACACAACAAAGAGCATATCTGTCACATTTCCGTCCTCTCTCCATGTATTTGAAATAAACAGAGGAAACACATGCGGCAAGAGGCAACATTTATTGATAAATTAAATCTATAAGACATTATAGGACTACTGACCTGTCCTCCCTGAGCGTGTCTAAACTCGTCGTCGTAAGCATGCCAGGCCCGAGCGTGCGCCTGCAGCATCTGATGAGCCTCCTGGTAGCTCACCACCTCGTCATTGGGCTCATTCAGGGTGATCCACATCTTCACATGAGCGCCAAGTTCTCTGTAGCAAAGTCTGGCATACTCAGCAAACGCCTTCGGAGTTTCGCTGTGGAAACGAGTCACAGATTGACTGCATTTAAATCAGACACACGCCTGTTTTGGATGCATCATGAAGTTGTTGATTTTCACTATGTATCAACAACAAATAATCACACTATTAATTAATCCAAACTCATGCACCAACATGTGAAGAAACAACTGATGGAGATCTAAGATCCAGTAATCTTTTTTTTAAACAGCATAAATTTAGTTTCAATAATTTCAAAAATACAGATAGATTAGATTTATGCAAAGGAATTTCCAATATTTTGACTTAGAGATCAAGAAATATCTCTTTACTAAAAGAGAAAATTACAGGAATGTAAAAGTAGCTGCAGTTAAAGAAGCTTTTACTCCATAATCATTTTAGTTTCTGACCTGTTCAACCACTTGTTGGCTGCTACCAGCGGGGCGGGCATGCTGCTGCCCTGGCGTGTGTGGTGCCACAAAGTCACCACGGGCGTGACGCTGGCCCGCAGCAGCTGATGAGTGAAGCAGCGGTAGTATCCCAGCAGGGTGGTGTTGGGATGAGCCACATCGCCTGTGGGCACCAGAGCCGACCAGTTGAGGGAGAAATGAAAGTGATTAACCCCCACCTGTCGGATTTCATCCACCTAAAGGAGGACGATGAACAAGATACAGGAGGGTTAACACCTTCTATAAGGCAGAGGATTCAACTTTCCTGATAATCACTTTTGTCCCCTGCTACACAGAGTTGATAAAGGAACACAATACCAGTTCAATGGCTGTCAAGGTCTCTTAAAAAGTCAGTGAGGAATCAAAAACTGTAACTTTGATAAATCAAGTGACTTTTCTGGAAGAAAAAAAAAGTGTTTTGATTGTGTAAAGCTGTTTTAATTGTAAATGTTTGCCTGGTGGATTACACACCTGTTGTCGGATGGTGGCGTAATCTGCACAATGAGTGTTTCTGCGTATCGGTGGTGCACTGAGGCCCTCCAGCTTCGTCAGCTCTCCGTTGTTGGAGATGTTCCACAAATACACATTGGGGTCTGCAAACTGGCTGGGTGCGATCTCCACCTGCGACATGAAGCGAAGCAGAAGAATCACTGCAGTGTAAACTCACATCCACTTTCCTCATACAACACAAATGCAAATCAAGGCAGAGTGGGGCAGATGGTGCTGTGCTGTTTAGCCCAGCTGGCAGAGGGTGGGACATTTTGTTTGATTCCTCGTCGTGCCTGTTTCTTAGGTGGATTTTCACCATGAAAAGTAAAATAGAAAATTGAATTTGAACATGATCCAAAATCAGAGAAAAGCAATCACTGGGAAATAATAAAGACTTTGTTTCAATATGTTAAATAAGAGGAGTGTTGGATTAAGAAAAAAATGTCATCAATTTTGTTTTTGCAGAGTCGACAAAACCTCACACTTCACTGAATGTTAGTGAAGTTTGTCAGTGAACCAAGTTAATACGTTAATGTTTTTCAGGTTCCTCAACTTCTGAGGAAGTATTTATGTTGTGATTCATTCAGTATCAGAACTTTAACCTCTGGCACTGTCCAAAACTTCCTATTCTTCCCCACTTTTAGTGGAAAATAAACCCACCCATCAGCGTCTGATCCCACAGCCCATGCTGCTCCCACTCTCTGCGCACGCACACACAAACCTGAATGGAGTTGGCAGAAACCCCCCAGGCAAAATCGCAAGGGAAGATCCCATGTGTAGGTTTGTTCTCTGGAAGTTCTGGGAATCCGTTTTTCTGGATGACATTTCTTCAGGAATAATGAACAGTTAATTCAAGCAGGTAGTGAGGTAGCTTTATAAAGAATCCGTTAAAAAATCTTTGTTGCTCGTAATACCTTAAAAATAAGATGTTGACCTGGACCTGTCAGGTGATTGTGTCTTACATGAAGTTTAATGGGATATTTTTGACAAGAAATAAGACAAATACACTTGAAAAGATTTGAGTTATAGTAGTACTAAATACAGATGCTGAGTTATAAATTCGGACAGGTAGTCAGGAAATGATGTTTTCAAGACTTCTACCAAAGTATGATCTCTAAAGTGTGATGGTAAAAATCAACATCTGCAAATACTGTATGCCTGTGTTTGAGTCATGCATCTTTTTCAGAGTGACCTTTCACCGAGTAATGACACGTACCTGTAGAAGGTGGCAGACGTCTTCGGCTCCCTCTTCATGTCATTAGTGTTGAAGTCAACGTAATACAGTCCCTGTCGTATCTCGTATTCCCTGTGCCATTCGAAGCCATCTATCAGAGACCACGCTGTGTATCCGATCACATTCACTCTGTCTATCACTATAGCTGTGAAACAATCACAGACAGACGGACAGCCCTGGTGTAAGTCGCTTCTTTATTTACTTGAGATAAACAAATGTGGATTCTCATGCTGTGGTGGTAAAAGCACAACATTCAGTAAGCTCGGCTCTTTTCTCACATTTCAGTGCTCCTGCGATGAACATCTTGATGTAATACATGTGTCTTGAGTCTTCTGTCTTGGTAATGCCGAGGACATACCTGCGTGGAGTGGCAGTGAAAACGAGATGCCTTCATTACCTGTACAACACAGACAAATCAACACATCACCTTTTGAACCTACCAGCCACTCTGTACCACAAAGATGGGCGGCTTGTTGTACTCAGCGTTGACCCAGTAGAGCAGCATCCTCAGGTCCAGGACTTCCTGCTGCCCGAACTTGAGACTGTCTTCCATGAGCTGGAAGCTGAGGGCCGCTCCGTGAGAGAGGGCAAAGAAGTCAGCCGCCCCCCTCACCTGCTCCCTCTCCTCCTCAGTGAAGGAGGGCAGTCTTGAGCCCAGCCTCTCCTTCATGCAGGGGGGGTAGTCTCCGTCTCCAAAGAGAGGCCTGGCGAACCAGCCCAGGACGTGATCCAGGGAGCACTGACATTCTCGCAGGCTCTCCACGCGTGTACGGCTAGGTTTGATCCAGTGAGAGGCCAGCGCCATGGACAGCTTACCATGCTGATGTGGGCGGTAGTGGCGGTCGTAGAGATGCCAGGCAGCTGCATGCGCCTGGTAGAGAAAACAGACAAGCAGGACATTGTGTAAATGACTGTCAGAGAGAGGGAGGAGAAGAAGAGTACTAAAGAAGACTATACATATAAAATGTTTGTATACTGGTCACTCAGTTCAAAATGTGACTGGTGAACTAATTACAGCAATAAAAAGAAAACTAATAAGAAAACTTCTGCTCACCCAAATCGAAGATAAGTGATATTTTTTAAAAAACATTTTGGTGCATGTATTTTCTTCTTTGGTGAAGTACTTGTGAATTGTTTGCCTCTTGATTTTATTGTTACAACAATGTGGAGAACATTTTGTACTTTTAACTTACTGGTACTGAACAACTTCAGTCCCTTACTCTAAACTTTATATTCAAATGTGACACACTCCTATAATAAATCTATCTTCTTCCTCATGTCTGATGTTTGTGTCTCATGTTGTCCCTTTAGTTGACTGTGTGTGTTTCCATTAATGTTGTTTATTTTTCCATTAGGCAAACAATGAAATTACTTAATTTAATGTTTCCTCTCCTCTTAATGTTTTGGTTTCTAAATTTAAAACTTTTTGGTTTTATACAACATCAACAATTACAACAATTTGAACAACATCATGAACATGTAATCACTGTAATATGTCTGTGCTTCGCTTTTCACATTAAACAATATTAAAAGTTTGAAGTTCTCCCCCGCTCACCTTGAGAAGAATATGTCCAACTCGGAACGGAAGATCAGGATCATTCTTTATCCCGGGAGCGGCCGCTTCGGTTCCGTACCCGTGTCGCGCCACCACAAACGGGTTGTCGATGGTGATCCAGTACTTCACATCATCCCCGAAAGTCTGGAAACAGAAATCGGCGTAATCCTTAAAAATCTCCACCAGCTCTGGGTTGCTCCAGCCTCCGAGGGTCTGCTGCAGGTGGTCAGGCAGATCCCAATGGTAGAGCGTGACGATCGGCTGTACGCGTATCTCCTTCAACTTCTGGATCAGGGTCCGGTAATAGTTTGCGCCGATTTCATTGTAACTTCCGCGTGTTCCGTTGGGAAATATCCTTGACCAGGACAGGGAGAACCTGTAGTGGCTGACCCCGAGCTGCTTGATGGCTCGGATGTCAGCGCGGATGTTGTGATAGCTGTCGCTGCCTACGTCCCCTTTGATAATCCGGGTCCCTCCGCGCGTAAAAGTGTCCCAAATGGAGGGCCCTTTGCCGTCCTTCTCATACGCGCCCTCCACCTGATATGCAGCCGTGCCCACCGCCCATATGAATTCTCGGGGGAAGGTATCATACAGGAAAAGCTTGTCCCCTGGATAAGGCAGCTTATTGAAACGACCCCACGTTTTCATACCAGCGCTCGGTTTTGAAGACGCAGAAGTAAATGTGACAAATGTCAGCAGGGCGAGCAAAGCGCTCATGGTGTCAGATCTGGGTGCCCAGATTTTTGATTCTGGCTTTTACTGAACCATGCTTCAGTCGAATAAACTGCGGGCCAGCCAGCTGTGAACCCACTACAAGCCTCCTCTCCAAATCCATTAATTATTAGCCAAAGCACCTGACGCACAAAGGTCTCCAAGCACAACATGATGTCAGGAGCTCAAATAATCCATCGTATCTAAAGCTGGGACACATTCATTTAGATTGTATAAGAGGAGGGCTCATGCTTGATTCAGAAGGAGCGTTTAAAAACGAATTTGATTTTAGCCCATTGAGGGGAAAGAATAGGAGTGTGACCCAGGTGCAAAATCTGACAATGATCTCAGCGGCATTGTCCTCTGGAGGGTAATCTCATAACCACATGTTAATGTTGTATCTTGACAGTTTAAGAAAGTCATCTGCATTTTTCACTGTACAGAGTGGAAAAGGAGTGTGTGTGTGTGTGTGTGTGTGTGTGTGTGTGTGTGTGTGTGTGTGTGTGTGTGTGTGTGTGTGTGTGTGTGTGTGTGTGTGTGTGTGTGTGTGTGTGAGAGAGAGAGAGAGAGAGAGAGAGAGAGAGAGAGAGAGAGAGAGAGAGAGAGAGAGAGAGAGAGAGAGAGAGAGAGGACAGCCTCAGGTTAAAATGATCAGATAATAACAGGCTCGTTCTGTATGTTACAAATAATCAAAAGCCATATCAACATGTTTCACTGTATTTGACAGTTGTTAAATGAAACGCGAAATTGTCAGTTATAGGGCTTTAAGTTTGCACTGTTTTTTTCATAAAGCTTTCTGACACCAGTTGCATTAACTGTAATTACTTTCCAGATTAATTCAGCAGTAATTTCCAGCTTTATATGAAATAAAAACACATCTTTTCTTTAAACAATCTGGTTGGAAGAAAAAGAAGGGTTATGGTTTGAACATGAGTTATCAGGCAATTAAATGTGATATAATAAAGCATCAAATGAGCAGGTTTTGTGTCTCCTGAACAACATAGATTGGTCACTGAAATGTAAGGGAACTGACAACGTCCCAGTGAACTGCTACTGATCTTACTTTTTTGCAAAACAAATACAAAAACAGGCAAATTTATTCATCCAGAGTTTAGCAGTCTAGGAGGGTTTAACCTTTTCTTGCTAAATCTCAATTAATTAAATAATGAAAGTGATTGTGGAGCCTGTTGTGCTCCATAAATAAATGTAAAAAGAAAACATCCTAAGATGCAGCTTTTCAGCTCAGCAGGTGAATGATAACGTCTATAGAGACAGATGTTTATATGGACTCACCTGGCAGCAGAGCAGTGTGTGATTTTGCCCGGTCATGGATCATAACCAGTGAGCAGAACATGGTGTGTGGGTGTTTTTCCATCAAGCCGGGCTGCTCTGGAAAGTTCCCATCTCAAGTGTACATGCATAATCAATGTCGAGCACTGCCGGTACATAAAACACAGAAAGAGCACCATCAAGGGAAACATCAGTCTGAGAGCACGTTTGTTTGTGCTGCCATTGTTTGTGTGGTTTAACTCAATACTGAACACTGCACATACAGAAACCAGAGCCAACTCAAACACAGGGCTCAAAGATGCAGGAGAAATTTACACAACAAAATCTCAAACCAAAGAAATGACTTCGCCAGTTGATCACTCACCAAACAAGTGCTGTGCACTGGGTAAGCAAGAACAATACCTTCATTTGGTATCCAAAATCACTGGAAACTTTGATTTCATTTTTCTTTTTTTCTGCTTGTCAACAAAAACAGGTGGACATTTTATTATTTCTGCACAATTTAACCGATTAGATTTTTTGACTTGATAAAAGGCAATGAGCTTGTAAGGAAAACACACTATTTGAGACGACTAATTCTATATTTACACACATGCTAACAGAAGAACAATCAGTATGTCTACTTTCAGTGTCTCAACCAGAATAGACTTCATTATGAGGGACCAATTTAACTTATTACAAGTTTGGAAAAAGAGAAAATGTGCAATGTCTTTGGCTATTAGGGCCCATATGGGCCTCACTTGGGCTTTGGGTGGGCATGGGTTTAGAGTGGGCTTCATTGTCGGGCCCCACATGGGCAGTAGACTCTGTAAACACACCCATGCGGGGCCCATGTGAGCCTTTGTTTGCCCATAATAATAATGGTTATTACCCTTTATGGGTACCATCAGGGACCCATAATAAGCACACATGGGGCCCAGCTAGTTTGGGCCCCAGATGGGAGAAACCTGGGTTGCCCATGTGGGTCAAAGCTAGGGCTTATGTAATGCCCACCTTGATCCCATCTGGGCTTGCCCACGTGGGGGCACCATGGAACCCCCGCACAAAACTAACCGGGACCCAGCTGGGCCGCCCAGATGGGGCCCATTCACCAGTCCATATCTGACCCACATGGGCAATTTCTCCGGCCCAACAACGAAGCCCACTCTAAGCCCATGCCCACCCAAAGCCCAACCAGCCCAAGTGAGGCCCATATGGCCCCAACTGTACGTGTTTGCTGGGTATGGTGACTCCCCCCACAGATGGGAGTGCAGACAGGTGGTGGTGATCGTGGACGTATACAGGATAAGATGTGGAGTGGACTTACAGGACCATGAAGAGCTGGAATGAAAGTGACTGAGTTCGAGGAGGGTTACAGTGATCAAACTGAAACAATAAAAACTGACAGCGAATGAAAGAGCCACATTTCAAATATGCCAGCAGCAGGATGATTGGTCGATAGATGTCATGGTAGAATATGGATAGTTCAGAATTTGTAGTCAGATAATCACCTGAGGAAGACAGATGGAGAGGAAGAAAGGGAGTGTCGTGAATTTATGTATGAGACAGTCCTGATTCTTAAACTTACTAAGCCTCATCAGAAGTCACACTGGATCTCTCTGCCCCTGAACTAAGACTTATATTTGGATTAATTAAGTCTTCACCCCTTACAGTCACTAGAGCATTGTATTAGAACAGGCATACAATGTATTAAAAAGACTTCATTCAAAATCAAACGACCATATTTCTCTTCCAAGTGTTCTTCTGCCAGTCTCTGTTGCTCTATACATCTCTGCTGATTTTAAATGATCCAGGAAGAGCAAACAGCTTCATCCAAGACTTAAGAGTGAAATAAAGAGAAGAAGGAGCATGTCAGGTTTTATAGAGAATTATATTGATACAATGGAGGATCTGACTGGGTGGATGTGAGGCCAAGTTATCAGCAGTGACAAACATTCAAACCACATCTGCTCAGGAACTTCGAACATCAGGAAGTACAAACCTAAAAATGAGACACACTAGACTTCTCCAGATGCAACTCTACATTTGAACAGGGTTCAGACATTTTTTTTTAATTTCTTAATACATGGTAAAAAAAAAAAAGAAAAAAAGAAAAAGAATATACAGAACTGTAAACAAAAAATGTATGTTTTCTATTGAATTAAAACACAATTAAGGTCACACAAAAAATAGATAATGGTTAATCTCTTAGTTTTTAAAATTGTGACAGAGGGAATGATTCATAAGCAATATTGCTTTATGGGAGCACTTTAATAATAATTATATTGGCGGGTCGAGGCTTTACAGCATCCTCCCAGTCAGCATCAAACAACAACAGAACATGAAACAGACAGAAGAGACTATTTACACAGGTGATCTTTTTTTTGTTTGTTTTTCTGTTAAAATTCTTTCTACCTAATGTGGCCAACATCATCACAATGCAACAACCCACAGCTGATGATACAGATGTACTCATGTAGTGTGCATGTGGTATATGCAAGTATGTGAATTTTGTGTAACAGTAGGAGCGTCGGCATATGAAAAGTTTAAAAAGTTCAATGTCCATATTGTCTTTCCTACGTCATTCTTCCACATCTTTCAGAGTAGACGCTTTTCTTGCCTCCATCGGTTTTTCAGCTCATCTTCTCCGACCTGCTGCCTTCTTTCGTCCCTAAAGAGGACAAGGAAAGAAAAAGCAGTGTGAAAAGTCATCTCAGGTTTATTTTTATTTTATTTTTGGATATCAGGAGATAGGACAGCGGACGGAGTCAGAATCAGGAAAGAGAGCGGAGACTGAAGTCTCTGCACATGGAGAACACGCACCAACCACTCGCCCCACGCTTTCTTAATTTAGTCTAAAAGACAAAACTCCCAGGCATGACTCATGTCTCCATTGAGTACCTTAGGTGTCGGCTCGTCCTCCTGCTCCTCCTCCTCTTCTTCATCCTCCTCTTCCGAGTCGTCTTTAGCAGCCGCTGCCTTCGATCGCCCACCTCGCCTGGAGAGCACAAAGACATTATTCAGTGAATCAGTGTCCCTAAAAAAAGGATCGTCCACCATGCGCAATGTGTTGGGCGGATAGCTCATTAAGTCAGACACCTTAAACTGGCTGCGCGCTGCACCGGACCTTAAACGCATCATGTCACTAACGAGGTTTCTTTCATTCAAAAAACTTCAATAGACGGTTGATGCGTGTTTGAGCACCAGTGATTTGATTCAAAAGATGTGACTCAACTCAAAACATAACTTTATAGGACACATAAGACTGGACGGCAGAATCAATAAGCTCAAAGCTCACTTACTTACTAAACTCAGGCCAAGTTTGGGTGTAAATAAAAAAAAAATAAAAAAATCTCTAACTAAAATTGATATAAAATTATTTGATAACGTAACTGCAAAATGAAAAGCAACAATTTCTAAATCTTTATTTTAGGGCCTATCTTCACTGAGGTTTTATGTAGTTATGTGCTTTCCTAGAGTTGAAACATAAGCCACCATGATCATGTTTGCTTGTGAAAAGTATGTGATAGGGAGCGAGGAGGGATCTGCCGAGCTCAGAGCTCATGTGAATCTTACGCTGGTTTCTTGGCAGGCGGCTGAGCTGATTTGGGGGGACGTCCTCTCCTCTTCTGTGGCGTCGACTCTGTTGACTCCAAGCTGTTTGGACAAAAGATACAAAACAACGTAAACATCACTGAGGAAGATCCAAGTGTGAACTCTGTCACTGTTCTTAGGGACACTTGAGAAATGTCTAACTGCACACACAGTATTGGTTCGTATCCCTCTCACCCTTGTGATCGCCGCGGTGTCCTGGCCGGCCTTCCTTTGGGCTTCAGCTCCATGTTTTCGCTGCTCTTGTCGTCCTCTTCCTCCTCCTCCTCCACTTCCTCCTCCTCTTCATCCTCTTCGTCGTCATCCTCGGGTGGAGGAGCTGCCTTTTTCCTCCCTCTCTTCCCTTTGGCAGGCGTGTCCTGACTTGGCGTCGCAGACTTCGGAGGCCGGCCCCTGCGTCCTTTTTTCGGCGGGCTGTTCTGTTCGTCCTCCGGCCGGTTGTCCTCGTCCCACTGGTCCTCGGGCTCGACCACTGCGGTCGTGTTGGCGGAGGCCTTCTTGCGTCCGCGCTTTGGCTTGCTGTCCTGGTCGTCACTGGTTGTCACGCCACGTTTGCGCCCGCGGGGCTTCTCAATATCCTGCGAAACAAAACGGTGGGTTTGACTCATGCCGCTCACCGAGTGCTTCGATGAGCATGCCAGACGTCTTCTTTGACATTAACTTACATCCTTTTCCACGTAGCTGTTCTTTGTGAACCAGTTTGCCTCATTTTTTAACAAACCAACATCCGCTTAAAATGAATGTTTGCCGGTGCGTTCATGAATATCAAACATTACGTTTGTTCCAATATTAAAACAGAGCGCTCGGTGTCCACAGCAGGGCCAGAGGCTCTCCATGACTCAGTGTACACAGTGTGTGCTGCTTATCAGCACCTGTTTGCACAGTACTATCAAAACACAGAGACCAAAGGGTTTATGACTGGAGGCACTTATCTGGATCACAGCAACACATCTTTCAGACTCGTCCTAAGACACAGAGTCATTTTTAGAAAATACTTGTAAAAAGGTTTAATGTGCTGAATTTATCTCAAAGAGCTTATATCTGGTAAATAAACAGTTATGTAGTTGATAATTGTGCCGTTTTATTTTTCACTGCTCATCCTTCCACTCGCATCAAAAAAGCTAAATTATGCTCATGAGGTTTCACTTCCTGGTAATGTAAAGATGAGAAGGAGATATTTACACACAGCACAATCATAAAAATAAGCACTTTGAATTAGAACGGCCAGCAGCTTTAACCGTGAAAAGATAACAGTGACGGTCTGTTACATCACAGAAACCAGGAGAGCACATGAAAAGGCTTTAGTACCTTGTCGGTGCTGTCTGCTCTCAGGGTGAAATCCTCGTTCTCACTATGATCCATTTCTGCGGTGTCGAGCCTGAAACATCAGAAGGATTAGTTGAAGATATTTGACATACACACGAGGAAATAAAACAGTGATTCAAAACAATCTTTTGCTGCGGATCTTTTTTTTTTTTTTTTAAATAAACCCAGAATTCTTTCTTTCCCACCCCCATACACGGAGCTTAAAGTCCTCATCACAGCAGCCATGATTCTGTATCCGACCTCTGCTCTTTGCTGCACGTCATCCCCCGCTTTAACGTTCCAACATTTCCTGTCCTATCTAATAAAAAGGTCCCAGAAAATACTGCTAATATACGACACTGCAGCAGATAAAGTGCTGGTCGACATCAGAGTTTTCACACCTTGTCTTGCCGCGCTGTGGGGATCCCGGGTTGGATGAGGAGTCTTCGTTGCTGGCGGTCTCCATACGAGAAGCTTTACTCTGAATCTGTTTCCCTGCCGTCGACAGCGGTTTGTTCACTGCTCCCAACACGTTAGCCGACTTGGGCTGGAGGAGTGAGAGCAGACAAGAGTGGAACTTTAGTTTATGCTACAATCAATGAAAAACAGACTTACAAAAAAGTAAGAAAGAAAAAAAAAAAAAAAAGGGCCCATATAAACATAATCAGAGGTTTGATTACGTTACCTTTCCTGGTGTGAAGAATGACTTCATCTCTGCCGGGAGATAATTTTTTGAGTTGCTGAAATTCTGTAACAGAGACACATGTTGTTAGGAAGCAGGCTTGGGTCTCTAACACACTGCAAGTAAAACCAACAACAAACAAACAAGATAATGTCATGTTGTGTGGCTGCTCTACAATATCAGACAAAAGCAGGAACCTTGTCAGGTTTGGTGAAGAAACTTGAGGGCAGTGTGGGGTCTTTTGGCGACTCCAGGCTGTAGGTGGTGCTCTTTGACATGATGATGTGCATGGCCACATCACACACTGTGTACAGTTTCTGCAGAGCGAAGACACAGATGGCTGTTACTCTGAATAGCAGACTTATGCAGTGAGTGAATTATACATTCAGAGCTGATAAATCTTTGGACATTATACACACCTCGTTGGTTTTTGAGTCGGTGGGGGACTGTGCGTCTTTCGTTTGTTTGATGTTTTCCACCATTTTCCTGATGAAGGCGTGGCTGTTGTTCTCATTCTTGGCCATAATGATCTCGAGCACAAACCACAGAGCCCTAAAGAGGAGCACAAGTTTGATGTCACCACACATACGTTTCAATAGGTGGCCTTTTTTTCTTTTCTTTTGAGGAAGAAGAAACAAGTTAGATCTGAAAGAGTAGAGAACACCAGGGACTAAAATGAACACCTGCCAAGCGCCACATGTGCGCTCGCTTTCTGTTTCGGGAGCAAATCTTAAAGGGCTGCACTCATCTAAGAGTTGGCATTTACCTACAAAGTGTTTCTCATGTTTCAAAGTGTTCTTTCATCAGCAGTGTTATCACACGGCAACAGATTTTCCTCGTCCAGACTTACTCTTTGATTTCTTTCAGCTGCTCGATGTCCTGAACTTTGACGTAGTCCGGGTCGTGGGCCAGCAGGTGGATGGCGTAGGGCACCACGTACTCCGGCAGCAGAGAGAACAGCTTGTCTGGTGGAACAGAAAAAGGCCAATATTCAATCATTCCTAACTTATATGAACAAAGCTAATGAATATATAATGCACAGAGATGCACTATTTGGACAGCCAAAGAGTTCCCTGGCCACTTTCATTTCCCCTTTACAGTCATATCAATTATAATGATCAATTATTCATAGCTCTGCTCAAATATTCTGCTGTGAATTATTCATACAGTACAGGTTGAAGAAGAACTAAATAGATTTGTTTAGACCTACAGACTCTTCGTCGTCACTTTTGATCAAATGTGAAACTAAAAATGTCCGACTTCTTTTCATATTTGGTTTCTTTACCGCTGATGGCAGCGTGCTGTTTGAGGTACTCCCGGCGTATGTTGACATTTTTCACCAGGCACTGACGAGCGTGAGCCCTCCTCTCTTTAACAGGGTCCTTGGCACACAAAGCAAACACTGCCATGTATTCCAGAGGCAGACGGAGGCGGCACAGGCCTCGGTGGAGCTTCTGGGAAAAACACTGTCGCACCTGGTAGCACTCATCCTGGAGAGCAAAGAGGGACATAAAAAAAGAAAAGAAAAAAAAGAAAAGAGAGATAGAGAGGCAGTGGTGAGGAGGAGGACACAGACGATGAAAGCAGAGAGAACATGGGGAGAGATGTCGGAGACAAAATGTCACTACATCCTTTTTTGTGGTGCTGCCCTGCTGGCAACCTGAGCTCTAGTGTACAGAATTTAACTTGATTTCTTTTAGATTTATTTCAGCCTTTAGTCTATTTATTGGTAATTAATTGGTTTTAATACATTAGCATAAGGGAATCCATCTATTTTATTGCATTTAATGTGTCACATACTGTTTTTATGGTTGTGCTGTCTTGTGTTATGCTTGTTTGAATAAGTTATACAGAGCTGTGTGTTCTCTGCACCCCCCCTCCCAAGGCAAATCTCATCCCATGAAACATTAAAGTCTATTTAATCTAATCAATGGAGGGGCATCATTTCAAAACAGATATGTTGCAGAGGCCCAAAGCGAGCGTGCGTTTTGCTTAATAGGAGAGGCTTCTTCTTACGTTGATGACGAGGGCACACAGCTGATACTGCTCCAGGGTGATGATTTCATGATAGCAGGGCTCCTGTGCCAGCTTCAGCAGGGCGCACGCAGCTGCCAGCCGCAGCCTTGACATGTCAGGTTTACTGGGGAGAGAGAAATGAAGAATGTCTTTGCACGCTGTGATGTGAGGGGCTGATGTAAAATCCAGCACATCAATCTGAAAACGGTTATCATGACCTGAAAACAGGCTGCAGGCTAAAACGCATACAGTACAGGTCCTTATGTTTGTGTGTCAGCTTTGTTATTTACCCCATCCTGCCCTGCTCCGTCAGGTCTCCGTCACTGTGCAGAATCGCAGTCAGCATCCTCAAGGTGGAGTTGCCTGATTTGCTCTGGTTGTTCTTCACTCCCAGTAACCACCTCACCATCAGCTTGATGCCTTGGATCTGAACAGGAGAGGGTGAAAGAAAAACTATTTTCTCATCCCTGATAGAACAGAATCAAGACATAAAGCGTCACTATGGCGATAGAACATGAAGATTCAAGGACGCAATTTGAAGAGAAACAGATATGGTGTTTGACCGACCTTGGCCATCGTCTCTGGAGAAACCTCATCATCAGAAACCCATAGTTTGGTCGTCTTTTTTCCTGGAGTCTGTAAAGAACACAATCAGGCTCACGTCATATACGAGTGGGCAACAAAAACAAGGATCCCACAGATTAGAGGGAGATCTGATTGATAACTTTTGAGGATTTCCATCAATGCCCTTTTAAGGGAAAAAGACAAAAACTTTGCTCGTAGTTTGTATAGATTCATTAAATGTTTCAGAACAATAACAGCGGCCCTGACTCTCAACATGAGCCTTGTATATTTGATATGTATAAAGATGTTTTGTGTGTGTGTGTGTGTGTGTGTGTGTGTGTGTGTGTACCCGGTCATTCATGAGCAGATCCTTCACGATGAAGTTGGCGACTAAAGATTTGAGCGGGGCAGCGAACTGTTCTGGAGCCAGCTGAGCCAGGTGACCCAGGGTGGTCAAAGGAGTGATGAGCTGCTCCAGGTTAGCGGGGTCCAGACCTTTGTGCAGAGGCTGGAGGAACACAAACACACTTCTCATTAACCCCTTCTGTTTAAGGTCACACATGCACACGGACAAATGTAAAGTCGTGTCATGTCTGCAGTTAATATAGAGGCTTTGCATTGTCCGACTTTTTATAAAATGTGTTGACAAAGTTAAGAATCAGAAAGATGGGACTGACTGACCTCAAAGATCTGGGCAAAGTGTGTGTCTCTGTTGGTGAACATGGCGTTGATGCAGTGGATGGCATACTTGGCTTGGCGAGGCGGCCCTCTCTTTGCTTTGGCCTGCAGTACTGGCAGCAAAACACTTGAGGGAGCAAACAGGACGTCACCATTACAAACCATGAAGTATTTCTATAGTCCGAAAGACCCTAACATTGTTCAAAGCGAGTGTTTCAGAATACAGATACCAACTTATTTTCCATGCACGATTAAACGCATATTCATTAAGCTTCAGCTGAAGAACAAGCGAAGACGGCAAGGGAGCAATTAGACGTACGATTTGATGTGAGGAAAACTCTCTTCCATCTTGCTGCCGGTGTTCTTAAAGATCTGCAGTGCAGCCTCTGCAACCTTCTCGTCATCCATCTTCAGACAACCCAACAGAGACTCAAATGTCTCTGCAGAGTGGAACGACACTGGGTGTGTGAAAGAAAGGACCTGTGAGGACAAAAAAAACAAAAGAGGGTCAAACAGCGGCACATCCTGCAACATTTTCATAAAACGATAAATACATTTCATTAATCTCCGTCTTGTTGAACACAGATGTTTCATTCAGATTCATTGTAAAGACATGAGGTCTTTATGTCATCTGTATTTAATGTGTTGTGTTTGAGTGTCTGTAATGAACACTGCTGTCGGCCTCACCTCCAGGGAAAACTGCACGAGTGCTATTATCAATCACTGCCTGCTCATTATTCCCCCTCCTCTTTTATCCAGTCATCAAATAACTAAATCAACCAGACAGAGACATAAGAGGGTTTTTTTCCCCCAATCACTGATTACTTGAGTTGCAGGCAGCACTTCATACTGACAGAGAACAGATGAGGACGTAAAGTCAGTCAGTTTGATTGATTCTCCCTGCACGTCTCTTTGTTGTTGGATGGAGCAACAAAGTGAGATGATAAAAAGACAACCCATTATTTATGATCCCATTCTGCAAACAGATGCAGAGCTCGCTGGCTTGTTTCTACCTTGAGTAGCTCCAGCCCTGCTCTGATGGCCTCTTCGGTGGGAACGCCTTCCTCCTCGTCATCAGCTGTTCCGTCTATAGATTTATTCACCTGTTTTATCAGAGCACTGAGAGAGACGACAAAAAAAAGAAAAAAAAAAAAAGAAGAAGAAGTGTGAAACTTCCAAACATTCTTTATCTTTTGTATTTTTAATGATGACGACGACAATGTTGCTGCAGTTAAATTCTCTGTACCTGATGGACTCTGTGTCGATGTGTACCGGAGCAATTCTCTCCAGCAGGAACTTCACCATTTCCAGGAAAGGATTGCTGGGCTGTTTGGGGCTGCTGAGCTTCTTCGTGATGTCTCGCTGAAAAAGTGACACACAAATTATATATTTATCTACAGAATTCTCAGACGTTGCCGTATTTGGACCTTTAAAACTGTACAATTGATTTGTTATTACAACGTTGGTTTATTGTAAAACCGTCACTGACGTGGAGCGCTGTGGATTGGACAAGATTTTAACACGCAAGGCCCGTGTCAATAACCTTTAATGTAGGATCAAAATATCACCAGGTCAGAGCTGGTTTTATTTCAACTTTCACAGTGAATGGTGATATTTTAAACGCTTGCGCTGCAGCAGGTCAACATGAAACACAGCAGATACAGAGAGAGGACCTTTATCGTCATGCAGACTGATACAGGCAAAAAAAATAAAAATGAAATAAAAAATTAGCGACTGGGTCAAGTTGTCGAGTTATGTCGTCCTGAGTGTGTGTGTGTGTGTGTTCAGTAAGACCAGCTGTGTGGGTGAATAAACGATAACTATGGTCTTTACATGTCACGAATGAACAGACTATCTTAAAGTCTCATTTAGTTTGCGTGCCCTTTTGAATACTGCAGGAAAAAAGAAATGTGCTATAAAATAACACTTGAAGGGGAAACTACTAAAAAATGGTTTCGGCTGATTCAGTGTTTGAAGACAGGAATAGCATTCCTCATTGGTCCTCAAGGTTCAACAGCACAGCAGGGTTTTAACAATCTATTATTGATGCTTCTTGGGAGAGGGCTGTAAACGTTCTTCCTCACCATCTCTGTTGCCTTTGAAAGTCAAAATACAGACTGAATGAAAAACCCTTCAAAAAGTGCTTTAATCCCACCAACAGTGAAACACATTTAAGGTAAGTGTAGTTTTGAGGTGATTTATCATAATGAAACAAAGCCAGAATAGGGATGTCAGAATTTCAATGAGAGGGCACAAACTCTGATCTGATCTGTGAAAAAGCATCAATACCCACCACACAGACTTCAGCCTGTTTGCAGGAGCAGGAGGGGCTGACCAAAGTTTCTAACTGATCTCTGATCCGCTCGTCATCTTCCAGGACCTGAGCCAGCTTCTTCACAAAGTCCTGAGCCTTGCCCGGGTCTGGTAGGTTCCCTGTAGAGACACAAAATGAAAAGCTGATGTCTACGAAGAATACATGGGGGGGAAAAAAAGAGAAGAGAAACAATGTTGGTTGGACCAACTTAACGTGTCAGCAGTTTTTTCCTTCTACTCAGGCTATGCAAAGTTGAAATAGCAGTGTGGGAGGTCCAATCAGAAACTTGAACAGTGGCATGCAAGAAGGCTTTAAAACAAAAAAAAAAGGAAGCTCTCTTACTTGTGATCACCATGACTTTGGCAAATACGGCCTTGCTTGATGCTTCAGACTGCAAATCAGAAACCGAGAAAACCGCTTAGAAACATCCAACAAGGGGACATGACCCACCAGCTTCACTGGGCTGTGCTTCACTTAGACTTACCTTTGGTTTTTTGACCAAGTCCAGCAGGTCTTTGACGTTGTGTCTCAGCAGATTCTGACACTTCCACATCTCATTCAAAGCTCTGAGGCACAGGGGGGGGAGGAGTACAGCATGGTGAGGAAAACAAAAAGACTTTCTTTCAAACATTTTTTATTTCTAGAAAGTAAAAAAAAAAAGAAAAAAAAAAAGTTCCTGAACAACGAGACTGAAAAGATCTGTGGTCAAATCATGTTTGCACACTGTTCTGGATCTGTCTTTAGAGGGCGCTGGACTCACTTGACAGCGTTTGTGTCCAGGGTGGCATAAAGGTAGTAGAGACACTTCATCCGTTCAGCTGTTTCCAGGTTATGAGGCACCATGTACTGGGCAAAGACCCGCTCCACCAGTAACCTGAAACACATCATTAAAGGAGATGACTGATTCAAATGTCAATTAACAGACTTTGTTCCTCCTCACTCACTCTAGACATTTTTGGGGTAACGTACGACACACTGATGTGAGTGACTCATTGATTCACAGGAACTGTCTGTCACCCTTTTCCCTCTGGCCGCTGAGCGACTCCACCACAGCAAAGTGCTTCAGAGGACATCAGCACCCTCAAACACTCTTCTGCAATCAGATCCCCCCCCCCCCCCCCCCCAGCTTGTGTTTTTTTGTTGTTGTTGTTGTGCGTTTAGGCTGAAGTGCTACTTCAGTTTTTGACATTCAGCAGAATGACTTTCAACAACCACCACCGGAGGCACTTTAGACTCAACTTGTCGTGCGTGTAGGTGGAGAAAAAACAACAACAAACAGTTTTCAGATCAAAGTCGTGCTGCAGTCTATTGTCACGCTGCTCAAACTATTGGAACAAACCAAAAAAACAAATCCTCGAGAGTTTAAATATGAAAACGTCAGGATTGCATTACACTTGTTCATGTCAAATAGATTACTCTTATTCTACATTTTCCCTGAACGATTGTGAAGTGCACTGACTAAGGCTTTGTTCAGACTGCGGCCCAAATCTGATCAGAATCCCATCGAACTGACTGACTGCAGTATAAATTGCAAGTTACCAGATCTACATTGATTTCTATGGTAGAAGGTTACGCCCAGCAAATACGACAGAGAAGTGTGCCTATTTCTGACGCAAACAATCTTGTGGAGCAGTAGGTCCAACGTGTTTTGTTGTTGTTGTTTTGCTCCTTGTTTGTTTTTATTCTCACTCTTTTCTTCCACCGAGCAAAGCTTAGAGCAGTTTGTACAATACGCCTTGGATTAACTTCCGGCTCGCTGGATCTACGTCGTTGTTTTTGTCGATGGTGTTGTGTTGCGAGTGACACAGAAGACACATTGAAGCGACCGAGACGTTCAGATTGAAATTGGATCTGTAGGAATCCGATTTGAATCGCAAATCAGATTTTGGGGGGGGGGAAAAAAAAAAAATAAAATAAATCAGATCTCAGGCTTTTTGTGTGCAGATTTGTGTGGCAAAACACACAACTTACCGGTACATATAAACCGAATCTGCTTAAAATATGATTTGGAGTTGCAAGGTAAACAATGCCTTAGAGTCTGACGAGAATGTAAGAATGTGTCTTCATGTAATGTTATTATCTCCATTCACCACATTCTTTAGTTAGGTTAGAAATATCAGAGGTACATAGATATCTGCTCAGGGTAACATACACATAAAAACTGTCAGTTTTATTTCAAACACTCAGATGAATCAAAGGGTTTTCATTTCCTCCAGCAGTCGGGAACACAAACCTGTCGTCGATGCTGTTCTGGTAGTAGATGTGGAGCAGCTTGTCTTTGATCCAGGAAATCTGCTTGGAGGCCTCCCTCCCTCCTTCTCCCTGCAGCGAGTATTTCCTGTAGATGGAAGCCAGGCCCATCATGGCCTCCTTACGAACACGCCACTGATGAAGAAGGAGAAGACAATCATGAAAAGAAAGGTTCGTGGAAAAGCGTCGGCCCCGAAAGGAAAGAGGCATCACACACTAAATGCTGGGCACATACAAGAAGCAAGAAGAGTCCGTCCAGCGACACATGAAGATTAACTTTATTAACAAATTAGGCCGACGAGGATGACCCTGATGAAGGCCACAAGCCGAAACGCAGCGGTCAATTCTGTTGATAAAGTTGATCTTCATACTACAAGTCGCTGGAGTTAGCTTGTCCTCTTCATGTGAGAAAGAAGGAAGTCTATTATACAGTTATGAAGAAAGATCGTTGTTTGTTTGGTACGTTGTAAGCCATAGTGTTGGTGTGCGCCACACACAACACGTGCTGTTTTAGATTGAAATCACGAAAGTCAAAGGCTGCCTCAGAGGACGCTCAACATGAGGAGACCAGACAGTCAGCGAAAATGATCTCATTGATGCTGAGACACTTAAAGCTCCGTTTGGCCACAGAGTGAGAGAGAGAGAGAGAAATTCCTGCATGCGGCTCGGGCTAATGAGCGCCAGAAAACAAACAAGATGACGTTTGTGTTTATCTAAGCAGAAATCAAGTCCTGCGAAGACAGGGAATACAACAAACACGAGAAGAATCAGGAAGACTCAAGTAATCAGATCGTTCTCTAGGGGGGGAAAAAAACCCAAACAAACCTCGGGGTAGTGCTGAATAAGAACGCGCTCTCATCAGTGAATAGACTCAACAGATGTGTTTGTCCTCTCAATGATAAGCATGTCACTTACAAGTCACATCAAAATGATGAATGTCGTTGTAGGGAGACATCTGTTTGCAGCTAATAGAAATAATGTTTACTGAGGAAGCTACAAGCGAAACACGCAGTGAAGTTATCTTCAGTGTGCCTCGGTCCCCCCCCCATGATATGTTCCTACAACTGTGAGCACCTGAGAATGTATCATCACCCTGTTGTTCCTGTGGATTAAAACTTCAATAGGACTTCTGTTTAGGAGATATGTAATAATAACGTCACGCACTCTTTTGTCCAAAGTCCTCTCCTTCACAAAGTTGAGCAACGCATCGTTGACTAGAGACAGGTCTTTCTTGGCAGCGGTTACTATAGAGACAATAACATCATGGCGGATGGCCTCCTCCGGATCATGTGATCTGACCCTCAAGAATTCTGGGGAGAAAAAAGAAAAAAAGAAAAGAGGAAACAGATGAGTGGGATGTGAGAGACTAACGATACTCAGAACATATTTTAGATCTTAAGTAAACTTCAAAAGTTACACTAATACACACAGAAACATAACTCAACACTTAAGGTCAGTGATGGAACGAGGTTATTGAGTTATCTGTGGGAAGGTGTCAGCTGATTACCTGTGAGGTCTTTGGCCAGGTCAGGGTGGTTCATGAGACAATGACTGGCGAACTTCACACACTCCAGTCTTATAGGTACGTGGATGTCATTGAACCTTTTGGGGAAAGAAAACGGTTAATGAGAGCTACTCTGCAAAGGCAGAAACACAACGATTACACTAATTATTCATTCAGCGTTAAGGTCAGTATTCAATCCAACACATCTTTTTTCCGTTATTGATCTGGTTGGACAAAAAAAAACAAAAAAACATAATTTCTCCCAATTATAGACATGTTGCAGGTTAACTATTGTTCATGGTAATAATGAAAACATTATTCATCTTTCGAAGTTTCAGCACGGCCAGGTAGGCGAGTATGCATGTGTAAAGTTCTTTGTCATGGGGAGCCAAGTTTAAGATTTTGTAATCCAACAAGTCAAAGAATGATATCTAGTGGTGTGTCCCCATGCATCCAGGCTAAAGTCCTCTGTCCCCACTCTCTCTCCCTGGTTTCCGACCCTATCCACTGTTCCTCCTCTATAATAAAGGCCAAAAATGCCCCCCAAAAAAATCTTTAAAAAAAAAAAGAATAATATCTAAATCTCTGAAGTTCATTTCAAACACAGCATACATCGTGAAACTATGGAGGACTAAAGACGCAGACCTAGATCTGTCGATGCCACAGACGCACCGCTGTCACTCACCTGCCCAGGTAACACTGCCACAGAGGTTTGTTCTGTGCAGCCAACTCCGAGTCCTTGGCTCCGAACATCTTCGCCAACAGCTTCACCACCTGCAGCCTCTCATCGTTATCATTACTCTGAGGAGACAGAGGGAGGGAAGACACAGGGGAATGATCGCACACAGTTTGGCTGTGTTCAATGGACAAATCAGCCAAGCTTTTTTTTTTTTTTTTACACAAACTGAACTGGCAATGTTAGTGCTTTCATAACGCGCACAGAGAGAGAAAACAGCATTTGTTTTGTATTACTCTAGTTTAAAATGAGAAGCGAAGAAAGGCATTAAGAAGTAAAGACAAAGGAAAAGTAGAGAAGGAAGGGAAAACAAGCAAGGAGAGATAAAGATGAAATGATTGAGGGTATGAGGGGGGAAAAGCGAGCGAGCATCAAACACAGGGGGAGAGAGAGAGAGCGAGAGAGAGCGAGAGAGAGTGTGCGTGTGTGTAGTCCTAGGGGGGAGATTTTATCGCAGCTATTATTTTGAGGAGACAGCGGTGATCTACACTCCCTGTGAACAGTTAATGAGCGTTATCCATCAGCAGGATGCCTTTATGAGACACTGCAGAAGCAACATTATGCTGACTGGCTGAAGCCTTTATATTTCTCATATGAATCAACAAATCTGCAGGGGCGGTAAAAATGTGGAATTCTGTTCTAACGGGTCAGAATCCAGGATTTTTTTTTTTAGTCGGATGTGTGAATAAAACTAACAACGCAAATACGCACAGGGGAGTTGCTGCCGTTTCCATCTTTATACCTGCTGTTAATACGACACTGAAATCTATTGATCATCATCACGGTTATTGTCTGTCATTAGTCCTAACTGATGCAACAGTGTATTTGATATAAAACCATGACAACAAAGCAAAGCAGTTTGATGGTTGGACTCGACCAGCGTTTCTCGTTACCTTCAGTTTGAACTCCAGCTGCGGCAGCACTGAGAGCAGCAGGTGGCTGTCGATGTTGTAAAGCTCCAAGATGAGGTCAAAGACGTGCTCGGACAGGTCGCTGACCGACGTCTTTCCCAGCATCAGCACCTGGTTGAAGAACTGATGAAGAGCACACAGAAGAGGAGTTGAGAACGTACCGGTGCTCTGCATGAGCGTGGCTCCTCCTGGGGAGGCACGTCTACGATCCGACAGCTCAGAGTCTATTACAACAGCTCCCGCTACGTCGGAATTAACCTCACCATGTTAGTAATGAGACTCTTTGAATGTTTAACAGCTGGTTTTACAGAGCAGAGTTTCAATAAGCTAGCTGATGAGACATTCGATTTATGCAGTTTCAGATTTGACAAAAATTTGAATTTATACAGGTCATGACCCTGGATTTTAAAGAGCACACAACTACATAATGCATTGCATCAACAATGTCTCTAAGCACTCTTAAAAAAACCCATAAACACAATGCCAATAATGGCAGTTCACTATGTTAGATGTAAAAGACAAAAAAAAAAAAATTTAACTACTCATAATCCGAAGATAAAGTGTTCAGACAAAAATAAAGAAAATGTGGGTGAAAAGAGAGCTCACATTGGTGATGTAGGGTTCAATGGCCTGGGCGGTTCTCTTCAGCAGAGCTTTGGCCAGGTCATATGCTTGTTTGTTCAAATTCTAGAGAAGGGAGAAAAAGAATCAGTGAATCAAAGAGCAGCACAGACGACGTGTGACAGATTTATGGATGACACAAACTGCGCATGGAGCCAGTTGTTGTTGGGTTTCTCAGACCGGATCACATCAGGGTCTTCAGAGCAGACGCAGGTGTGGATCGATGCTTGTGCACCAACTCTGAAGATGCACCACCTCACCAGCAGGGGTCTCACTGAATTACAGGGTATGGATAATGATATCCGCTTCAGTCTACTGATGATGTGAGCTCACTCAAGACTGTTCCCTTGAACCGTTTCTGCTTGCATCAACATTAAAAGTGGGACTCTGCGTGCATGCGTGCGTGTGACGTTTTTGTGTACATGCATCGACGGACGTGCACAAACCTTATGAGCTGGCACCAAGTTCACCAGCACGGTGTCTAACAGCTCCTGGGATACCGTGTCCCCCTCGCAGATGATGGAGCTCATCAGGTCCACCATATGCATGTGCACCTTCTGGTTGTGGCCGTTGCTAGGGAAACAAGGCGAGAAAGGGTCAAAGGTCACAGCTGCATCGTTGCATATTTTTTACAAATCTTTTTAAAATGCACAACGGTTTCCTAATGAGGCAGCACATGAAAAGAAAAGGACTGGGGTTTTAAAAAAAGGTTGTGTGAAATTCTCCCAGGTTGTCGACGAGAGTGTTAATGACTGATTCAGATCATGAAGCCGTCTGTTTTTACAGCTTCGTGGTTCAGATTAGCTTTTCCTAACAGAAAGCATTTAGTAGGGATTTATGCTTTTAGTTGATGCATCGCTCAATTTGAGAACTAACTGGAATCATAAATACAGACAGAGATGCAGCGATCATGCAGGCGGTGGGTGTACTGTCTGCATAATGATCTGTGAAGCTGCAGGAGGTAAAACTTATTACCTAGATTTGTATCGCAGGGAAAGCTCTTCTGGATGCTGCCAGGCATTACAAGTCTCATTACCTCCAAATTCACTGAGTGTAACGTGCACACACAAACAGGAGGGCTGCTTTCCCCCCCCTGCACCCTCTATCTCAACGCAAGCCTCTCTAAAATACAGCAGCGATCTTTCGATTCCTCGCATACAATAAAAAACAGCATTGCGCTGGCACAACCTTGACACACTCAACCACTATTTTGCTCAGTTGGCAAAGGTCCAAGTTCTGTGCTGCAGAACTCAGCCCTCAAGGTTGTGTTGAGCAGAGTGAAATTGAGAGCGGGGTGAGGAGGAAAGAGAGAGAGAGAGAGAGAGGGCAATCAAAGAGAAACAACTGGACTGTTCCGGAGCGCTTTCAGTGTGGAGCAGTAGAATCAGATTGGGATGTTAGAGAGGGCTCCAGGGGCTCGTTTCTGTTCGCAGCAGGCGGATGTTGAAAACAAATTCAAACAGGAGGGGATGGAGAGAAATATACGCGAGGAGTGAATGAATAGGAAAAGACTAACGATCCCAGCGGGGGCCCCGTCTTTTATCAACAGGACTTACTTGATGACCTGGAAGAGCGTTCTGTAGAGCTGGGTGAATATCTCGTTGCTGTCTTCAAGTTCAAAGCAAATGTTGTAGGACTTCACCCACGCTATGTTCTGAATGAAAGGAGAGGAGGGACGTTAAAATCAGTTACACTCGAGGAAGGCGAAGAAGAGTAGGACAGTCATGATTGCTAATGGTTTGACTGAAAATAAATAAATGAATAAAAATCTAATTAATTTCTCTGCAAACATGGGCGCTCCCCCCATGCGTATCGCTGGGAGAGAGGCCTCTCCTGTGATAGCTGCTTTAACTTCAGTGGAAGCAGCTTTAACCAAACTTCATTTGATTACACTCGTAGTTTGTGATAAAAGTGGATAACTGCCCTCCTATAATAACTGCTCATGGTCCAATTACGGCCTGTTCATAAGACTGTGCTTTTTAATCAACAACAATAACCAAGTTGTAAACATCTTTAATTCCAATTAGCCTCAACTTGTCCTTTGATTTCATCAGGGAACAGTTTATAAGGGCAACTCGCCTTAATGGATTTAAAGCAAAAAAAAGGAAATTGAAGAAACCCAGAGGAAGACCATTTTTTAAAGAGTTGAAAAATACAGATCTCCTGAAGGCATTCAACTTTTTTTAATATAAATTTTTAACTTGGGGTTAAATGGAGGTCAGACAGACAGTCTCATAGTTAAACATCTCAGCGTTTAAAGAGAAACATTCAGAGAGTGCATGGCCATAAAGTCACCACTGGCTGCCCAGTCATTAAAGTCTCCATATAATACAGAGGTTATTAAGGGCTTAAATAACTGTTGATGCTTGTATGGTGTGCAAAGAGCGAGAAATAAAGGTCAACGAGGATCACAACTACTGATGTCCTAAACGGGAAAAACTGTACAAAGTCATTTCTAAACATCTCCAGCGTATCTTAGCTGACTGATACACAGCAGCACACAAACACACGACGATAAATCCCGTTACAATTCATCTCTGTTTGGATCAACTGCAAGAACTTAAATGTGACTTTCATCAGATAGAAGCACACAGATGTTTACACACCACAGTAACACGCCTAAATCTTTGCCGCTTCCCTGTTTTATTTTGAAATCTGGCCAGGAACCAAAGATGGAAACTAGCCTTTGGGCTAACTCTGGCATATGTCCAGAAATGTTGTACAATATGCACCGTCCCTTTAAAACAAATAAAACCACACTAAAAATTGAAGAATCACGTAAAATGTATCCTTCAAAAATCCAGACTCTGCTCCAGCTCACTGAGTAGAGACGGACTCAGGAAGTGATGGGACAGAGGCCGACCAAAGAGCACGGTCTCTTTGTGTGAGCCGCATGTTAGAATACGACAGAGTCTTCCTCGTTAAACTCAAAGCACACCGCTGACTCATGCACACCAAGTGACGCACCTCCAGCAGGTAGAAGTATCTGTTGAACTGGGCGCTTTTGGTGTCCTCCAGTCCTTTGAGCTGCCTTGTGATGAACATGAAAATGTCCTGGAGACGAGACGGAAACACAGTTCAGAAACACGAGCCAACAATTCCTGCCAAAACAAACATTATAAAAATGGTCTGCTGTTTCTGTTAACTGCTCGTTGAATAAACTTCTTTTCTGGAGAGGTTTACCAGTGCGTGGTGTTTACTGTACAACCCAACGAGTAAATCATTTTTGAAAAACCCCCCTACTTTGGCCCCCGAGCCGGATCTTCACCACCCGTACCTTTAGCTTATCTGGAGATGTGTACGGCGCCTCTGGAGCGTAAATTCTGAATATGTCAGCGAGGCAGCAGGCCACCAGCAGACGCACGTCCTTGTCTGGGTGTTTGAGGAAGAAATCTGAGGCCAGGTGGAGAGCCAGGTTCAGGTAGAGCTCTTTCTCTTCCTCAGAGTCCTGGTCCATGTCCATGAAGGTTTTGACAACCATCTGAATGGGTTAAAAAAAAAAAAAAAAAAAAAAAAAAAAAAAAAAAAAAGTTACAAATGATTGTAAGTGAAAGTACAGGTTGTGTAGCAGTCAGTTTGTCCAGTTACCACGAGCTAAGCACAAACTTTAGAGCAAGAAGAGTAAATGAGGATTTCTTGATTTAAAACAATGTTCAAAATAAAACCAAAACACGATTTTGAACACTTCACTTTCTTTCCTGATTTAAAAGAAACACAAACGTGATCGTGCCTTGAGCGCTGTGTTGCTATCACACTGAAGAGGCATGAAGAAGCCTGATCTTTGCTCGGTTAATGAGAGGAGGATGCAGCTCCTTGAGAAAACAGAGGGTGAAAGATACTGACCTTGAGCCTGCGGACCATTTCCTCTTTGGAGATTTTATCGGAGATTTCCTTGACCCCCGGGGGGTAGGTCACCTTCCCATCTGTGACTCGAGCTTTAGAGTGAGCCATCCTCTTTAGCTCTTCACTGCCTGGGGATGGAGAGAACAACATATCATAGACTTTCATTATATATATATATATATATATATATATATATCTCAAAGGAGAGAAGGAGGAAAACCCTACAGGAAGAAGGACTCATTAAACCTGTGAGGATGGCAGAACTTCAACAAAAACAAAACACAGCCGGTTCGTCTCTGTACGGCACTTCGCAGCGTTTGCATAGACTGGAGCAGCAAGGTAACGGTGCTCCACAAGATGAAACTGCCACATTCAGATAGCAGGTCGACTTTTTCATCTCCAGACGCGGCTCTTATTGTGCTCCAGGTTTCATTACTGCGGCCTCTGAAGGGTTACAGCCAGGTCGTGTTTTTAGCATAAAGTGCTACGATTCTTTATTCACCGAACTGAAGCCTGACTCATACTGCATGACTATTCACAGAGTCCGCATGGTGAAATGGGTGTGTAATATTTAAAATACATTCATGGTTGGATATGATGTAGTGAAGAAACCTTCAACACAGCAGAGTTTTAGTCAAAGCAGCAGTCAGGGAAGTCAGGAGCTCGTCCCTGGAGAGGCTAACGGAGGGAAGCAAGCTGCAGCAAAATCAATCAGACGCTACATGTTGGATAACTGCCCCAGAAACAGTCTTAGCAATCAAAACAGAGCTTTCCTTTGGGGGTCAAGTCGAAGCCACTTTCTTTTTATCCCCTTTCCCTCGACGAGTCACATCGACGCAAGAAACGTGTGAGAAATGGCACAGAGCGTCTTTCAGTAGCAGACTGTTTGAGCACGGCCAACCGGCTGCCTGCGTGTTTTTTTCTGTGCACTCTCTCTCTCTCTCTCATATCCTCGTCACCCAGACCTTCCAGCAGATACGCGTGCTTTGCGTTTAACCTCCGCACTGGTACAGCTCCGTGCCCCCCCCCCCCCCGTCCGTCTGCGTTTTCAGAGCGCAGCACGGAGCAGCACAGACGGACAGCGGGAGTTGTTCACCGGGGTGATTGGAGGAAAAAAAAAATTTGCACGCGACAGCAGGATAAAACGATGTACGGTATGTGGTAACGGAATCGCTCCCCCTGCTCCGTCAGGGTGTATGAGGGTTGCTGCTCCTGTGGTCGACCGCTTGTTGCGCTAATTGCCCCACGGGGATAAACAGACTTTCATAATAAATAAATAAAAGGATAAGGATAAATTTTATTGATCCCGCAACGGGGGAAATCCGGGCGTTACAGCAGCTCCAAAAAACAGTCAAACAGGTAATATAAACAGCATCAATAGCAAAAAAGAACAGCTGTAAGCAAGTTTACATTCATTAAATAAAGAGGTTAATCAACTTAAACTGTACACACCCTTATAGACACAGGAATTTAACACACACACCAACTTTTAAAACTGGGAGTTTTATTCTGAAAATAAACCGGATGCTTTAATGGCGTTTAGATGCTTTAGACGCAGCAGAGCCAGTGTAACGCAGCCAGCGTGGAGTTCAGACACCCATCTGGTGGAAATGAGAAGTTACACTGTCAGTCCGGCTGCTAACAGGACTTAGCTCCCAGCGTTGGGTCATGTACGTCTGTCACCGACGTACTAACGTCCTGCATCATTGAAGGCGTTCCAGCACGCCGTGAATTCCTCTGGATAAGAGAGCCTCTTTCTAAGAAATACTTCAATAGAAGTCTTAAGGCCACACAATGTGTTCATATTACAGTATTTTGAAGTGAAGCTTCAATAAATGTTACCGGTTTCCGGTTTAACATTCTTGCGATCAGCTGATGAAATGTGACACATATTACAGCTGCACTATCCTGAGCAGCTTTTCACTGTCATAGAAAATGTGACACTCTTAAATAAAGTAGTGACTGGAGTACAGTCTGAAAGACGAACTTCTGCGTCATGAATATCTAATGGTTCGATATTGAAAAAGGTACACACTCTGAATGACTGTGCACAGACTTCAAGGTTTGTCAACGCTTCAAATTAACGCTTGAAAACTGAAATGATTCAATGAACCGTTCAGCTGCTAACAAAAAATAAATTTAAAAAAAAGCCTTAAATGAAACTTGGGTCCGATGTCTGCTATTAAAGCAGACACATTTCAAAAGCTTTCTTATACAACTGACACCATGTAAACATGGCTGTAATGTGTGCTGGTTATATCAAATGTGCCTTAGTTTCACATCTGAAGGCCATGGGTCGGATAAAACATTTCTTTTCTGAGCAGATGTGACGCACCGAGACAGAGTTCTCTTTTTGTGGCAAAACAAGTAAAAGCAGAACATCTCATTCAAAGCAAACAAGATCTAAAGAAATGAGAAGGAAGGACCCGTGTTTGTAAAACACGACCACCTCACTAACGTTGGTTTTATTCTGGTGGGTTTTGTTTGGGGAAACTGTGGCGGGCTCGTGTCAATCTCAGGACGCCATCACACTGGCGATCCGTATACTGAAGTTAAGCGCGATTGGCCCTTCCCCCGCTGGCCGCCACGCCCTGCGCTCCCAAAGCTATTTTTCCTTTTAATTTAATGTGCATCCTTGAATACTAAAACAAAGCTGTTCGGATATGGTTGCAGATTTTATACCTTCACACACACACACACACACACACACACACAAATAAAAGACTGATAAAGTTCCCACTTCTCAGCGAGACACGACTCAAACTGTACAGTGTAACATCATAATCAGCATTCATCGAAAAAGCTTCTCCGTGAATCTGAACGATGCATCAAATCCTCAGAGCTGGCCACGCGTCCGTTCATGTGTTCAACGTTAAACTCAACATTGATTCACTGTAAATGTTCAAGCGAGTGTTCATTTGAAAAATTATGAAGGGATCTCTTTGCTTCCTTTGGAAATCTGTTTTCCATCATCTTCGTCGGGGTTACTCGAGTTCACTTCCAGCAGTTCATGTCAGCCGTCCTCATTCGCTACCGGCTCTCTGACGAGACCGTCGACCCGGTTGTTATCTCCTTTTTCGACGGACACATCTGTTTCATATGTAGAGTAATACCAGCCACGGAGGGAAGAAAGAAAGTCCTGTTTTTACTCAGGCTCTCATTGGCTACAGCAGCCTGGAAACGGTGAACGGAAGATCCTGATTGATCAAATGAGGCGTCGTTCAAAAAAAGTTCAGCGTGGATTCCTAAAATCAGTTTGTGGATCTTTATGGATGCGAATGTGTTTGGATGCAATCGTCGGGTCTGGATCACGAGGAGAGTTGTTAAAGCGGCGGGACGGGAGCAGAAACAGGCGTTTGCTTTGCCCCGTGGTCGGACAGACGTGTGGATTGTGGCTGCCGTGCGGCTGGATCTGCAAAATGTGAACGTGGTCAAGAGTCACGCGAACGTGACGCTTCCTCGCGATGTAGCGCGAGTGATGTACAGAAGAGCAGCTTACATGCTTGGTGAGGATGAGAAAACGCACAGATGACACATGAAAACTTTCTATTATTTGTAGATTTACAACACAGACATTTGTTGATTTTTCTGAGTCGTCATCATCACGGCCTCTTAAGAAATCGGCCTGGTTAACCTTACTGCTTCACTTCAGTGATATTGAACATAATTAAATGTTAAAAGGAAGGGTAGGTCATTACCTCCAGATACACTTTTTAAGTTTTTTGGATGTCCTGACAGTAAATCAGATCTCATGTGATGAACGAAGAAAATCCTTCACCTGTACGCCTGAAAAAAACTTCGACCAATGTCAGATGAAGGTTCGTTTTTTATTTAACCAATCGAGCTTCTTTACTCCATGCATGCTCGAGTCCACACTCAAAGCACGAGCCGAGGTCTGCTTCTGGACCAATGGCGCTCGTGCGTGTACATGAGGGGCGGGGCTTTAGAGGGAGCACAGAGGGCAGGGGGCGAGTGAAGAGGATCAATCTCATGCTTGTTTTCAAAAGTGACCAACCCTGTCTTTAACTGAACCAATTTTTACCTTTACTAATATTGTTTTTTTTATTTGAAACAGTAATACTTTTCATCCCTGAGGGGACATTCTGCTTCACTCTCTCCAATCAGTCCTTAATCACCCGTGATGAAATCAGAGGTTGATCAATCAATGAAGAGTATTTTTACATGGCTCTTTGTGTATCTGGCTTTCACTTCTTAGGAGCGACACAAACAAAATGAGGGAAGATAACAATAATACAACATGTATACATATATATGAGCAACTGTTGGAATAAGATAAACTACAGAGAGAAAAAGGGGAACCAGCTTTTGTCTCAGTTGTGAGCTTTTTGTCGAGCTTTCAGAAGAGATGCAGCAGGTCTGCTGTCTGACAAAAAAGGACTGGTTGAAATTGATTTGAGGCCAAAATTCAATACTGAATTTCAAATAATAACTGAACAATTTTCTGCAGCTGTACTTGAGCTTTTATAAAAACACACAAACATGGCCAAACACACACACACACACACTGTCCATCACTGGCAGGCTGCCAAATCGCTCTGCTCTGACCTTCTTTTCCACCCCACAGCTGCTGCCAAATCTGAGTCGTCTACCACACACACACACACACGCAGCTCTGGCAGCCAATCAGAGATGAGTATTTTTCGACCCGAGGGGGGGGGGCAGTCTGGGTGCCATCCACCGGGGAAAATTTCACTTTGAATAAGAAGCAGCAGTAAATAGTCACACACAGACACACGCGGGTAAAATTACCCCACACGAAACCTCTGCAGCACGAGCTACTTTCAACTCATCGGCGGTTTATCAGAGAGAAACACATTCAGGGGTTTGTATCCTGCCGCTGCTGCTGCTGCTTTCCCAAATGAAGTCCTAATGCAGCTGCCAGCAGAAATATGAGGACGCAGAGCAGTCCTCCTAACCTAATCTGAACCTTCACACAGACGTCTTTTGTTTTAACCCTGTGGGTGATCACAGAGAAGAGAGCGGCTGTCAGGAAACACTGGGAGGACTGGACACCAGTTGGCTGTCGGGGCAAACTCCCTGACCTGCACATGGGCACTCAAACAAACAAATAGTGAGGGGAGCTGCCAAACAGTGAAGGACTCTTAAAGAGTTGAGTTAAAATTACATTAAACAGACATTTCTGAAACTTGTGTGTTCATGCCAGGGAAGCATCTGGGCCAGTGACGGCTGCCCAGACACACCAACAGAGCCCAGAGGAGCAGACTGGAGTTAATGCAAAGGTTGTGAAAACGAGCGACGCTCCAGAGGAATCTATATGACACAGCAACAAACAGATAAGAGTGCGGAAACAAAGTTCAGCAACTTTTTTTCTCTTGTATCATAATTCAACTCGTGCAAACAGTCAGAGAGAATCAAACCACAAACACACTTCTGGCAGGAATTTCGCCAAACCAAATGTTGTCGTTTTCTTGTTAGTTTGGAGAAATAAATTAAAGCTTCATTGCAGACACGGGTCCATATCAAACACGAAATGAGACGTTGAAAAGGTTGCAGCCTTTTTTATCTACAAATGAAACAAGCTAATATAAATTTAAATCACACCAAACTTTTGATCTCCCTCTTAGTAAATTATCTTTAAGAATTTATTATTATTTAATTATTTTCATGATATTGTTCTTAGTTTTTTACTTTTTGTCAACTTTTAGTATAAACTGGGTTCAGCAGCTGCTCAAACACAATAGTTTGAGGGTTAATCCCACAAAGACCAGATTTATCTATCCATTTTTAAATAAAAGTACGAAAGATACTGCATTAAGAAGCTGAAATAAAAGGATTTTTAAGGCTAATATCCGACACTAACTCCTCCCTTTTTCTTTTAGGAATTTTTGAACTACATATCTCAGATAGGGCTAATTATAAATATTAAAGCATGAATTCAAATGTAACAAATAATTTACAATCCTAATGACATGGTCATCTAATCCAGAGGCTCCTTACAACCTGTGATCAGTTGACCAATCAGCAGTGTCGATGGTTGACTCCATAATCATCATGTCACAACAAATGCACTGCAGCACACCAGCTCAGTTTACACATCGAGCAAGCAGTATCCACTTTTATATTAATAAAAAAACAAACCTATCCCACTCAGTGTTAATGATGCTACACTCACTACTCCTCCATTCAAAGCCTTTGTGCATTTAGACTATTACTAACAATAAACCTGCACGAGACCAGGTTATCTACAATCACCTGGTCAGAGCACAGACAGTAAAATGAACCTCTGATATATGATAAATGTGTGTATCCAGCCGATCAACAAACAAACTAATAGAAAATTGAACATTTCTTTACAAGCACTGCGCTTCGTAGCTCACAATGAGGCTGACAAAGAAAATGATTCCCGTGATTTAAGTGATCTGTCGTTATATGTAGAACATACTGGACATTGGTTTATAAATATATACACGTTTATTGTTATAATACAGCTGCATGTCAAGGCCAGGGACTAAGGTACAGCCGGACTGCCTTGATGCTGTTGTGTTGAGCATAGCTAATCTAGTTAGCCGCCGATAGCTAGCTGGTATGGTGTCCCCGCTAGCATAAGCGGGCTAACATAATGAGCAGCAATCTCAGTGACAGAGGGCGGATAGTAAAACAAAACAGCCCGGCGTACCACCGCTGTGTCTTTAACAAGCTGCAAAGCCACAATTAAAAGACAGAGCAGCTGCTGTTTTTTATCACCGAGCCCAGAACACGCGAGTATTTCACTAGCTAACCGTGTAGCTCCGCAGGAACCAGGTCAACCAGCGCTGTGACTCGGACTCTGCTGCCGTGAACAGAGGCGAGCGAGGCGGGCAGGGAGCCTTCACTCTTCACGCTGGAGACATGGATCCTCCGCGGACACATCCTGTGTTACACTTCATCTTTTACTGCAGAGGCTGGAAATAAAAAAACTTCTAAATCTAAACTATAAGCTTATTTTGGGGGGTATTTTCTTACCTGTTACGGTGAATTGTGATCAATCGTGTCCTCCTCTCTGCAGCTCTCTTCCCCCTCCTAGCTCCAAAATGGCGCCAATATGTACAGATTCAGTGCCCGTGGGTACAAAGCATCAGCAAGTCTGTAGCGCCACCTATAGGTCGAGTCACGCAAGTATTTTACGGTAGAGTTATCTTCAAGTGATGCTCGTATTATGCAGTGACATCGTCTAAAATTATTACAAAATCCTCTTTTTCAAGACTTAAACACATTTAAACTCACAGTTATAGACTACAGCGTCTACGATCTTTTCTTTGTCAAATACATGTTTCAAAAATAATTAAAGTATTTGATCGATTGTCGATGCTGCTCGGAATATTGATCATTGCATGTTTAATAATTGCTAACTTTTATAAACAAAAAATATCCTGACGGAAAATTAACAATATTGTCATAAACAAGCAAGTGAAAGCATCTTAATATGTGAAACTGTACCAGACAAGCTGAACAATAAAAACAGGACACAGTAGTGTGTGCAGCTGATGTCAAACCAAACAAGTAAATGCAGCATTTTCGACGTTCATAATTTGACTCAACAATATTCCGATGGACTTGAATGCACCAAAAGTGTTTTGACTATTTTTTTGTGATAAAATCATCTCATCAATAAGACGTCAGGATCATAATGCACATTTTTCTTCAGTTTAGAATCAATTAAATCGATCTAACTCTGTCTTAATTTGACTCTCACCCAAACCATTTGTTCCCCTTAACATTTCAGGTGTACTGACTTTTTGGACCATTTGGACAGTAGATTTCCCTGATCTTATGAGACAACCAAATCATTTTTAAACCATTGATAAAAAAAATAATAATAATAAAAACAAATAATACCATACTGGCTTTCATAAGTTTCTTACTGTCTATGATCTCCGGCAAATGTGAGATATAGCGGGAGCTCCAATACATGTTTTAGATTTGCAATAATCAAATATAAAGACAATTGTTTTGCAGAGATCTAAACATTAGGTTTCAATATTATTCTGCTCAATCCCACTGTAGAAGGATTCTAATATTATGGCCAATGCTGTAATATGATAGCCAATAATATACCCGTATTATTTGATGTAATATAATATCATGTTGTTGGAGATAAATAGTGCTATATTTTCGGAAGGTCTATGGTAGGGCAATCAGAGGGTCAACGCCCCTGTTATCAATCAAACAATCAATCAACAATTAGTCAGCTGTTTAAATCACTGCAGGAGAATCTTGGACTGGTTTCCTGGCTCCAGGATGGAGGGGTTCCTGTCCACTTTCCCACCGTACCTTGCCTCAGGACTAGCCCAGGAATGCGGCTGGGTAAAGAGAGAGGGCCGCTTCATGACCCCCCAGGGCCTTAATTACCTGGAGCTCTGCAAGGCCATTCTGTGCCAGGTGAACCCGAGCCCACCTCCTCAGTTTAAGAAGGCTAACACCAAAGAGTGTGGCGTGCAAGTCAACGCCAAAGTAGATAAAATCGTGCAATGCTCGCTGGGACCCAAAACACTGTTCTGCTTGGAGGGCGACTCTAATGCCACCTCAAAGTCCCCGAAGAGCCCAAAGGAACTGAAACCGGACGAGAAGGCGCCATGTATGACTCCACCCGTCAGCAACCTTCGCTTCATGAGGCCCGTTTCCATTTATTCACCAGTGTTTGATCGCAGGATCCTCCGGAAGACACTCAGCCACGACCGAGGAGGAAGTGAAGGAGATGGTGAAGATGCAGAACGAGAGTCTGATAAGGAGGCTGAGACGGATCACAGCTGTGGAGACGCGGTGAAGGACATCGAGGCAACTTTCAACAGGTCTGCAAAGGGATCCAACTTTCAGGTGGGTTTCCATGAAAATGACGAGCTGTTTTGTTGGTTTAAAGCGAAGAAAAAAAGCATCTATGAAACCTATTTGGATCTATTGTCTTCTCTGTCCACAAAATTTACTTTTTTTTTTCTGTTTAAGTTCCTTGAGCAGAGGTACGGGTTTTTCCACTGCAAGAAATGTAACATCCGGTGGGAGAGTGCTTATGTATGGTGCATCTCTGGAAGCAGTAAAGTACGTGGTCCAACTTCTTTGAATAGCATACAATTTACTTTCATATTAAACAAACTATAGAGAACTTTTGAACTACCCCTCCTTCTCCTCAGGTGTACTACAAGCAGCTCTGCCGGAAGTGTCAGGTTGGGTTTAACCCCTACAGAGTGGAGTCCATCCTCTGCAAGGTACATTCACAGTCAAAAGTAGAAACAAACATACATGGCAAGTTTTACCCACCTGAGCAGTGTGATAGTGGTGCCTGAAGAAGAGAGTATACTCGACTCATCTTTGGCTGCTTGACGACTCATGTTTGCAGGGATGGTTATAAAATAAAAGTTAACCACTAGTGTTCTCGGATGACTTTTTGTAGTTGTAACAAGTTGCATGGCACTGTGATTTTTCAGTTAAAGAGTTAGGCTATTGAGGTGCACTTTTCAAGCAAATGATTTCACTTTAAAATATATTCCCTTCTGTTGTAGTCTGTTGCCTCAAAAGATAAAAATCCATGTTCAGTTTGAGCTGTTTGACTCCTATGACTTTTGTGTCATGTCTGGCTCAGCCTGAGCAATCGCAGGAGATTTAGAAGTGGTTTACCCTATGGAAACTTAAAAAAAAAAAAAAGTGGTTGTACTCTGAATGCCTGTGTGTAGCCTGCACTAAAAACTTTGAACGTTCACATTTCTCCCGAATGTCAGGGCTGCTCTCAGACGAACTGCAGCTGTGAGAAGAAGCAGAGGCACATCAACATGAAGAGGCCTCATCGCCAGGACCTGTGCTGTCGCTGCAAGGGCATGAGGCTGTCCTGTGACGCCACCTACAGCTTCAAATACATAGTCTAGGCAAGCAGTGCATGATCGCTCTGGAATCAATGGCTCATGAAGATCTGGGACTTTTCATTAGGGTCATGACAGTGCAGGTCCTGTACCTGTACATGTCATGAATGGAAGTTACCTCCTGTAACGCACTCAAAGGGATTTATTTATTCTCCTACCAGCGAGTAGCTGAATCTCTACCTGGGTTTGTTTATTTGAAGTAACTTCTACTGAAACTGCCTTTCTTTCCCTGCTTTAATCCTGGTTTGAAAACTATTTTTGTAAAAAAAAAAAAAAAAAAAAGAAGAAATAAACAATGCATCTGTATGTGTCTGTTTATCATTGTTGTTGATATTGAATTTAAATTTAGTCATTTAAAACCTTGATCAGTTTTAGAGCCCTACCAGCTTCATTGGATTTGACCTGTGCTGCTTAAAATCATCACTGGGGGCATTGAAATGAAACGCCACACAAAATAACTTAATGTCTTTTTACTTTGACACCAACTTGTACAGAGCATAAACTCAAACAACTTCACAAAGGCTGTAAAAGTATTTACAAGGTGAAAAGAACAACTACAGTCTGACTCTAAAAAGCTTTAAAAATGTGCAATTTCTCATTTGGCATGCACACACATTCTCCCACACACAGGAAAAAAACAAAAACAAACCAAACATACCCGCATGAGCTTAAAGCTCCCTTTTGTACCTCACACAAACGTATCTTTCAGATAAAACTTTTTTTTGTAAATAAATATTTAAAACACTCCATACAGTACACAGACGATGCATGCATGGCAGTTTGATTTGAAAGAACATCAATAAAAAAAACAAAAACCCAAGTCAAATGAGTGATTTGTAGCAGATCGGATATAAATAGGAAAAATGGTATTTGTACAGCAAACAGATTTCTGAGGGAGAAACGGTTACAAAAAGGGCTGGCGACGGGAGGTGTTAAACTTCAGTAGTAGCACGGGTTTTGTTTTGAACGTCAACAAAGAGTGCTGAATGTCAGCATGTCCCCTACGTGTAAGGCAACTACATACCACACACAAACATGCTTACGTAATGGTTGTGTGTCAGTTTCTAGGAACAGACAGAAAACATCTGAGTGGATACATGCACGGTTGTTTGGCATTTAAACACAAGGTCAGTTTGATACAGTGTGGGACAGAAATCTACAGTGTGTATATTTGCTAATGATGCTAACACTAGCCACAGAGGAGTGCACAGATAATGGCATGATTATTCGACCAATGTTTACAACAGTAGTCAGGAGACGAGCTGCTTCACTGATACAGAAATATAAACGAAGCCAGGGCAGCACGAGGAATTGCACTCGAATATTCTGCGCCTGGTCTTTGTCCATCAGTCTTTCAGTCAGTCTGCACAGGTCAGACTTTTTAGGGAGCGTAAGGGAAACAAATACAGTAGAGAGCATTCAACTGGGTCGCGCATTGCACTATTTCCTCCAAAGCAGTTCTTAAACAGCAGACACAACAAGAGAGAAAATGTAATCCAGCCTTGTGCGTTCCCTTCCCAGGGAAAGCTGCAGCCCTATTCTCTCTCTCTCACAGAAAACAAACAAAAAAAACAATCTCCTTTTTGTTTTAAAAATCAATACCAAAATTCCATTTAGTGCAATCGTGGAAAAACTCGTAATTTTCTCTCTGAAACTACCATCGAACTATGTCCTCGACGGGGGGCAGCAATGAGTCAATCAAGTTCTATCAGGTTGTAGGTTTTTTTTTCTTTCTTTCTGGGAAGCAGGTCCAATCCGAGTTGTAAGCATTCAAAAGGTCCTCCAGTGCAGTTCAGTTTATGCTGAATGTTGAGCCTCAAGCATGACTGTGACCACGAGTACAGCTCGATCCCAACATTAAGCAACACAGGCGCTCAAAGAGATGCACATTTGATCATCTTTTTATCAGCAGGCCGCCATCTGCAGCGTCTAACGGGTCAAGTGATTTATTCTGTCAAGTGTAAATTCAGTACAAAGTTTCTCAGATAATGGCGTCTCCTTTTGTAGTTGTTGCTCAGGAACACTCGGTTTCAGGCATCGAAATTCACAAACATTGAAGCTCTTCACGTCGTCTTCTGTTCAAAGTTCAGTTCTCAGGTCTGGACATCTGACGGTTCAGTATTAAGGAGCCCCCCTGCTTTCAACAGAGGCAAGGCAGCATGTCCCACCTTCCCCAGGTAGCGAGATAAAGGTGTCGCAGAACCACCCAGGGAGCAGCAACATCCCCATGCCGCCGCCTCTCCTGGGTCAGTGGGACAGGAAGGAAGGCTGGGAGGAGGAGGAGGAGGAGCGAGGAGGAGAGATGAAGACGGTGCAGGACCGCGCGTTAAGACTGACTTGTGGTCTGGGTGTGGTGCAGGAAATGGAGTCGGGTTTTTGTACGGAGAGCTGGGAAAATGGGGGAGATGTGAGCCTCTCGGGGGAAGGGGCAAAGTGTTTCTGTCAGACTGCATGAGCAGGGTGGGTTCTGAGGCCACAGTCGGTAGCATGGGAGACGTGAGGGATGATTTCAGGCTGCTGTGCAAACTGAACAGAGGCGAGCTGTGTGATGAGTGTCCTCTGAAAGGATTATAGAGCTCAGTGTTTTCATCCAGGTAACGCCTTCTCGGCTCTCTTGTGCGTGGCAGTGTAAAGTCAGGTCGGCCTGGTGTGTTTGAGCAGCTATGTGATGAGAACAGGTTTGCCGGTTTGGAGAAATCGAGAAAAGTGCTATCAGAGTCTAAAGAAGATGAGGATGAAGGAATCAGTGAAGGGTTTGGGTGTAAATCTTGTTCTAGTGTTGGGTTGGGCGGTAACCGGGTATCTGTCTGGAACTGAGCAGTCGGGGCAGCAGACATAGAGGAGGAGGGAGGGGCCAGGTGTGTGGGTGCTGGATCTCCTCCGTAAGACCAGACTGGGACGGATGTGGGGATGGTTTTGGAAGCGTCAATGGTTGAAGTAAAGGTGGGGGGGGGAGGGGTGGGGGGCTCCTGAGGTCCTGTCAGAGGCTTGTCCCGGAGACGCTGGAGTCGGGGAGGTAGGTTGTGACGACCCGGTAACCCTGGGCGCGGCGGATCATTTCGCGGATCTCCCCGTTGAGCTCCAGCAGTTTGGAGCAGATCAGGCTGAGGTCCTGGCGGGACCCGACGAGGGCGATTGTTCCAGTCTGGCCCAGAGTCTGGTGCCGGAAGTAGACATTGAGGAGCGTCTGGACCTCGCTCTCTGAGCTCCCACCGAATACTCCACAAGGCCACTGCCTCCTGAAGCACATATTTTAGAACAACATTTGATTGTAAGACATTAAAACCGTCAATACTTAAAGAGTATTCAGTTGTTAGCATAAATCTTGGATATTAATGATGATCTCATCTGGCAACCTATATTTGGTGTAGAAAAGTTGCACACCTGCACTCCTGGATGTAGCGCACAGCTTTGGTGAACTCGTGGTTCTTAAGGCACTCCAGTATGGCCTGCACAGCTGCCTCAGAGGTGGGGAAGCTGGGAACGACCACGGCTGCCACCTGGGTGGCGTGCGCATGGGTGTGAGCCAAGAGCTTGTGTTCCAGGTCACTGGCCACGGCTGCCTCCGCTACCTGCAGGCTCGTCTTCAGATCAGTGAGCTCCCGAGACATATTCAGCAGCTATGAGGAAGGAGGAAGCCAGAAGGCGGTTTAGTGTGTGTGTGTGTGTGTGTGTGTGTGTGTGTGTGTGTGAGATTTTCAAGTCATCAGTGACAGAACATTTCAGCTAAGGAGCTTTGACCTGAAGCTTTTTAAAACGTTTATCAAGTAATGAATCGTGATTGGGCAAAAAGGATCATCTGCTGCAATGTTCATGAGTATGTGTGTGTGGGGATATTTGGCTAATGTGACCAGAGATCGGCTGTGAATCAGGAGGGTTTTGAGTACATTTCCTTGTTGCTTGGTTTCGATTGTGAAGGGTGCGTGTCTGGGGTTATTTATGTTTTTGTTTTGCTAACAGTTATATAGGCATCAAGCTGTTTTTTCTTTCCTTTGTTGATTTGAAACGAAATGGTTTATTTTGCGCTAACCCCATGCGGCTTTAATTTGGTCAGCCTGCAAAATTGAGCATGCTATAAAATGCAAAGAGTCAGCAATTGGTTGTTGTGTGAGAGGATCTTAATGTACTGCTGAGTGTCTAAAGCAAACACAAGTGTATTACTTTTTAAAATGACGCTGACTCCTAATTCAGCCGGCTCCAAAAGTGTTTTAACCGTCTGTCTTTGTTTGCCATTAGAGGTGGGGCGTCCAGGTTATTATTCATTATGTTACAGATATACAGTGTGTCCACTACTTAGCACTAACAAGATCCTTCTTTCATTCTAAAATTGTTCACTTTTCTTTATTACCAACTCCAAATGGTCCTTATCGAAAAGCCTTTTTCTTAATACTGTCAGTAATTCGTTGATGAATGAGGATTTGGCTCACCTCAGGCACAGAGCTGATGGCATGAACCTGACCGATGAGCGAGCAGTAGGACTGGAAGAGTAGTAGAAGCTGGAAATGCAGCTTGTAGAGTCTCTGACAAAGCTCCAGTTGCTACAAGACATTAAATAACAAACAGGGTCAAATACAACAGAAACGTGGATCAGATGGACACCGTAATCCAGTCAGATTCTCTGAAGTACACATTCTATGCAGAAGTCAGACAGACACACAATTACAGCTAGTTTAGTTGTCTTGTGCAAAGTCAATTAAGCGGTTTGTTTAAAAATCTAAGGCAGCGAAGAGAAGAAACTTGGAAGACTTACTGCAAGAGACTCCATTTGCTAGACAGCGAGAGAGCATGTTAGGGCGTCAGAGTGAGGTGAGAGGAAGACAGAGCGTCAATCAAACACATGCACAGCACAGTCAAAAAAACACAGTCAGAATTAGTCAACAGTGTATCATGAACTCAGCAACTATCAAGCTATTGTTTTGTCCTTGGTGCCTGTAGAGAAAGTCAGAGAGGCAAAACTAGAAAACACAGAAAACATGCAAGGAAAGCAAATGTGTCCGAGTAAAAGAGGAGCAAAGAGGAACACGTGTGCAAAGCAGAGATGAAAAGTTACCCCCATCTGTTGAGTGAGTTGGACTTCAAACTCTACATAACCTGTTTTTCTGGATATTTCTGGGGGATATAATTTATTTATAAGAGGCTGCCCGTACCTTCTCCTCCGAGTCCCCCGGCTGGCAGGTAACCACGGTCTCACCGGGGCACCTGGGAAATGTGTCTTTACAGTTCCTCAGCCACTGAACATGAATAGGCAAGGGGACAAGAGAGGGGTTGGAGGTGCAAAAGGGGAACAAATGGTCAACAGCTCGTATATTTGTAAGATAAAAACATACAATCAGATATTGATCAATGACGTGCAGAGGTTGACTTACCGATACAGCAGCATCCTCTTTGGTGTTGTAGGTATCCAAATACTCCTGCAGCTCAAGCGCAGAGAACTTCATCTTTTCAAGGAGACCATATGACATAACCTGGACAGAAGAAGAGTGTGGTGTGGAGGCAAAAAAAATTAGAACTTATAGGACTTAAGAAACACAAATCCTGTGTCCCACTGTTTGGCAGACAAATGTGCTTCATTTTCCCCAAGTCAATTATAGAAGTTCTACCGTTTCAGCATCAATGTAGATTGTAGGACAGTCTGAGCATGTAGTCAACATCTGTGAGGACCTGAGGAACTTTGATCCGATGCCTCTTAAGCCCTCTCCAAGGTAAGTGGCAACATCAGTAGTCAGCAGGCAGAATTTACCCTGGATGTTCTGTATTTCACATACATTCATTTCAGTTTAACTGGATACAAGAGTTTGCAGAGAGATATGAAAAAAATAAACAGTTTGACGCCTCGTGTGTATGACGTAAACAAATCCTTCACGGGTCGTTTTACCTTGAAAAGAGACGAGAAGACTTGAAAAGTGTGAACGGCGCAGGATCCATCCGAGTCGGTCACGAGCTGGTTGATGTGACACCGCCACGCCTCCTCGGCATCGTCACACACTGTGGGCTGGAAGGCTGCCAAGATGGCGGAGAAAAATGGAGAGGGGGGAGGAGGAAAACCAAGGTCTTCCAAATCATCTACATCATCACGTAAGCTGTCGCCATGGACATGGAAAAGAAATGGGGGCAAAGGAATAAAAAAAAAAAGTTTGATACCTTCCCCCGAATAAATGGTTTTCTATTCAAATCAAGTTACCAGATAACTCATGGGAATATAAAGCGAAAGCATGGGTGTCATTTAGATTTTACAGGCAGTATTTCTGAGGAATTCTGAATGAAAAAAATAAAACAAATGATCCATCCTGATGTTTCCTATTGTCGTATACATAGATAGAACTGTGTTCTGTTCGCTGACTCTTCTCTGTCACATTCACCTGGGCAGACAGTTTGGGTCGAGAAAGTCCAGTGGAGGTTGGCAGTAGTCTGGGTTGAGGCGATGGTCAAGACCGAGTGGCTGATCCTGAGGTTGCCCGGGCAACTCTAGGGTGAAACTCTCACCTCCATCAGAGCCCTGAGGGAGCTCATTGGCGCTCAGAGACAGCTCATCATCCTGAGCTTGAGTGTCCTCGTCGTCTCCACACACCCTCCCCTGACGAGACAAGGACATTTGATTTCCATGAGGAGAAGAAATCTAATTGTGAAAATGTGTATATTTTTGTTACAGAGTAGGATTCCTCACGTGTAGGCCTCTGAGATCATCGTGGAGCGCACCCTGGCCCGGTGTGGTGGCATTGAAGGATTGCGGGTCGGCAGATGTGTCGTACGACGTAGACAGAGAATCAGTGTGATTGGTTTCTTCAGATGGAGAAGGGTTAGTCTGAAACATGAAGGCAGAGCAGGAACATCTGTCAATTCGATTTCCTTTTGGGTCATTACAATATCAGAGGGTAGATTTTTTTTAAGGCTCCGGTGGATGTTAATGTGGTGCTGATGCAACAGTTTGAGCTACGCACAAGCTGAGAGTGAGAGAGGCTTTGGCTAGTCGAAGACTCCTCTTCCTCTGAGGACTCGTCTGAGTCATGCGGGTCCTCGTGTCCCAAACTCGGCGTGCTGCCTGAGTGCTGGCTCTCCTCCAACATGTCACCCAGCTCGGTGCTGTCCAGCGATCGTCGTCGCACACCCCAATTAAAGTTATCGACAGTCTCGCCCTACATATCACACACACACACACACACATATAGACATAGCAGACAAGGGCAGAGTTGAAGGAAGCAGTGAGAAAAACACTTTCATTTAAACCTTCTAATTAAAAAGAGTTGGAGCGACCGACAAGCACAAGATGCAAAATAGACTGTTAATCATGGCATGAAAATACGCTGAAAAGGCTGTTTTGCATTCAAAATCATCATGGTTTTTTTTTCTCCCTGAAGACTTATTTGCAGTATAATTTGTCTTCATTACAGCACATAGCAAAATAATTCAGAAATGTAGTTCTGCAACCAAGCTGTGAGAGCAAAATGAAGCACAATCATCCTTTGTTTTCTTCAGGTGAAACAAAGGAGCCAGCATCACCACAGCGCTGATAAAAAAGCAAATGTAAGTGGCTCAATGTGAGAGACCTTACCTGAAGCTCCTGGGCAGCGAGGGGGAGAGAGAGAGACACAGAGTTAGACAGAGAGAGAGACAACGAGGAGGGGCAGAGAAACACATTTCAAATATATTGTAGTTGAAGGAAGACAGGTGGAAAAATTAAACACGCGGTAAAAGATAAAACAGAAGGAAAGAGGCTGAAACTTTATTATGAAAGGGTTTCTACGTAAAAAAAAAAAAAAAAAATTAAGAATCTTACCTCTCCATCTTCCAGCTCCACATCCAGGAAGTCAAAGTCTCTGAAAACTCGAAACTGTTGCTCACTGGCCGTGTCGTCCAGCGTGTCCTCTCTGGTTCCGCCGTCCTCTGATGACACGCCACTCTCTCGCATTTCCATCATGTCCAAGTCGCCACAGGATGAGAAGATCACCTGATAAAAACAAAAAGCCACTTTCTTGGGTACAATCATGGCATTGTTCTCGATAAATGTTTGGTAAGACTGGAGAACCTCTATGGCTACAAAGTGGCGTTTTCACATGCCTGAGATTCAGAGAAAATAAAAATAGCTTCAACTAAAAGTTATGTGTGGGGGGTTTTGTCTTGGCTGTTAACAAGCAGAGAGTAAAGGCAGAATATTGTAAATCAAATATAAGAGGTAGCGTACAGATGGGTTCTTAGTGAGTCCAACTTCTTGTCCACAAAGAGACAAAACGTTCACCAGCTTCTCTCTGGTTCTTTTCTGTAAAAAAAAGGGAGACAGAAAGCAACAACAGCACAGAATGAAACAAAGAAGGCAGAAGCTCAGAGAAATGTTTCTGGGCTTGTTCGTGTTACATGACTCCAATTTAAATCAGTGCTTGTCACTCACATATTACAATCTAACAGATTTGTTCTTCTGCAGCAAGCACGGCAGGTTTGAGCAAGTATGTCATTGTATTACATTAAGAAAAAAAATCTTGTAACAATTGGACAGTTTATTTGTGCTATGATAAAAAGCAGCATTTTAAAAGACACAAAAAAGACTCTGGATAAGGGCTTCCCCTGAGAAACACAACATAGTGGGAGTCTACAGTGAGTCTACCTGAGAGGATTGTGGTCGTCTCCAGCTCACAGGCACCAGGATGGTGTTGGAGTTAGATCCGGAGGAGGTGGAGGAAGTACTGCGGGTTACAGCCATGGCTCTGGCCTTCCCCTCTCTACCTCCTGAACCCTGGAGCTCATCGAAGCGCCGACCAATCACTGGAGTCTATAAAGAAAAGAACAGGACAATATGTTTCAAATGTTCTCCTCCCTGTTTTCTGAATATGTCGCACGTGCTGGGGAAGCTTAGAAAACCAGTTGGTGTTATAGGCAGCAGCTTTCTCACCTCAGAGATGTCGAAGGTAAAGTCCAGTGTCTTTCCAGGCAGAGCTTTAGATGAACCGTCCCAAACCCTGCTGACCTCTAGGTTTGACAGGTCACCCTGCGTGTGGCCGTACACCGGATGAACAAGGCTGGCGGAGCGTGATACCACCAGTTTCAAGATGTTTAAGGCATCCTTCCAGTGTACTGTCTATTGAATTAAAACTCACAGTAAGTAAGGCGGCAGTGCACACTTAATACCCCACAGTGAGAGAGTAGAAATTCAAGGACAATTACCTGGACAAATTTTTCTATGGTCTTTGTAACGTCAGCGTTGAACTGTTTGACTTGAACAGCTGTCATGTCCATGTGGCTGAGCAGACAGTAGATGATCTGGAGGAGAGACTGCTGCATGCTGGGAAGGCCCTTATCCAGCAGCTGAAATATGAATAGGGACATTTAGTGAGCGTCTGTACAGCAACTTGAATGAATATCACCAGAGAAAGGCACCTATTACGAGCTGTCCTTGCATCACAAAAAAAACTATTCACTAAATCAAAAACACAAACCCGAAGACTTTCAGTAAATCCTTTTTGATACTGCAGGAGAAAACAAACAACTAGGTAATCCTAGAAATAAGGGATATAATGCAGAGTTGTAAGCACTTACCTCAGCCATATAGGTGACCATGTTGAGTGTGATGTCAGAGAAAGCCTCATGGAGGTAGCGGCAAACTACGCTGACCCAGGAGAAAGGGTCCCGTGTGTATGAGCGTGTTTTATAAAGAGTCATCACATGGGCCAGATGGGACAGCTTTGTGTGCTTCTCCACCAAACACACCTGAGAGAGGGATTTTTTTTTTTCACTGCATATCTCGTACATTTATTCATGCCTAATTAAGCACTGTCTTCCCCAAATTAAATTAAAAGTAAGATTGTATAAGATCAACAGAAGAACGGAACGTACCTGTGCAATCCTTTCGGCACTCTCCTTACAAAACTGATTTGGGTGGCCAAAGTGCTGCACCAGGTGAGGCAGCAGACACAGCACATTCAGAGGGAAACCTGCACACGGAGGAGAGATTGAATAAAAAAAAAAAAACATGCAATATAAAAAACACTGCAGTCTCAATGATGCAAGATTACAACAACAGTGAAACAAAGTGCCTACCTATGGACTGCGAGCTGTCAACAACTGGCACACGGGAGACTGGCGTGAGCTGGCAGAAAAGCTGCAAGGTGAGGTCTGAAGTGGCCTGCGAGGTAAAACCCTTTAACAAAAGCTGCTGAATCCCAGAGAAGCCGCTCCACCTCAGCTGAGCCTGCAGCTTCTCGAGGCGTTCACGGTTCTCTGCTCTATCCAAAGGCACCTGAGAAGAAAGGATTTTTTTTTTTTAGGTTTGACTGAAACTGAAAGCTGCTTTGGGGTGTCCACGTGAAACACATTCTGTGGTCTAATATCGGATTTTCTCTTAATCAGATTTTTGCAGAGTTTACAATTTAATCTCATACGATTGGTACATTCCATCTTATTTACCTTTGACAGTAACTTGTGAACAAGGCGAAGTGACATCTGGTATTCAAACTCAAAGTCTGACTCCATGAGCGACACTGCCACCCAGAACACCGTGGCCAGTATGGATGACGGATGGGAAATATGAGCTGGATCTGATAAAACACTTGGATCAATACGATTGGTCGATGATGTGCAGGACCCAGGCGTTCTTCCTGTTCTGGCGAGGCCATGACTGTTGCACGCCTGTACATTGAAAACAACATTGGATTGATTGAGTGAGACTTTCTGTGTTCACACAGTCTGCTCTGGCGTTGACGTGTAAAGCCAAACATGAATCTGCTCTTCTTGCCTGTATGCGGTCCAATGTTGCACTCCGAGGAGGATCACTTGCATGGTGGCCACTCTCGCCAAACTTTTTGGGGACAGAGTAGGACCGTTGGTGCCGTTGTGATGAAAGACCGACAAATCCTGGTCCGGGGAAGTTCAACTGACCTGTGCTCTTTCTGTTCATAAGTTTGTCACTGGTTACAAAGTCTGGCGAGGAGGTCCTGAAATGAAACACAGTAAGAGTGAATGTATTATATTAAGATATGAATAATAGGGCGTGTTTATTAAATTCTTGTGATAGCAACATAGCGTATGGCTTGATTCAATTTCCCTCCTTAAAAAGCAGAAAGCTACCTGGTGAGAGCTGCCATGAGGTCGCTGTTTTTCAGACATTCTGCGAGATTCACCACCACTGACTCCAGCGTCAGCAGCACCTCCATCACATAGCCCTACACGCACACAGGTGTTGAATTAGACAAGCACACGAGAGCCTCGGAATGCATTCTCATCTGTCAATCATTATTCAGGATGTTGCAGGCTGCATCACTCTCTCGCTTCCTCTCACCTGCACCTCGTCCCCGTGTTCTCCGACCACCTCGACCAGGCGCGAGACCAGGTCAGCGACGGCGTGGTTGTTGATAGGCTGTTTGAGGGCTCTGAAGATTTGGAAAGAGCGCCCAGCGTAGTGGCGTGAGGAGCTGCACAGGGCCGTCTGTAAAGCCACATCACTCAGCTGCTGCTCCAGGTGGAAGTCTGTATAAACAGGTAGGTGAAGACAAGCACACATGGAGGTCATTAATGTGATACATGGATTTTTTTTCTTCTTTTTTTTCCAACAGTTGGTGGCGCTAAATGACTCATTCAAAAATAAAATCAGAAATTTCACAGTGACTTGATGAGGCCCTGATATCTTTTATTATTTATTTAGGGAAAATATGTGGAATTAATATTCAGTTTCTCACCAGACTTGGACTCCTTGAACACAGAGATGATGTGGCGTAGGAAGTTTGACAGCTGATCCGTGCTCTTGGAGTTCGGGTTCTTTGGTGTGATGTCCTCGTGCACCCACAGCGGCCCAAACGCTCTGAGCAATGACAACACAGTACTCCAGGCACTGTATACCCACCACCAATAGCACCACATACACGTTACACACGCACGTAAAATGTGCACCGTGCACACAAGGGGTCTTTCATCCACACATAACAACACACCTCACAGGACGACAGGCTTGCACCTTACACATTACCTGGTGGAGAGAAACTCGATGAGCTTATTTGTCTTCTCGTCCGTCTCGTTGGGCATGTCTTCCAGGTCCTCGAGGTCGTCGGGCGTCACAAGGGGCAGATTTCCAACACTGCCTGCAGTGCTGCCCCCACCCAGACTGGCAGAGGAGGAGTTTGAGGTGGAGCTGAGGCCTGAATCCACCACCGGAGAAGCCTGCCACTCTCGCAGAAAGTCAGGTGCATCTGAGAGAACACGATGATAGAGCAGCACTTTTTTTAGATATAGATTTTAATGGGATGATACAAGCTTTACATTTAAACTAGATGATGACACATTATTGATGAGTGTTTAAGTAGTTGTTGAGTAATTTAATCTTACGTGACTGCTGGTACTCTGTGTGGTAGCTGGACTTGATGGTAAGGGTTTTGTTGTCACTGATCTCTCTGGTCAACATCAAGACAGAGGCTATAACCTGTGAATACAACACAAGGGTTTCATCAGTACCTATTAAAGGTAAGCAGATTTTTGATGGCATCACTTTCCATCCTCGCTGTGTTCAACGGGTGATGCATAATGTGCATCAACATGCTTCAGGATCCCACTCTGACCTGGAAGTTGTTGTTGCAGGACAAGGCGATGAGGAGGTGGAGAAGGAGACGTTTACTGTGCTCATAGACCTCTGGCCTGTAGTGGTCAAGACCTGGTCAATAAAATAAAACAACCAGTAAGACAGCAACTGGATACAGAAAGAAAAAGATAAGAGCTAGTTAATGCCTTTTATCCCCCCCCCCCTACTTTTACATTTTGAATCGTCACTATTGATGCTTACAAGAAGCTGCAAATCTGTTGTTCCGTAGACATGAGTTATTAGTGAGACACTATGGTATGGTGGCCATAAGATTTTTTTTTAATAACCAGATACTTAGCACATATATTTAGGTGTACAGTTTCCAAATTGACAGCTTGCACAAGTGCTTGTTGTTTTATATTTTCTGTGATGACAACTCTTAACCAAGAACAAACTTTTCTTTCATGTAAAGCATGTTTACTGCTACAAGTCACTTTTGACCTTATACCCTTACAGTAAGAATTTCAGAGACAACACAAACTGCTGCTATGCTGATGATACCCAGCTCTTCCTTTCATTTCTGCCAAATGATGTTTAAGTCCAGTTACAATTTCATCATGCCTTGCTGCTGTCTCTGAATGGATGAATGAACAACACCTTCATCTCAACCTCGCAAAGACTGGGCTGCTTGTCATCCCAGCCAGTCCCTCTATGCAACCACAGGTCAATATCCAGCTTGGTACAACCAAATTCACGCTCACAAAGTCTTACTGGAATCTTAGTGTCATGATTGATGACCAGCTAACATTTCAGGTCCAGGTGGACTTGATTGCTCTGTCATTTGGAATTGCTCTGTACATCTTCAGGAAGATCAGATCGTACCTGCCTGGGACAGGCTCTAGTTATATCACACATTGACAATAATAACGCCTTACAGACTGCCAGTTTTTCCTGCATGCACCCATCCAGCATCAAACCCCTGCAGATGATTCCAAAACACAGCAGCAAGTGTGGTCTTCCACCTACCCGCAAAATATCACATGTCACAGTGCTGTTCATCTCCTTCCACTGGCTCCCAGTTACTGCTCACATCAAATGTAAAGCCCTGCTGCTCGCTCTCAAAACGGCAACAAAAACAGCTCTGCCTCCTCCTTAACTGAACTCTATAACCCAGGGCTACACCCCCTTCCACCCACTACACTCTGCCATTCAAAGGCGTCTGATCCAACCTCAACAACAGGGCCATAGCTTTAGATACACTCTCTACACTCCCCTGTTGTTCCCTGGTGGTGGAACCAAAACTCTCTGGCTCTGCAGAGTCCCTTTGCACCTTTAAGAAAAAGCTAAAGACTCCGCTCTTTAAAGAAAAGCTACGCACTTAATGATTTTGATGATGACAATATTTAGAATGGTTTTGATGATGATTAAAATTAGTGCTATCGATGTTGGAGTTGATGATTATCGATTACCTTTAGTTGAAATAAATAATAATAATAACTGTGCTTTGCCTCTGGACACTGCCTTATGGCATTTAGTTCATTCTTCATTTGCACTTCCTGGCGTTGTTCCCTCCTCTCTAGATCTTTGCTTGTATTGTGTTTATTCTCTGATGAAGGTTGCTTTTTGACGGCATTATGCACACAGTAGCACCGGATGACAAAGACCACCCTGCACCTAATTTGTGGGTATATGTATATATACCGTGTATAATAGTAGTGTTCTGCACAGCTTAAGGGACAGGAATGGTCATGAAATGCTCATCTGTTCGGAATAGAGATACAACCACAAACTGTCCCACATTAGAAGTAACAGAAATTATCTACACAAAAAAAAACCCCCACAGAGTTATGTGTACGAGTGTGTTGCGTTCACTTACCCAAAAAGAGTGCATGTAGTAGCAGAGGCAGGTGAAGAGCCCAGTCCTCCCTCACACTGTGATCCACTACCATTTCAGTCATGAAAATCACTGCTATGTTACACCTGAGGACCAACAAAGATTTCAATATAGTAAGTGCATACAATCCTGCTCATCTTATGGCCTCAGGGATTTTCTAATAAGTAGTATCAAGTCCATCTGAACTCATTTGTTGTCCTACAATAATTATCCCCAAAATTCAGCTCTGATAACACGTTTGCTGCAAATGTTTAATAAATCTAACCTGAATACTTTATAATATAGAGAAGCATGCTCGGTTGAACTCCATGCTGGAGTTCATCAGACCATCTGAGATGTAGTGAAGTCTTTCTCTTAGACTTTGCTGACTCTACTGAATGTTTTCACTTCTCAAATGCTAGAGCTGTCTTGTGGGTCTTTTGGGGCTGTCTCATTCTGTGTTTGTGTGTTTACCATACCTATGCAGCGGTCCCCTAGGTGTGATGGTTTCTGGGAGGTAGTCGACCAGAGGAGCCCAGCAGCCTCCGTTAACAGGCATGGGTAACGGCTGTGGGTGGTTGGTCTCCAGAACGCCCAGGAGCCATCCAGCATATGGTGGGAGGGGGTCAGCTACGAAAACGTCAGATGTGAAATGGCATCAGATGTCAACTTTAATGATATCCATTAGAAATACAAAGAACATAGACTGTTCAGCACAAAAAGGTTCTCATACCGAGACAAACAGCTGATGTGACAGGTCATTCACAATCTATTCAAAACATGTGCTGAAAACAGTCCAGGTATTCAAAAGCTCCTTTGTTCAGTGTGCATGTTCATCAACATCAACCAGTAGTTCCTGATTCAGGCCAAAACATAATCCAAACATAACCTGACCAATGCAAATGGTAGTGTGTGTTTTACACTTATTATTAAATATGATTTAGGGATCAAACTAATAAAACACACGATTCTGACAAGTACATTAAGCATTTAGCTTTTTTTTCGACATTGATTTGAAAGAGCAGAACAAGCAGCTCCAATATGAATAAAGTCTTACTGACTGATTGAAATGCTGTCTGGCACAATCATGCCCTGAGCAGACTTGACAGATCCAGTTTTATTTTGATTTCTTTTTTAAAGACTGGTCTTGTTCTTTGCTTGTTACAGCTCTCCTCTGTCACATGAAGACTGCAGCAGCAGACTCACACGTGGAAGCCTCTCGACTCAGACGCCTGCTAAAGATAGACTTGGTGCCATCAGAGAGGTTGAGGATAAATTTGTATCTGTGTCACAGGGGACACATGGTGGGCTTTGACTTGATTCCAAATAACATGTTTGATTTACAACTGGGACGCATACAACAATGGAATAAAGAGCAGTGAGCGACACACTCGTTTTAGTCTAGCCACAGCAGTATAGCTGTGGCTGTGTCGGGGTTATAGTGCACAGTCCCTTAAAAAAATTAAAAAAAATAATAAAAAAGTCCAAGAAGAAGGGGATTGTTGACAGCCATCATAAAGTCCTTGAGATTATAGCTGACTGACTTGAAGAATGTCTGTCCTGGGGCTCCTTCTAAGTCACAGACTGCTGTGGGCTGTGTGCGAGTTCACATTATACAAGCCGTCATTTTTGACATTCAGCTTCATGAGAACTAAAGAGGACTCACTCTTTTCGTCCTCGTAGGAGCCTCCTGAGCTGTTGCTGTAGCGTGACTCTAGTCTGTTGTGAGCCCTGGCCCTCCTGAAAAAAATACATGACATGCAAAGTTAAACCTCCATATTAACAAAGTGGAAAGCACAATACGACGGCACATTACAGCAACATTTGTGAGCAAAGTAAGGTTATGTAAACACTCACCGTTCTTCACTCTCTCTGACCAGCTTGGTCTCGTCTGTGTCGGGCAGATTATCCTGACCAGCCACTACAGTGTTACTGCTGGAGGTGGTGCCTGCATAGGAGACAATACAAGGCTAATCAGTAAACTCCTTACCTGCCAGATAGAGTAACCAACCAGGAAAGTCAGTTGTGCATCATGTTGACATTGCAGGGTATTTAAGAATGATGCCTCCCACCTGTCTGTGAGGTTGAGGCTTTGTTGCTGGCAGCAAAGCGATAGAAGGGAGGGTTGTCGCAGTGCAGGACCACAGGGTTCACCGGGTCAGTCTGCTGCAGCTCAAAAATCAGCTCCTCCATAGTCTGGATGGTGTTGTTGCGACACAGGTAGATCACCACTTTCTTTATCTAAAACCAATGAAAACAGATGAGTTAACTGGATGTGCTAACACTGTCTCGAAAGCGATAGTATTTTTTATTCCAAATGAATCCCTTTGAAAATTGAGAGTTTCATTCACAGTATAACAGTAGAGCAGCTGTGCACAGGCTGCACTTACATAAGGTAACAGTGTTGTATCGCTGCTGACTCCACACAGGCTGATAAGGAACTGCAGAGTGATCCGTAAGTTATTGCCCCATCTCTCATTGGATACCAGAGCATTCCAGGCATTCTCAATCTCTTGGCCAGGAACTTCATCTCCATACTTTTAATGTAAAGAGAAAAACATGTTAAAAAGAAGAACATGTAGTAGAGTGTAAAGGACAAAAAAAAAGACAAGCTCAGCTTTTTACCTTAGCAGTCATGAACATGAGGTTGTTGAGCACAAGCGAGGTCGCCTGTAGGGAGCCCCAGCCGTTACCTCGCAGACAGGGGGGCAGAACGACACCCTGACCCTGAGGCCCTTCCTCAGGAGTGCAGGGGCTTGAGGCGGGGGGCAGGAGCCCGGTGTCCACAAGCTCAATGTTACTTAGCCAGGGCAGCAGGTAGGAGAGCATGATCTGTCTGCCATTAGGGTGGGTGGTGGGGAACCGCTGGCTCACCTCTGCACGGGAGAAAATGTCAAGGAGAGGAATTCATATCTAAAAAATGAAAAAATTACCTCAAGGGAGTTTTGTATGCGTGTTTAAAAGAGACCTAAGCATGTTGAGGGCTTTAAGATGTGATGGATGCACTTAGCATTCAGTGCATCAAATTAAAAAAGTCACAATAAAACAGCTTTCGTGTCAATTCGATTCTTTGATTTGATTGGCAGTCTTTGCTTTTTGAAATATCCTAGTGTAGAAAAACCAAGAAGGGTTGGGAGTGGAGATTTATTAACAGCTTTAGAAAGGAATAACATTTCTTCTCCAAACATACAAATATATATAGAGATCCTAGTCTTTGTTAATCTTGTTTCATAACACAACAGAAAAAAATGACTTGATCTCCAGTGGCATGAAGCTGTGTGAACTGTGTTCACCCTGAAAAAAGTCACCTGAGAAAAGAGGCAGCGTGAGCTCGGGGTACATGCTGGCCAGCTGGATGGAGAGTTGAGACAGGTTGACGCTGTACAGTGGAGGCAGTGGGCCGTGTGTCCCATACAAAATATTACCAGGCTTCTGCTCCACCATGCGTTTAGAGTACGCAGACAGCTTCGACTCTAGCACCTGCAAACACATCATAAAGACTTCCTAGTAAGACTGTGGTAAAGACGTACATAACAATAAAATGTTAGATTTTGTGCAATCAAGTTCAAATTGAGCACAGACGTTTCCCCCCTTCTGTGTGCTGAATGTACCTGCATCAGCTGCATAGAAATCTCGTATATTTCCCTGCTGGTGTCTGAAGCTTTGAACAATACCAGATTGAGCAAGGTCACAAGGTCACATGGGTAATTCCTGGCAAAGAAAGGAGGAATGAACATTAGCTGCTGATTACAATTATAAAACTTGCTTCATAAATATTGACAAAAAAAACAAAAAAGATCTGACCAGAGTGAGAAATAGACTGAAATGTACAATAACAAGACAGCTTTATAAATCAGAGTGCATTATTTGAACATTTCTTTACCTGTTAAATAAAATTATCTAAGACATTTTAGAAATGATTAATATTCTCCATCAGGCAGGTAACATGCCAGAGAGAGGTGGAGCAGGAGCTGCTGGTTATTCAGGGTCAACTCAAACAATTCCATGATTCCCCACCTGTTCCCACAGACAGTGGCGATGGCTTTAAAGCAGCCGGATGCCAGCTGGTAAGATCCAGTGAAGCAGCGGTCCACAGCCCAGTTAAAAAGGTTGATTTGGTCTGGGTTCAGTTCTAAGAGCAGGATGACCACCTCACAACCCAAACGGTGCACCTACGAAAAAAAAAGAAAAAAAAACATGATACTTTGTATTAGAAATGTAGAGCAGCAGAATCAGGGAATCAAACAAAGCTGTTGTGAAATACTCCAATGCAAAGGTTGACCTAAGGGTTAAGGTTAAGGCTAAGGTTACCCGTAGATCATGGCAGGCCAGTATGTTGTCGAGCCATTTGTAGAGATAGCCGTCAGTCGAGAGTCCCACATTGTCAAACACCGGACCACAACACAGAACTGCGGACATGGCCTGTGTGACAAAAGAAAAATTAAAGAGAAGGTTTCTACAGAATACAACAGAAGGAAGCATGGCAGGATTCATCTTGCTGTGTAGGGGGGTATGTGGCTGTGGTTTTGTCTACCTTTAGAGCACAGTACTGGTAGCGGGTGATCTGGTGGTTGCGGTCGCTGTAACGATCGAGGGGAGTGAACATGACACTGAAGGGTCCAGCCCACTGACTGAAGAGGATGAAGAGGTGGTGTCTCAGAGACTGCTGAGGGAAGAGAAAGCGCCTGTGGTGGACTGCACCGATGTGAATGTGACGGTGGGGAAACAGAAAGAGACAGGAAGGATCAAAATAGTGGGAAAACTTAACACTAACAGACTGAGAAACATTTTTACTATGCGACAAGAAATCAGTCACAAGCACTACTGACAGGCCCGTGCAATATATAGCATGTATATAAAAAGAAATCGAAATGATTTACCAGGAACACACTGAATGAGATTAGCCACCATCCCACTGAAATGTGCTCTGATGTCCTTCAGCACGTCCAGCTCCTTCTCATTCTCAGCCTCCAAAAGCATCCTGGTGAGATCCACATACTCCAGGAACAAAGCACCCAATGCAAGGGAGTCACGCTCCAGTGCCCCGTTGGTGCTGTAAAGACCATAAAGATCGTCTCGGAGGTTTGATCGTAAATGTTACACGTGTATCGGAAGGCGTGAAGTGAGGGAGAGTCAAATGTGATTGTGAGTCAACAGAGGAAATGAATGATTAGACCTGAGTGGTTTGAGCCTAACAGAAACACCAGTGCCAAAACAAATACAGTAGAGGGCACTCAAAGGCTAAAATGCGGTTGGTACCTGTCACTGATGACTCCCGCATTAGCCAACAGTTCAAAGATCCTGAGCAGCTGCAGCCTGAGAAGATCCCTCCTCTCTCTGCGCTTCTTGTTCTGCAAACACACACAGATTTACATTTTCACTGTTAGCAGGCTGGATATGTTTATACTGGGAAGCATGAGCATGTGTATGGAGTAGGCTAATAAGTTGCTGAAATAAAAACAACTTAGCATTAGCTATAGGAATGATCAACAACTTTTACGCTCATATGTAGCGTGTGTGTGTGTGTGTGTGTGTGTGTGTGTGTGTGTGTGTGTGTGTGTGTGTGTGTGTGTGTGTTACCTCAGGCCTCCGTTCCAGTGCCTCCTTCATCAGTGGATGGAGTTCTTCGACCAGCTCTCTAAAAGCGTAAAGGATCAAAGAGGGGAAAAAGTCCATTGATTGCTCAATTTCTTAAGGACATTGATCAAATCCTCCCATTCTCGTAGCAGGAGGATTTTCTGATTTAAGGAAACAGAAAGATTTGTAACAGATATATATATTGTGCAACCCAAATGTGAAGTGCCTAAAAAAACTAATTTAATCCTTAAACATGGACAACATGACACAGATGTGTCTAGGGAGACGATTATCTCTTTCATAACAATGCACTCCCTTTAGGAAAACAGTTAAAAATAGATGATCTCTTTAAAATGAAAAAAATCCTCCCTCTCACAAAGGATCCTCTGTCTATCTAAATATGATACATGTCTGTGCCTCTGAGACATCTCTTCTACATCAGTGACACAGGTTTTTTTTCTCTGCTGAGAATGTCTCAGAGGCACGCAGCTCATCTCAGTTATGAAGTGAATGTAAATAACTGATGGGAAGAACTAATAGATGAAGGCAACGTTAAGAGACAGAGGAATCCCGCCTTTCTTATGTAAGAGATTAGCACCAAATCTAGTACATCGTCCGTTTCCTTTGTAATCAACATGTGAGAAAACCGCTCACACCAGGAACATTACACTAACCAACAACAGATTTGTGATTCAACAACAGCCATTAAACGTCTTCAAAACTGACTTTTGTTTTTGTGATGGACCCTACATGTATTGACGGTGTTGATGTTCAAGTACCTGAAGACCAGGGCGTTTGTGCATCCGAACCCCAGCACCAGAGACTCAGTGATCTCCAAACTCTCAGCTCTCATGAGAGGGACAAGTTGTTTTAGAAGCCAGGCAACGGAGGGAGTGCCGATCACCTGAGAGACAAATCAACAAAATCTGTCAGTAAGATTTGGTTTCCTTCAAAATAAGCCAGAATTTCCCCCAATTTTCACCTCTTTTAAAAAACAAAAAAAAACAAATGTAAGGGTATACAGCTGTAAAAAAAGAGTTTCCATTTTAAAAAACTTCCTCATATTTAAAGCACAATCATCAACCCCTCGTAGTCAGAGATGCAATATATTGGCAGCCATCAAGTGATTCATTGATAAGTTTATCAAAAAAATCAATCTGCAACTTTATAGATAAAACGTGAATTAAAAAAAAAACAAAGATTCCAATCTTTTTCTCTTCCCTGTTTTTTGCTGCAGTTCAATCTACTCTTCATCTAATAGAGCTGTTTGGACGAAAATAAATACTTAAAAGCCATTGTGCGGGAACCTTTTTAAAACAAATTTAAGAAACAGGACGAATCAGCCAATCAACAAATAATTAAAAGCTTGATGATTGTAAATTTCTCCACTTGCGAGATGAATAAAGGATTATCTTATCTTATAACATCGTCTCACAAACACGCACCTTGTTGTCATAGGTGATGCTGCCATCCGGCGTCGTGGCAGTGATCTCAGGTGTGGAAGCTCTGAGGTGACCGGGAGACATGATGCTCGGCTTAGCCACACCCAGACACAGGATCAGGTAGTTACGCCACAGAGAGATGTAGTTGTCGCTGGAGCCTGCTGTGCTGGTCTTCTTCGCGTTCACTGGGCTGCTGCAGGAAGACAAAAAGAGACCAGGCCGGTGGTCTGATATTTAAATCTTTCATAGACATTTGGTGAATGAGGAATTTAAAAATGAAACTCTAAAGACATAATTCACGCGTGCTCTCGTACTTTGGGTCAACCAGCGGCAGTAGCAGCTGGAGGCGTGTGAACACGTAGGGCCAGGCGTATCCCAGAGCAGTGGGGCAGTGTTTAGGCAGGTGTTCCTGCCGCAAGAAGATGTGCAGACAGAGCACCCACGGGTCCTTCATGCACTGGGCAAAGATCCAGACATGGCTGGGGCTCTTAACGTCGTAGGAACTGCTCACAAGTCGAGCTGTCCACTCCACCAGCCACTGCAGGTCAACATGGTGGTTGAGGGGCAGGGTGGACTGAGAAGGGGAGAAGGGGAAATTGATTAAAGAACGTTTACACAGCTGCTGAAATTTTCGTGATGTTCGTGTTGTTCCGCGTAAGCTTACCGAGTCAGAGACAGCCACATGAACAAAACTGTCCATAACAGCTGGGCTCAGCTGGTCCATGACTTCTATCATGGGTTTGTCATCATCCTGGAAGGGAAGACATATATAGAATCAGCTATTTTTATAACAGCGTCATACAGTGTGTGAGAATTCACAGGCTGCACATGCTACATATCTAATCACAGTCCACTGGCTCTCCCTCTATCCTGACATTTTCCTGCCTCTTTCTCTCTGCTCTGTGGAAACGTAATAACTGCTGCCTGATACATGCAGGTAACGTTTTCTTTGGTATGAGAACCGAAGAACTACACAGAAGTTGAAAACATGACAAGCTGGTGATTTAGTCTGCATACATGTCATACCTCAGCATGTCCCAGAGCTGTGAAGAGGCAGCGTATTTCTCTCAACACGCCGACCGCCAGCTTCCTCGTGCTGATCTGACACGAGCAGAGCAGCAGCAGAGCCAGGCCCTCAACAGCATGGAGCACTGAGCAGTGGGGGCTTCGCTCAGGGAGTCTGGGGCTGGACTAACGGAGAAGGCAAACAGCAAGGGAAGAAGGAGTTAGTGAGGAGTGACAAATAAATATTTCAAGGGAAATAAAAGAACGGGGAATCTCTTAGATATTGAATGTGTGACGTGTCAAAACAAAACGCCTCAGCCACCTGTAACCATCACTGTGTTCAACTCCCTACAAAGCTGTACGAACCTCAACTCCACCTCGCGTCTTCCCCTGGAGCTGCAGAGCTAACCTCCACTGTGTGAGCAGCTGGAGGAGGAGCTTCACAGACGCATCCTGCAGACCTTGATGGGTGTCTTGGACCTGAAATGTTTTAGAGAGAGACACAAACATTAGCCTCCTGTGGTGAAGGGGGGGGATAATGCATAATGAAAGAATGATCAAAGAGTAAAAACAGGACATTTAATATTGCGACAGATTAAATTGAATTGAATTAAATTGTCTTTATTGTTATTATACCAATACAACAAAATTTACTGTACAATCCCTTAAAGTGCAGAAATAATTTAACATTAAAAGCATAAAAAATAAATAAATAATAAAAAAAGCCCATCCCATCTAAAGTTATAATCCATGATAACGCACATGTAAAGGATGTGTAATGAATGTGTTGCATGTTATCTTGGAGTGTTCACGTTGCTGCCGGTGTCTGTTCACTTGCAGTCTTACCTCTCGCAAAAGGAAATGTGTGTAACCAAACAGGACGTCTTCCCTCCAGTCTGAGAAGTCGAGTAATAGACTCTGCAGGGAGTTCTGTGAAATGAGACGAAGCTCATCGTCCATGTGCACCGTCAGTCTGAAGGGAAAGATGAAATAAATAAATGAATGAATACATTTGGACTATGTAGGTTAAGTTGGACAACTTGCTGCCATAAATCTTTTGATTTGGGCTCCGACATTAAAAAAAATGTTAAAAAGCATCGCAGATCTTAAAATAGCATGATTGCACTTGTGTTTGCTGTTGATGATGATTGTTTTCGACTCACCGTGAAAGTAGGTCAATGAGCTCAGGTTTGGACATGGCATCAGGAAGGATACGAGGAATGGCTGCCACACACGTCCGGAACAGGTCGATTTTAGGCTTCCTTTCCCCCCTGTTAAAGACAGAGGGGGGACGTCAAGAATGTTAACACACCAAAAATTAGACATGTACTACATCTTTGATTTAAAAAAGGTAACACATCAGAAGTAGAGATGGTTTACTATGAGGACTTAGTGTCACTGTTGAAGAGCTTGTGACCCTTTCAGTGAGCAGATGGTTAGCAACAGCATTAACTGGAATAACTCCTCCACTTCATTTGACAAGGTTTCATTGATAACATGACATAAGCCCTGGCAACCCTTCATTGATTATGTAGAAACTAGGCAATCATTTTCCCTCGTTGCTCTATGCTAATGCTCAATGATTTATTATGTCAATATCCACCATGTAAAGCAGCTCTGGACCTTGATTAATATTCTGTATTTATTTACTGTACAAATGTGTATCAAGTATACAGCCTTTGTCTGTTAACTAACACCCTGATAAACAAATGTTAAAAGACAGATTACAATATGTAAAGCTAAATGTAGCTAGAAGTGTAGTTCTTTAAGTAGGTTTTACTAAGTTAAAATGATGTTTAGCTCCAGATGTTTATAGGAACATACGTGATCATGTCCTCTGGTTCTTTGTTGAGCATCTGGACACTGGTGAGCATCATACAACGACCCACCTCCTTATCAAGGTGTCTCAGGATGTTGTCCAGAGACTTTCGCACCTGGGAGTAGTACAGGGACATGCCTGCGGAGAAACAAACAGAGACATTACAGACTCTACTGAAGTTAGAGAAACCTATTATTTAAAAGAAAAAGAAAAAAAACACACACAGACCAATTAGTTTGGCTTCCTCCTCAGTGAGCGTCTTGCTGAGGTACGTTTTCTTCTTCTTCAGCGAGTTTCCAGACGGCAGAGTGGCTCCTGTGTTGGGCATAGGAGGCTCTCCATCTTTCTGTTGCAGAGCGTCTGCTATCACCAGGAAAGCCCGCAGACCTATGTTCATACGCTGGAACATGAAGAACACACACTATGCTTAGCTCAGGTCAGAGAGTTTGTTTAAAAAGAGCAGCATGGACTGTGTGTGAGAAATGCAACTTGTTGACCGAGAGTTTGGTAGATTTGGTTCTGATTGGCTCAGGCGGATATGAGGAACAGCCTACAGAGGTCTGGTTACCTCTCTTCTTTGAAACTACACATACCCTCATTTTGTCATTTTTTTAAACCCAACACCTGAGTCCTTTAATCACACCGTGTATTATCAACACCTGAGGTGCTTATTCATCCTGGTGTTGCATTACATGTCAAGGCGCCAACACAGAGCTTTTTGTTCTTTACCGGGCTGTTGGCTAAAGACTCCACATACATGTTAGCGTACTCCTCCTTGTTTCGTGGTCGAGAGATTCTCTGCTGATATGTGTGACTGCGTGCGGAGAAGGATTCTTTTTTACCTCTGGGTTGAGACTGAACGCTTTGGCGGGTTTCCCAACACTCAGCAGGTCGAATATGATCTCCTTCATGGCGAAATCCAGCCTCTCCTGAAAAGAGGACAAACATACCAGTGTTAGAGGATTTAAGAGTTAATCTGCTGTGAGGGCAGCAAAGAACATCTACATTATATCACAGACGGGACGTTTTTATCATTATTACATAACTGATGAAAATGTGAGACGGCGAATGTTGAAGGATATAAGAGGAGATGTTGGGGAACACATTAAATGGAAATTAAAAGTCTGATTCAGGAACATTATTTTAATTTGTTGTCATTACTGTTGTTTTGGTGACATGAAAAGAAAGAAAGAAAAACATTTCAGTTTTGATAATGAATTCTGTTTCAAATTAAAACATAATATCAGATCCTTTGTAATTCTGTATAATTAGCAATGTGGGTAAGGGAATTGTTTTTCTAGTTCTCTCCCTGTAGCTGAGAAAAAGAAACAGAATACATACGGAGCTCTTCTGAAATGTTTAGCTCCACACAAAGCACAACCTTCAAGTGAACATGTTCAGAACAAGAAAGACAGGAACAAACCTGTGCAATAAACTGTATAATCTTGACAAAGATATTGAGGGGCATGTCTCGGGGCACGACGCTCCGACTCCCTTTGGGGAACAGAGTGGAGGTGATGGACGTCAAACGACTGGCGGATAAAGGACAGAAATGAGAAGTTAATAAGATTTTAGATGAACCCTCTTAGGGCCAAGTATAGGATACATCATCCACATGAAGTAAAAAAAAAAGACAAATAAATAATCTCACACAGAAACTAATGAAAAACAATATCTGCAGTTCACAGGGCTGTGTGTTGAAGGAGACATATTACAGCACAAAACTAGGAGAATTTTTGTGTTGTTTTTTTTTTTTTTTTTTCGATTTTGAAAGAAAAATCATATTAATATGTTTCTTTTACCTCTGTGTTCCAGTGTTGCTCTCACATTTGATTCGGATCATGTAGACCCACAGCAGGCGGTAGAGGGATTCAAGAGCCACACGTGCCATCTTGGGATCTTTGTTCTGCGTTTATAAACGTGCCGAGAAACAGTTATTGCCTTTCCTCAGGTACACAACTACTGATTTCCCCTCACCCAGAAGTAAGAAATACAATCTCTCAGAGAAAGGTGATCCCCTAACATTCTGTACCTTATGCAGACAAGTGAGAATTTACAGTTTTATAATGGACCAAACTGTCACAGAAGTCTTAATGAGCCCCCATTCATCCCTCAGTTCTTAACCTGCTGTGTTTCCCTCGAGGTAAGAAATACTGATGCTTCATTTGTCAACATTACAGCAGTCGAAGTGAGAAGTTCACTCATGCATGAATTTATGGTTCGTCACTTTGTCAAAACTGTTCCCCATGGGTAGAAATCTATTTCACAGACCACTTAGTCTTAGTAGGGGTTTCCAATTATTTGTTCTCTATACAAGTAAACACCACTTTGAGTTTATTTTTGGAATATGCACGGTGCAGACGGAAGGACTGACCTTGAGATTTGAGAGGCAGTTGTTGAGGAAAATGTGCCAGCGGCTGAGGAAGAACTGCTTCTGACTGACACACAGCAGGCAGGTCACCAGAGGATAGAGAGCCTGGAGCAGGGAGAGAGAGAGAGAGAGAGAGGACAGATGGGACACATTAGCATCAGACACTTCAGACGACAGGCAGCAAAGCATCGTAGTATAAAGATCCTCATTATTCAACGTAAGCAGAACACAAACAATTTTCGTTTTTTCTCTCAGAAGAGTAAAGAAGGAGACCGCACTCTTTTGCATGCACATTCTCCCAGACGCATTTGAGGTTAAAATAGATTTCTTCTTCTTGATTTGTTGTCTCGCAAAAATATGCACTTTATTCGTTTAAGCATCATTCCAATACTTTCCCTTCCCTTTTCCATGTCTTCCTGGATTTATTAATCCCACATTAACAAGTTTTCCCCTCAATCAGTCATGTTTCCCCCCTCTGGAAGCCGATCAATAAATCAAAGAAAGCACTTCTCTCTTTGCTCTCTCTCTCTCTCTCTCTCTCTCTCTCGTCTGCAGTGTGAACAAAACCATTCAAATAGTGGAGAAGAAATCAGCACATTTAGGATACCAACATGAAGTTCACGTACAGAAACGTGAACTTGGTCTGTCGTTTGTTCAGTCACCTGCAAAGGGCAACGTAAGTCTGCATACAGATCATTCTTTCACACGAATGCTTCGCTAATGATCGGTGTAGGTCCAGTTACACCCTTGTCATGAACATTAAGTTTGAGGAGTGCGTCGTTCACCTGTCAGACTTTATCAAGATGGGTGTTTGTTATCTGCTATTTCAGTGTCTCCTTTAGACACCCAGAATAACAATTAAGGAAATACATTACATTTCTGCCATTCCTGTCATGTCTGCCCGTTTGCCTCTGACAGGCAGGTAAGTGTTTTGCGTGTTCGTGTGCATACCTGCGCACTGTTCGTTTGGAAAAAGTGAAAAGACAGGCGATATGAATGCAGAGAGGTGTGCAGGGTCAAGAATGCGTCAGTTGCTTTAGGTATTTGGGGAATCTATGGAAGGATGCAATGCATACTGGGCCTGTGACATGTCTGCAGTCGTGATGACACAAGTCCAAGTCGAGGCACAAAGGATGCATGCGCATGTATAGCAACGAGAGCAACACACGAATAATAGGTCTGCAGCCTGAAGACATGGATTGTTAACCAATTTGTCAAACGAACAGCTGAGGAGTCTAAGTTGTGACATTTACAAGAGAACAAAAGGGAGACAAATTAGATTTAAAAAAAAATAAAAAAGGTTGTTTATCCAACATAATTCCAATTTCAACAAACTTTTTAAAGGAAAGTTATAGATAAGAGTTATATATCTTGAGATTAGGAAAGGTCATGCACTTATGTAGAGTTTTACAATACTTGAAAAAAGTTATTTATTTTTGAAACACGTTGAAATTTTTTTCTGAAACTCCAGATTGTTGCACTCATTCCCGGTAAAAACGACTCCAAGTGCCAAACTACGGAGAAAAAGATCGCTGTAGGAAGAATTGTTGTAGTAACATCTTGCCATTTCTGTCACATAATCTTATTACTGTTATCATGTACTTAACCTTCATGGTAAACATTTTTGTTCAGTCCTGATAATCTAACTGAGCTGCTTCATGGCGTGCTTGTTCATGTTTAGAGCGATCGACGGCAGCTCATTTTCTCATTCCCCCGTCTGTGCCCCTGCTGTAGAGCAACTATTACCCATCTGGCACCGCTTCAGAAAAACTAGAAGGAGTTCTGAATACTGCACTCCTGCCTCCTTCCTACTGACAGATAAAAGCTCTATGTTGGAGGGGTTCGGTTAAGTGCTTCAGCGATTGCTTTTAATGGGGAGGAAATGGAGAGCGACGAGCAATGATGAAATGGAATATAGAAAACTTACCAGAGAGTGCTTCTTCCTCGAGGACAGGTCCAGTGTGGTATCGTACAAGCTCTCGACAAAGTTTCGTAGACACGGCACATTTACCTCGTTCTTCACAGTCTGAGGAAAAGACAGTAATGCAGATTATTCCAGATTGTGTTTCCATGACACTTTTTTTTTCTTTGTCTTATTTTAGTAAAGCTGCACTGCTCTGTGTGCCCTTGAATTGACCCCCGGGGACAAATAAAGTTTTTGAATTGAATGAGGATTTTTTTATTGCTTAATGCAAGCAGACATAAAGTAAAATACACTGTAAATGTATGACTTATTACGAGTATAAAGATTGATTTTTTTTTAATGAGGCTAATTCCTCAGACGGGAAGGCATACTGTAAAGCAAAACAACGCATATTCATTTGAAGTTCCCATGAAAGTGCTGGCATGGTTCTATGTCTAAGTGCTATTTCAGCATAATAATGTGCTGCCTTTTAAACCGTAAGTTATGTAGGGACTTGTCTTAGACGTTGAAAGGTATAATGTGAGAAGCTTCAAGAACAAACAAGAACTTTTTTTTGGTCATTTTTGTTCAAGATTCTGTCATAAATGTAGGCGGCAATCAGTGCAAGACGCATGAGTGATTAAAACAAACCTCAGTTGATTATATGAGAACTTTAAAAGACAAAGGTTAACTTGAATTTGAATCTGGCAAAACATGAAACCAAACATGGAGAAATGCCCTTAGTGCATGGTGGAGCACTAAAAACGAGGAGCACTTACAGCGGCTACAGGTACAAGTATCTCCACAAACAGTCCTGCTAATGAGTGCTTGATGTCCTTATCCTTCACTTCCAGGAAATACTGGGCACACTCCTAAAGAGCGAGAGAGCGGTTAGAGACGGTGAGAGAAACAACATACGGACAGGATCATTGTGTAATGGAAATGTCACCAGTTTATAATCACAGTTTTAACAGGGGGAAGGAAATGAGAGGCATTTTAAAGCTACAATTACCATCAAAGGGCCAATCAACAAAAGCCCTTATTACTTCATTGGAACTATGTTGCCAAGAGGTTGTTCTACTTCAAGATATGAATGTATGGAGGGAAAGATTTCCGTATGAACATTCACTGAGAGTCATCAAAGGTTGATGACGTGTAAATCACAGGGAGGCTACCTCCATGACCTCTGTTGCTCTACCTGCATGAACTGGAAGGAAGCTTCAAAGTCTTCCACTGGGTACATTTTAATGCGGAAGAACTTGAGTCCCATGATGAGGCTGATGGTGGACTGGATGACATACGGGCTCTGCTCCTTCTGCCGCAGCTCCTTCAGCTCGGAGATAAATTTCTTCCTCACTCCGGGAAACCTGAAGCGGGAACAGTGACAAGACGTGACACTCTATTCTCTTTAGTTTTCCCAAAGTGTTAGTATGTGGGGGTGAGTGGAATTACTCCAATCATGCAGGAATATTTTGCCATGTATAGATAGTTTTTTTGCAAATTTTGCATTAAAGTTGGCTTAAATAATTTTTCTTTTCGTTGTTACTCTTGCTCCTCTGTGCACCTGTTTTTTTTTTGCATGTACACATGGGTGTGTGCGCATGTGTATGTACCCACCATCCAGATAGATTTTACCATCAGCGTTCTGCATGCCTATATTTAGAAAGGCATCTGGAGGGATGATGTGGAGGGAATGTGAATGTGTGTGAGTGTGTGTGAGTGTGTGTGTGTGTGTGTGTGTGTGTGTGCGCACTTGTTCTTTGGGCGTCTAGTTTTTTCTCACATGCTTTTGCATGCTACACAGGGTACACAGCAGTTTAGCAAGAGGAACAGCCATCGGCTTTATATTTTGGTGTTATAAGTTACATACAAACACTGCGATCTATTCACCGGGATTGAAAATACACAGATAACGAAGAGAAATAAGAATGTGATCAGATTGTTTATGCCAATTTGCTTCACCTTTTAATACCTCTGCGTGTCAATAATTAATTGCAAATAAGTAAAACTGAGAAGTTAGACCTCAACAAGGGTGTGTGTGTGGAACTGCAGTGAATGAGCGACCCTGAGAACTTCCTCCATCGCAGTAATAAGCTCCTGGAAAACTGGAACAGTGCTCATCACCCACAACATTAAACAGACGGACAACCATCATCTAGAGTGTCATTATCTCCAGTCATTACCACACACACACACACATTCAGATACACACACTAGCAGCCTGTGAGTACACAGGCTAAGACAGGCATTTGTTCATGCTACTCCCTTTTACTCAAGATAAACGGATGGTATTTGTAATTGCTGTTTCTACTGGAAAATGGGGTCAGGAGGAGGACAGGTAGCTACCAAATTCAATGTTCCACTCTGACAAATCCGACCACAGCTGCAACATGACCCAGATTAGAAAATTCAATTTGGGCAGCACAAATTACATGAAGAATTTCACTGCAAACTGTGAACATGAATGAATAAAATTCCACATTTTAAAATGAATAGGAGATCATTTTGGAATTGCCAAACCAGCCTTGGGAATAGTGGCCCAGGAAAAGGAGCGTTTTCAATTACTCCAATTACTCTGCTAGGTCAGACTGCATCTTTAATGCACGGACTGAACGGACTCAGATAATAAGACTCTTAAGTTATGTGGGTCTGTGTTAAATAGGAGATAATCTCAATAAACATTAAAAAAACCCAATTCATATGGTTTAGACAGGTAATGACAACAAGCATAATCAAATCCCTGTGGAAACATAAACATGAACTGAGCAGGCAACACAAACAAGTATAAACAATACTTTGCTCCATCAGTGTAAGTCAGTACCTCGACTGAGCTACAACTCCCACAACCTCAGCGTACAGGTCAGCCACGATGTGCATGTTGCCAGTGTTGGGTCCCAGATACCTTCAAAGTAAACACAGAGTTAACGAAGAACAATGTCAAGTGATGCACAGAGCTGAGATCATAAAAACAAATGGAAGGTTAGAGCTCTGCGTGGACACATTTACGTGGATCTTGTCAATGAATATGTAACGCTCACCCTTCCTTGTACTTGAAGTGCTTGAAGGCCAAGTTTATGACTTCTTGGATGAGTCCATCCAAAAGAGGATGGAGGGGGATCTGGATGAAAAAAAAAAAAGAAAAGAAAGAGTTGTAATCAGACGCTGCTTAATGCGCCGGGTGTTCATTACATTTGCATGCGCGTCTGTGAGCGACATCAATATTATGCAAATAAGCCTTTGCATTCACTTTAATATGGTTATCATCAGTGAAGTTGAAAGTCAGCATCCGACACCCTGACAACAGGTATGTTGTTGATCAAAGCAGTACATGTTATATAATCAAACCACTTCCTATGCAGGGACGTGTTTTATTTTGATCAGTTGTTTAAAAGTGTGTGTTTCTGTTTTCATCTGATGGAAACGCTGTTTGTATTCTGTCTTTAATAAAAAAAAATAAAAATAAAAAAGGCTCACTCATGCTAATAAGAGTTTGGACACACAAAGCTTAATACAGAAAGACTGAATACAGTTAGACTCACCTGTTTCAAAACTTCTATAAGCACAAGAGAAAAGATGAAGTCTATAGCCAGATCCCTCCGCTCCAGTAAGTAGTCCTTCTGTTGCTCATCACTGAGACAGACAGATGGAAGGTAACAAGAAAGAGACACATTATTTGTCAGCGTCTGGCGGCAGCGTCTGGTCCATTATGTAAATGTGCACAGCAGATTAGTGTACAAAGTGGGCAGGTTGTTAAAGACCACGAAATAAGCTTTGGTGAAGAGTGCAACATTGTTAGTGCAGTTCATTTTGTGTGTTCTACCAGTACTGATGTTCTTGTTTTATATCCACCAAGGTTTCGTTTTGTTGATGCTTGTACAGCATGTTTGTGCTGTGATATAAAAAGTCTTCCACATGAACAGTTTATATGTTATTGTCCTATGACAGTAAAGTAAGCGCTCCCACCACTGATGCTAATTGGATCTCTCTGACATACTGCCCTGAGGGACACCTGTTACTGTTTTAAATGATCGTTTGATGGAAGAGTTAAAAGTGGAGTGTGTAATGAATATCTGGGGTATGACATATGCCTGTTTTTTTACTGTGAGGTGACGGCGTGCTTTTATGGATCCAAAATGATCTAACATGGAAAATTATTTTGCATGTGAAAACAATGAATTATAGCTTAAAAAAGGGCATTTAAGGTTTGTTGCATATTTTATAAGTCAGGAAGACTATAAATTGTTTCATCATCATTATGAATAAGGTTATTGGATATTTTGTTGTTGTTGTGTGTGTGTAGATTGTAAACCATGCATTTGTTTAGTTGGCGTTATCTTACTTTTTTGACTTGGTGTTGGCCCTGGGTCGATACTCATGGGACTCGTCCTCCAGGCCGTTCTGCCTTTTGTACCAGTCAAACAGAGTTTTCAGGATGGAGGGCAGGCAGTACTCTGCGAGAGAACTCATGGTGCTGATCAGCTGAGGGTGAGCAGAGAGGCAGAGGGAAGGAGGTTAATCCCATTCCCAAAATAAAATGCTACGGCTAGATTTGGATAATGGATTAAAAAAAAAAAAAATCATCTGCTGATGATGTTTCCACACACACCTGGTCGAACTGTGGATCCTCTCCCCTCTGTAGAGATTTGTTGAGGGGCTTCTCCTGTGAGACAAGAAGGCATTCATTATAAAATTAAGTGGATTATAGCTGCTGTGTGCATCACCACTAAAAGCCCATGATTTATGAGAGGCGACAAATGACCAATGACTGAAAAGGCAGAAAGCAAAGTAGCAAAGAAGACGGCTAAAAGTACAAAGTAACTCACCAGGGGTTCAGCCATGATGATGCGAATCTTTCGTTCAGAGAGCAGAGTGAAGTTGGCGAAGAGGCTTTTCAGGACGAACTCGCCCGGCTTACTCTCAGGGTCCACGTTGACGGGCGCCATGATGACAGGACCCTTCCTCTCTCCCAAGGTTCCACTGACTGGCGGGAGGGGGGGCTTAAATCCCACTGGAGAGGCTGAGGAGAGTCGGGACAGACCAGTTAGTTTAGTGTGCGTTTATCATAATTCGGATTCTTTTTTTCGTTGTTATTTCTACTTTCGATAATGTTCCTCCAAGTCTGAGGGGGAACTTTCTAGGCATACACAAACACTGGGCCTACCATGTTTTCGTCCCCCCCCCTTTTGATTATATTAGCATGATGTAACGAAAGACAGAGAAGAACATGAACAGGGAGAAGTGAAAGTCTAGACTATAAGGTGGGATAAAGCCCCAAATGACCAATGAAAAGACATGCTGTCCAAATTGAACAACTTTGTCGTTCTAAGAAACAGAGCATTTCCTTAGCGTTTGTGAAAGGCAATAAAACAGCTGTAGCTAACAATGAAAAAAAACCACATTGCATCTCTACAGAAAGAGAATCACAGGCTCATAAATGCAGGTGACAATAAAAACAATAACACACAAAACGAACTGTGTGCAGGTGAAACCTCTGAACATCCTGAGAACCAAAAAACAAAGCGATAATTCACCCCAGCATTTCCCAGAAATGCCTGGTGTGTACGTGTGTGTGTGTGTGTGTGTGTGTGTGCTGTTAGTTAACAACTCTGTCAGGTCCATCTGACCTGTTCTGACCACGTGACCTGACCTCGTCGAGATGTAAATACTAATTCCCCCCCCCAGGGCCTTACAGACAGCGACCTGTTTGTGTGTAACCCGAGCACTGAAAAGATGCAAAACATGGACGTGCACATGAACACACACACACACACACACACACACACACACACACACACAGCCCTTAACGCTTACCAAGGCCCTTGATGAAGCTGATGACACTAGCCCTGCTCCATTTAGTTGGCACTTCCATGGTGCAGACAGCCACACAACAGGGCAGCGACACAGCGGGTGAAGAGGGGTGAAATGGGCAGAAACAGTTGGATGGAGCGCGGGATGAAGAGGATAGGAGGGGAAGCTGAGTAGTCTACCAAGTGTGAAGTATGGCTCCCATAATTGACAAATAAATGCAACCCTTTGCAGAGATTAGCAGCGCAGAAGCGTTTTGGTCTTTCGTATCCAACCACTGCACAAAGACAGTAACTACAGACATGTGAGTAATGTCTGTAACTCCGGGCATATGGCGGCTTTTAACCAAAACTCAAAGAGTAAAGCTCCATCTTTGAAAAAAATGACAGGCAGGTATAAAGTGAGAGATGTTTGCCTCGGGCAAGGAGGAGAGACGTCATGACAGCTGAATCCAACATTTAATCCAGATGAAAGAGGAGGATATGCTGTATCCACAGACCCGAGGAGCCGTGGCAGGGGTAAAACCGCTCGAGTAAAGTCGGCATGACTCCTCAGAGCGGCGAGCGCAGCAGTCACAGAGGGAGAGGTGCTGTCAAAGTGTCTCCTAAAAGTATCACCGCGGTTAAGTCTATCAACGGGGATCGGGAAATATTCCACTGTGTCGCTCAGGCAGAGTTTTACGTGGCTCAGACGCAGCGTAGGGCCCCATACTCTGAGAGCTATATGAGCCCTCAGACCAACTATCAGTTTCTACTGTAGCTTCTGCTCCGCCTCCGGCCTGCCATCGCGTCTTGTGTACAGCAGCTCCGTGGAATCCATGCACTGGAAAGTTGTACTGGAGGCACAGTGCTTCTTTCAGTGGTGGTTTTGCGGCTGTCCTTCAGTTGTCAGAAGCAGTTAAGTAAAGTCTGCTCCTTGTGGAGATCTGACCAGAAGAGTTGGGTTGGAATTTCAACACTGCCCCGAGAGAGAGACGAGGGGAGGAGGGAGGCGCTATATATAGACCACTGGAGGTCACTCTCTTACATACCCACCACTCCCACTGACCCCTACTCACACTCAAGTGCACATACATGTAAACTAAGACACAAACAGGACTACAGAAATACACATGTAGACAAATAGGAAATCGCTCTCTGGGGGAGCAGGGTAACACATCTGGAAAGTTTACTAACGTGAAATTAAACAGCGCTGATCTCATTTCGTAAAAGCTGACCCTAAACTAATGCAATCTGCTACCGTTTCTCGGTGACATAAATTTAAGTTGTGTGTGTTTGTGTGTGTGTGTGTGTGTGTGTGTGTGTGTGTGTGTGTGTGTGTGTGTGTGTGTGTGTGTGTGTGAGAGAGCCTTATGTATGCCTGTGGGCGAGAGACGAGCAGGACGACTTTAAGATGTGAAATAGATTTGTCGATAGCACACCAGAGTGCTTCCTGGGATCCTCATAGACGTTTAGATGAGTCAGCAGTAAAAGTGATGAGTCAGCAAACAGCTGACATGTCTAGTCATTACCCTGATTTAATTACACTTACCCTAATACTGTAGGTTTGTTTTAGGTACAATGTAGTATAATATAAGCTTGGAACATGGAAAGAAGGTTGTTGTTGTTTTTTTAAACGTATTATTACAGGAAGCTCCAGATTTGCAGAGTGGAAACTACGAGGTGACTCATTTATAGCTCGACTGAAAATTAATCGGCAAAAAACATGATGAATGTCTTGTCTTGTCTTGAATTGAGTATTTGATAGATAGCTTCTTTTTTTTTTTGTGAAACCTTTGAGGGAAATTGTAGCGATATTTTCACAGACAATCAATGGAAAATGAATGTCACCATTATTTAAAGACCAGTAAAGATTCAACTTTAAATATTTCTCGGGTGTCATAAAACAAATACATATTTTTAAGGGATGAACAAACGTGACACGATGCAGAATGGGAAAACAAACATCTGACTTATATATATATATATAAAACTTTAGTCTTCATCTGAAGGTCAAAAGAAAGGCCAACATATTAAAATAAGAACTTTTCTGGGGTCGTACTCCTCATCTGTTTGTGTATTTTGGAGCCAGTAAAGTTCAGTGGACTTGGATGAGTCCCTTTAAGGAGCGCAGATGATTACAAGACCAACAGCTTTGGACAAGACGAAGCAGAACCATACCTGTCTGCTTTCAAGAGAAGGGAACTTTCATCGCATGTGATGAATGTGTTCTGGCCTTTTCTCTTCAATAACAGTCGGTTTAGTTTTTACCTGATGGCCCTTTTGTAAGTCACTTACATGAGCTTTAAGCGCGACAAAGGCAAAGCTTTCCGCTTGAATTCACACACACACATTCTAAAGTTTGACGTCAAGTTGAACAACAGAACGACAAGTCTGTGTGTTGACGATTATGGTTGTTGATTTAACGTTACATCGAGGCCTCCTTCACACGTGTTTACAAAACATTACTGATGTGGGGGGGGAAAAAAGCAGTGTTGACAAATTCTAATTCATTTAAAAGGCGGATCTCTTCACTGTGTGAACACTTTCACAGCAAGCTAGTCCCTTTGTTTACATTTGGAGTGTGTCGTTACAGTTGACACAAGCCTGAACACGGCATGACGTGGGACAAGTTCATCTCGAACCTAACTGGAGTTATTAGGGCCCCCTTTGTTGGCTCTCTGGACTCCTTAACGCCGTCGTCAGTCGTGACCTTGAAGCTACACTGCTGTAATTAGCCCACGCGGTGAGGACAACTCGACATTGTGTGGCGTGCGATTGCTTTTATATTACTTGGGTCACAAATGGCGCCGTCGCACTCGTCGAGCCATCCACGCGCCTCCTCCTCGTGTAGCTCCTAAACCATCATAACCCCCGCTAACCTTCAGCTCCAAGAACACCTATGAGCTCCTCACTGCCGCCCTACACGCACACTAACCGCCTGAAGTGATATCGAACAATAAGAACACACACTCACACAGACACACACACACACACGCAACATGAGGACTGTTTGGCAAGAGAGTGTAACAAGGCCTTTGTGTAACACTTAAACTTAAAAGTACGGACACATACTGTACTGTGTGGGGCCAAATGACAAAAATAACACAAGCACTGTTGAGTCAATAAACGAGGATTACACAGGTTCGTAACATCAGAGGAGATTTTGCTGCATCAGTAAGAACACACTGACGTTACAGTAAACACTCTGCTGCATGTTGACGGCTTCGTTACAGCCCTCAGTCGGGACATAAAGAAAGCAGCTATCTCCTCTCGCTTTTGACGTCTCGTGTTCGTGAGACCCTTTGGAAGAAAAGGACAGCATGTCCAGGTTGTGACAGTGGGAATGAAGCAGCTTGAGATTTACCCCGCAATGCCTCTGTGTGACTCCCAGCTGTGTTTGGTCAACTAGGTGAAGTCTTCTGGAGTGAAAACAGCACGTCAGAGTGAGAGTTCGAGAGGATGACAACAAATGTTAACCTTCAGATTTCTTTCATAAGGAACGGCCGATATACTGGATGTCTAGCTTTAATGCTGGGCATGGAGATAATAACACAAATCTGACTCAGATAGGAAGCAGATTTACTCTGAACTAACCCCTGGAGCAGCTTTCTCTCGCTCCTTCTCAACCACTGCTCTTCCATTACTCCATTATGTAAGATCGCCAAATATTGACAGTGTGGATCATGCTGCATGCTGCCTGCTTTTCACTCCCCTCCACCTCACACACTTCCAGAAAAGAAAATAAGCATCGTCTGCACACCGCAGCACATGTACTGACAACTACCTGGTCTGCTACGAAGGCACACAGTATCACACATTTGTGTTTCTCTACCAGCGACAACAACTGGGATGTGTAAGCTGTACTCACTCCCTCCCAACGACTTGAGCAGAGACTTGATGCTGATGTCAAAGAAGCCTGAATCCTGCTGGCTGGTCGCCATGGCTGCAGAGGCTATGTCGCCACGGTGACAGACAGCAGAGGGGGGACAGGACGGCAGGATGAGGCGTTGCGGACAGAACAAGTGAGAGGAGAGCCGTGCGAGCAATCCGAGAGAGAGCGAGCGAGAGAGAGAGAAGGAGAGAGAGAGAGAGAAGGAGAGAGGGATGCGGGTGGGCAGCCAGCGATGCGGATGTTGCGGCTCTGCTGCTGTATGCTGCTGAGTGTGTGTTTGTTTGTGTGCGTGCGTATGTCCAAGAAAGGCTGTGTGTGTGTGTCAGAGGGAAAGGGAAGAAAAAAAAAAGAGAGAGTGGCAGTCAGCCTTGCCTGCGCTCCGTGTTGCTATCTTGCTGGCTAACACCCCCCATCCCTTCTCTGTTTTGCTCTCTCAGGACAGTGATACACAGATGTTGGTGGACGCAAGCAGCCAATCCTCTTAGAGGAAAGACAGAGAGAGAGAGAGAGAGAGAGAGAGAGAGAGAGAGAGAGAGAGAGAGGGAGAGGGAGAGAGAGAGAGAGAGAGAAAAACACACACAGCAGATCACACCGCACAGGGTGGGTTGCAGAAAACATTTGCTCAATGAAGATCCAGCGGAAGGAAGAAGCCCGGTGAAATGAAGATGACAACGACATAGGGGAATGATGTTGTCTTTCTGTCTCACAATAAGTGATGAGCGAGCATCTCGGAAGCCCGCCTCAGCCAATGGGAGCAAAGAGCTGCATTGATAGGCAGTCAGCACTAATGAATTGCCGGGAATAACTGGTCAATGGCATCGCGTGTCAGAGTCAATACTGCACATGTATTCCAACAAAGTGTGGGCAGCAGCATGTGGACTATTTCTAGACGAGTGTGTGATGGTTGTGCAACCATGCACTAATGAACAATGACCCCTGTACAAAACAACATTATTGTCTATACAATGCCCAACAATAAGTTTTTACATTCAGGTTATGAAGTTTAGGCAGTATAGCCTCGGGTGTTAATTTCACTGGGCATAGAGGAAACCTTTTTTTTTTTTTTTAATACTATTTTGACATCATCACTTTCACAGTTTCAGTTTTCTTCCAAATGCCCAGCTGCCAAAATCGAACCGAAGAAGCACTGACTGAGTTAAGCGGCAGGAATACTTGCACAAGCGTTCAGTTCAGTTATTATCAAAACAGAGCAATAAAGCTTTAGCAGCAATAGCGACTTATTGTTTCCCCTGCTCTTCATATTGCTTCTACTTTAAAACACAAAGTGTCCTGACCTGATGAAGATTATTGAGGCCATAAGCGGCTTGGGAGGAGGACTGGCAGACATTTGTCAGGGTAAAAAAACAAAGCCGTGTACTACTGCAGCGGTCATTAGTAAAAATTAATACCGTAAATAATTTTTAAAAAATGTGTGTTTTTTTTTTTTAATGAAATATATTATCCTTTAAGGTTGCGAAAACGGATCAATGACAGCCTACGCATAAAATAAATTCTCTTCTGGTTAAACTGCTAAAATATTACCCTCTGAGGTACAGAAAGAACACTATGCAGTTTTTTATTTCAAAAATGATAATTGCATTAAATTAATTGTTGCGCATTTTAACAACACAAAGTTAACAGAGTGCTCTGTTTCAAATGTCCTCAGTTTGTGACATCACAAGCTGGATTCCGATTTAAAAAAAAAAAATCTCCTCCCCTCGTGTCTCCACCCATGGACTCCACCCTCAGCCCTGAGCAAAAACTTTGCACAGGTCCACAGTTAGAGTGGCACAGTTAGAGTGGAGTTAGAGTGGAAGTACAATATTTTTATTCTCGCTACAAAGGAGGGATGTCTACCGGGAAATCTGAGGGGGACTGAGTGCATTTAAAGAGACACACACATCAAATGGAGCGTTCTGAGAGAGCTGGTTTATACAGGGTCTCAAACCTCCTCTGATGTGTTTAATTCACGTTATATTTGGACAGCAAATGTGTTTCATTTAGACCACAGGGGAATGTTTGAAAAGGTGAAAAGGGGGGATGATATGTCCTCTTTCAATTTGTTTTATCAATTATATAGATACAATAGATTCGGCAACTTGCTCTTTTTTTTATTAAAATATGTGTTCTTTACAGTGATGCATGATACTGGCTGTCCTGCAATTATAGTTTTCAAACATTCAATGATTAATGCCTTTAGTTCAAGTTTCAGTGAAGTCCATGGAGCCTAATTCTTTGTGTCTTTCAAAGACGTCATCGGCTGTCGTCAGTCATGTACCATACCAACCAACGTGAAGGGTATCATTGTCAGCTGATGTTGGACTACCATTAACTTCCCCTTTTTTTTTTTTTAGACATTTCAATGTGTTGAACATTTTGGTTCACAGGCTTGCTTAATCAAATATCCCTTATTTGAATTTTCACAGATCAGTGACTCTAACTGGATTACAATGTGTTACCAAACAGCAGCTAACTTTAATTTAAAATACTGCTGCATCCCTTTCAAGAATTGGAGGAGGGATGATGAATTCATTTCTCTCCCTCTACCTCTAACACTCACATTTTCCTCTGGCTGTCCAAGCTGCGAGATATGATGGCTATCACGGCAATGATGCTACGGTTCGATGAGTTAGAGTGGAAGTACAAGTGAATAATTAGGGTCATTCTGCAATTCCCTGGATGAACCGCGGAAGTGCCACAGGACATGCAACCGGGTGAGGGAGGGGGAGCTGAAGCTGGGGAGGGGAGAAACAGCACAAGATACAGTATCAAGCAAAAGTTGCAGCTCACAGGAGAGCTGACGAGCACAGGATGGCCTGGTTCACATTAACAGACAATTACAGTCTAATCTCGAAGGAGGAGAAATATAGCAGAAAACCTCTGCAGGCCTATTCCTGTCTGCAACTTTTTTGAAGACGGTCTTCGGCCAAATACCACGAACAAATGACTTTTTCTGCCTTTGCATTCAGCTGCGTTCTGGATACAGACAAGTGATAATGATGCTGGATGATGTTCAAACGTCAAGCAAAAGTTTTCTTGCTAAAAAGTTGACTGATAGCGATGACTAATATCTGTCCTTTTTTTTATCTCAACCCAACATCCTCTGCTTCTCTGAGTGGAACACTCTTCTAACATAAGGCTGTGGGATAATTTGAGGTCTTGCACTTCATGTATAGGTATTAGGCAAACTAAAAAAAAAAGCAACACAATGTTGGAACTGGAAGGGAAAGCTGCAGGGAAGGAGGGCACTGACAATTCTTAAGGGAAGAAATAGCAAAGAGATCAAAAGTAATCCAGATTAAGTTGCAGTCATAAAATCATCCTTTTTTTATGTAAATGAGATGTTTTCTCTGGAGCGAGTGTTAGCTGCGCGGAGCGCTACACGTGTCGAGGATATGGCAATGATTTTAAAATGTATGACGTCAAAAGAGAAGGCACATTTTTTTGATACAGCGACAGATATTTATATCGCTTAGCTTACAAACAAAAAGCATGGACACACACATCACAAACACTTGGAGATCTAAGATTCCTCAGAGCCTGAGCATGTTCCTCAGCTGTTGGAATGTGACCCCTCCCCAAAAACAAACAAACACAACTACATGTGTCACTAATTGCATTACACACCGTTTACTCTTATCTATCAACTGACTCATCAATTCATCCGTGAATCATAGAAACATGTGATTTAAGAATTCACCAATGCAGAAGTTATTAATGCACCATTTTGCTTCTTCACCAACCAAAAACAAACGACCAAATACATTTTGTAATCCAGTGACTCGTATTAGAGACGTGCCGCTTTCATTCCCATTGAGTGCGTGAAAAGTCCGTTTTTGCACTATGTACCTTGAATGTAACAGGTATGAGGCTGTGGTAGTGTGTATCTGCTGAAGCAGAATACTTTTATTGGCAGTCTGAAACTAGTAGTCTCAGTCCTGACATGATGACATAACACATTTTACTCTGGCTGCAGCAAAAAAAAAAAAAATTCCAAATTAAAAAAAAAAAACCCATTCATATAGATGTGTCTGAAAATGTGCCTACAAATGGCCACTTTAAATTCATTAGGTAGTTAGAAATTACAATAAACAAATAAATAGTATGAAATCTATTTTGAAAATCCACCAAAAATAATTATTTAAAGTCAAAATATATCTGTCAATTGAATGTATTTTGATAGGTTAATCAATGTCAGGTCTTAAAATAGACACCAAGAGGCCAAATCAATGTGAAATATGGGGACTTGATTTTGACTTGTTGACTGACGAGTGTCACTCAAAACAAACCATTCTTGAATGGCAGACTAACAGCAGCCGTCAGCAGGATCAATTCTCCCAGGAATAAGCAAACAACCTCTTTCACACAGTTTCCCTGCACACAGAGGCAGAAGAGAGTACTCAGTCAGAACAAAAAGAAGAAAAGCAGTAAAAGAGTCACTTTGTCTTCTCTAGGGTAAAATCACTCAGTAGAGACATGTAGCCACAACAAAGCATTTTAAAGCAAAGTTTTAAATGACTGTATTAACATGGTTTACTTTTTCTGATAATGATTTTTTAATTACGGGTTCTTTTAATTTTCTGATTAAGATGTGATCTGTGCACTATGGTACTTTGTTCTGTCATAAAATATCAACTGTACAGAACTCTAAGCCCTTCATCCATTCTTTATCAGAACAGTTACAAAAACACTCGTCCTATGAAGTTAGTCATCATTTCAGCTCCAAATCCCATAAGTCTCTGTATATCTGTTTAACACCACTAAACCTGCATCACACATACTGCGTGTTCGATGTCGTGGGCGTCAACCGTTCCATCACAACGCAGATACACACAGCACTCAGACGCACAAGAGGAGCTGTGTGAGGCTCACGGTTCACACAGTGCTGTCTTCTTGACACAGCTGGGTTGATCAAATAGATTACTTTGGGGAAGAATGCGCATGTGTGTCAGTCGTTTTCATACCACGCATACCTGCGTCCTCAACATCAAAGCTCCGGTCCTGCACATTATCACGGCACACGAGTCGCAGAATATTCCGTTTCGTGGCATTTCATTCCTCGACAATTCAGTCTTTGTGATCTATGTGCTCATTCAATGGTCTGTTAAAAGACGTGTTCGTGCAGGTGGTACGACTGTAACGCCTACCTCACTGGAGCTCTCAGTGGCTGAACACCAACCTTTCTCTCTTCTTGTGAAGTTCAGACCAAGCTCAGTTAAAAATAGTCACACTAAAGGGCTGCTCAAACTTTTCCTTCTGGATATCTTGAAATGTATATCTCCGGACTTTCACTCCAACGTGGATTAAACTAAATGTAAAGTATCTGTAACTTTAGGTTTCTACATGGATGACGGTGTCAACCACGGTGCTCATGCTACTGAAAGTGCATCGCCTCCTCCTTTTTTTTCCCCTGGTGGTTGATTTCCAGGAAAGATTTCAACGCACAGAAACACAGGATCTGTTTGTCCATTGGCAGATCAACTGATACTGTTGTAAATTTTCACAAATATGACGAGGACACAATGGTCACAGATAAACGCATCCTGCTGCCGACAAATGACGTAAAGGTCAGGCCAAGATAGACCGTTGCTTTCAGCTACAAAAAGAGCCAAGAGTGTGAATGAGGTTACACTCAACAATACTATCAAACACAAGCCTGCTAAAGGCATGTAATGCTGAGTTTAGTACTGGCAGACCCTGTAGTTGTGCACAGATAGAAATAAGAATCACTTCATATTAAATTGACCAATCTGTCTAACAACACTCTCTGATTCTAAGTATCTTGGCGTTCTCCCATTAATTGTACTGTTTTCAATAAAATAAGTAAGTAATCAGCACGCAAATAAGAATGTGCCCGTGTGTCTTTGGCCAGATTTTTTTCCCCATTCGATAGATGAACGATTAGAAGTTCAGCCAAACATTTTTCACACGACTACAAAAGCCAAAACAAAGACACGTCTTCAAGTCTCAGAAATAAAAGAACGTTGCTGTTTTGGTGTACAGAGAGCAGAACTGGTCTTAACAGGTAGTGAGACGTTTAAAATGTTATCAAAACCCTGTGATTGCAGGTTGAAAAACAACAACAACAAAACATTCCAGTTGGAGAGAACAGGAGTTACGTTTCAGCTGGATGTTCATTGGTCAACCAACCTGTCTTCCCTTTCCAACGTCTTACATTTCCTCATTCAACTAAAAACTAAACGATATTTGGCATGTCTGCACCTACCTCTGATGATCCTCCTCCTCTTTCTGGACCTGGACTGGATCTTAGTAAACCTCCCAGTGAAGTCACTGGGGTCAAACATGTCCAGAGAAAGAGAGGCGATACGCTCTAGAACTATCCCATCCTGTCCTTTGGACTCTCTCTGCAGATCCTGGTCCAGTACTGGACTCTGAGAGAGGCCTTTGCAGTGGTCCGAAGTGCCACTTTCAGCCCCAATGCTGATAGTGCTTCTTACATCTTCTTGAGACATGTTTTAAATATCTGATCCAACGTGCTACTGGTACTCTAATGTCCAAATCTGGACTTTTTGGGAACTAGCAAAAAGACTCTACATTTTGATGACTGTAGACTGGGCAGGATGAAAAAAAGGAAGAAAACATTGAAGAAACAAACAAAAAAAAACAGGTTCCATAAAGATTCAAAAAGACTGTTTGGGCAGTCTTTAAATCCATGTTACTTTTTCTTCATCTCCCTTTTGTCCACATTTTGGGATCCAATTTCTTCACAGGAGTGTTTCTTCACTTTATGTTCATTCAGTCCAGAGAGAGTGAGCTCATTGCTTTGTTGACACAGATACGTCGCTCTCCTGGGATATTCAGGTTCTCCTCTTGAGTCTCTTTCTCTTTCACAAGGATAAGAAACAAAAAACGCTCTTCTTCTGTTTGAGGCACATTTTGTTTTCTTTAAAACTTCAACTGTCTTCTTGTCTGCCTTGTTTTTGCTCGCACTTTTTTTGCTCGCTCTCTCTCTCTCTCTCTCTCTCTCTGAGTTTCTCGCTCCTCTGAGCCTCTGAGGCACGGCTCCGTTTCTCCGCTCTCAGGTGGAGAACAAGGGAGGGATCCAATTCCAAGAATGCAGCTTGATTGGGTGGTTTGGGAAGTTTGGGTGGTTCTCTTGTGGCCTCTCCCTCTTGCTGTCTTCATTTGTCTCTTTGGATTTCCTAAACTAACCCCTCCATTTTAAAAAAAAACTTTTTTAGGCGATTACATTACCTCTGTCCTGCACACACCTGTTTTTCTTCTTCTTTTTTGCATCTTTTCCTGCTCATATAGAAGGAAAAGCACCACAGAATGGCATGCATCTGCCTGATAAGACAGCCGACACACAGCAAGTAGGTGTTGAGTCCCTGCACTCACTGGTCGAGGCTGTTTAGCCAGTTACAGTAACCTCGACGTGTTAACGGTGTAGGATTACTGAAGGCAGACACACCCCTTTACAAAAGGTAAAAACAAAGCCAAACACAAACAGAGGAAGACGGTGACAGACAGGCACACATCTTGTTTAATAGGTGTATTGCTAAAGAATCTGCCCTGCAGCTAGCCAAAATCACATTTATGAACTTATTAAACCAACCTTTTTTCCCCCTCATTTCATTATTGAGACAGGTAAGAGTAAAAAAAAAACACCCTGTCTAACCAGGCTGTGCAGTATGTTGTAATGAATAGTTACAGTGACATAGCATTAACAATAAACACAGAAAAAATCTGCATGACAATGAATGGGATGTGTTGTTCAGGTTTACAACCGTTGAGTATACGTTCCACCTGTTTGATGGAGACCTGTGTGTGTGTGTGTGTGTGTGTATGCTTTCACACTATTCCAAAATGGCTATCAAACGACTCTCACATTCATTAGTAGCCGTTCAAAATAGTTTTAGATTCATTTTAGATTGAGGGGAAAAACAAAACAGGCAGTGTGTAGACAGTATGGCATATTGCCAATCTGTTACTGGAAGCTTTTATGACACTTTAATTGTTTTTTGTTTATTTATTACAGTTATTATTGAAACCTTTTATTGCACATTGCATTGTTTTTCTTATGTCGTGCAGGCGTAATATACATCCTGACAAAAGACCGAGAATGAACCTCAGTTAAATCTTAAATGTCCTCCCGGTCCCTTATCTACAAAACACTAATCTCACAGGAAATACAGTTTACTGTTTTGTCTAACCATAATTACATGTGGTGCTGTAAGCTAAATATAGACCCCAATCCCACCCTCTGCCTAAACAATATAAAGCGATCTTAATGGACAAAACACACCCTGAAACAGACGCCCTTTTACACCGGACAAAGTTTTGCACCCTGATCACTTACGGTAAGTCATTTTCTGTTTCTGCAGGTATAGAGTCTCTCGGGAGATTTCTACCCTGAGGTGACTTCCTGCTGTTTATGTCACTATTGTCATGACATCGGCTCCATTGAGTGCTTCACCTGAGAGCTCAAAGTTGCAAAAACAACCCGACTTTCCTATCCCTCTTTAAAAAAAAAAAAAAGAATCACAGCTCAATTTTATTCTATACAAGTTATTTGCATAGGTATTTAACAGTTTTTGACGCAGTTTCTCGAAATGTGTTTTTATCATTTACCATCTGGGAAGGAAAGAGTTAATGGTGGCAAACTAGCGCAGGGAGGCACCGAGCCAAAGTCAGTTAGAGAGGCGTGCCATCCCCTAGGGAAGCACAACATCCAAAAATCACGTCGAACACACACACACACACACACACACACGCACGTGCTCACGTGCACTCAGGAGATTGTTGTTTTTCTCCCCTTAATCAACAAATCTGGTTCAACCAATGAAGGTTAACACTTAGGTTAACCAATCAACTTTAGAAATGTTTTAACAAGGAATATGGGTGCATGGATGTGGGGAGATAGAGGAGAGAACACAAGACTGTAATAATGTGAAATACAGATCTATAGAAGTTTATCTACGATAGGCTGATGGAAAATCTGTTTGTCTGTGGTTGCACTGTAGTTGATTGATGATGATGATAATGGGCTCCACTGGGGTTCTCTGACAAGCTACTCAGGTTTGTCGCTCTGTTGTTTGCTTGACCTGATTAGTCAGTTCTGTTAATACTGAGCAGCTCGAACACAGTCAATAATCCCATCTATTCTTTCTTTAATACATGTATAACCTCCATTATGAAAACAAGCCTCTGTATTGTTTTTACTTGGTTTAAAGAAGTAAAAGAGCGTCGACTTCATTGATACAAGATGAAGACGGTGAAGTCCCGACAGGAAAGGACAGGAAACATTTTTATGTTCAAATACACAAAAAAAATAAAAAAAATAAACATCATGGAGAACACTTAACATAACACATGAATCACTTAGAAAAATATTCACTATTTATTCAAACTTCAATTTCTTGTGTGGTGCGAAAGCAGACTTTGCACATGAATATATGAGTTAAGTACAAACATTCACACCCGAGCTATTTGGTCTCTTTGACACAAACTCTGGTGAACTTTGTTGTGTAGTTTGTTTAATTTTTAGTTGGTTTGAATGCTTGAATAAACTCCGGTGCTGATCAAAGAATCAAACTATGGTCTGTTTGAAAGCGGGGGTCGCCGTTAGCTTCCAAGTGAACCAGAGTTTGGTTTGCTGTAGGTGAGAACGTGATCTGAATCGAACCAAGGAAAGAGAACCAAAGAATTTAGCCGAATATTTCAGAATAACTGGCAAATGTTAAATAAATAACCGACTAGCGTGGCTAACATTAGCATTGCTAACAACACCAGCCTGCAGTCCTCCTTGCAGGTGAATGTTCACATGCCTGTGTTAAATATGGTTACCGAGTGCTACGGTCAAATTGAAAGGTTTATCCTGACAACATAAAACTTTATCTCCATTTTATAGATAAAAATTCTGCCAAACGGAGCCGTGTTATAGGATACCCTTCTTCTGTGCCACAGTGCTGCTGTTCACTTTGGGTTATCATTAGCAAGCGGCTTCAGTTTACAACATCTGACAGGCAAAGTGCAGTGTGAAAGCACACTGAACCAAATAAAAAAATGCAACAATGTTGCAACTTTGCCACTGAATCGCAGCGAGACCATCGAACCTTATACGTGACAATCAACCAAACACCCAAAGAGACGAAACCCCTCAAGTTCATGGCCTAAAGCTCTTCTTTCATGTCGTGTTTTCCCTGATGTGAAATAAGCAGGAAGTACATCTCTGCTAGTGCTAATAGGCACATATAGCTGAAATGAGAACTGATCCTTAAGGACAGACAAAACCAATGCCAGCCAGCTTCACATACTGTTTGAAATATCAAACTATTTTCTCTCCCACACACATGACAAGAGAGCCAAAGAAAACCACGAGGAATGTGCCATGAGCCTTATTATTACCATCAACAATCTTTGTTTCCTAGTCTGAACTTTTCATCTGACCTCATTGACCAAGTTGTTATGAAGCATGAAGTTGTTGTATCAACTTGCCAGGTAATCACTTTCTCAATAGCAGTAGTCTAGTGACAGAGTTTCTCAGGTGTGTGCCTTTAAAACACACTGGAAGGGTTGCTATTATTAGACAACTTTTTTTTTTCCCCTCAAAAATCATCTCGGAAGCAACGTCACCCCATGAACCACTTCATCTGTGATTATAAACTCTTCACTGCTCATTTCAATCGCCCCCTCTGAGACCTCTGAGACCTCTCGCCACAGCCGAGATACACCCTTTTCATTTCTCCTGTCACTCAAATATGTAGTCACGTTAACAGTCGCCCAGATCGCCCCGGACGCTCGGCAACCCGGTCTAACAGGAGAAATGAGGACATAAACATGTTTACTTTAGGATTATGCACCATCAACAATGACTGCGGTTCAGGGGTTCGGTGTGACGAAGGATTGAATTAACGATAGGAGTGACTGAGCACACACTCTTTGTGACAATGCAGCTCTGATACACAGATTTATAAAGACGATCAGGAACATATTGGAAACACTAATCGTCAACAGCAGAGATAAAAACGTGGAGTTTACTTTTTGTTGGATGAAGAGTTGGCTTTGATGGTTACAGAAGAATAGTAACGACTTTGATTTGACATCCTGTAATTAATCTGCAGGTTTTCACAGGCACACTCACTGAGATCATGCTAACTGCTAGTTGTTATGGTGTTATGCAGCATCAGGTAGAACAAAGCCGCAGGCCCTGTGAGTAATTTCCTTTAATTCTTAGGAAACTTCCTTTTCTTTATCGCTCCTTAACATGATCAGGAGCACAGAGAAGCCATTCAAAGTCCTATCATCATCATCATGTGAGCAAGTGGCCGAGCAGCAGTAGCAGCCTGATTCAGCTAATGAATTTACTTTTTCTTTTCACTTCACTTGAATCTCTGAACAATAAAGAGATGCTTATTTATGGGCTTCAATTCAGATGTCTGAACCGGGCTCAGGCAGCAGGGTCAAGTCATACAAAAAAAATAAAAAATCTGTCATGCTAAAAGGATCAGTGTGTTGATATTTTCATAATGTGTCATGAGAAATGTTTTGACTTTAAAAAATATCACTGCTGACAAGATGGATTAGTGTTGGTTGAGAAGCAGTTGTAACATTCAGATGTCCTTCACCTCTGTTTATTTTCTCCCGTCGTCACCAGGCCCACATGTTGGCTCGACAACAGTGCCACCTTGAGTCCATTACAGAAATAATCTTTCCTTGCATACCATAGGTCACAGTACTGTTTGAGGAGGCCTGTTTTAAAAACAAATGGGTTTCTGTTGTTTGTTTGTTTTTTACCTTTATTGGAAATGATAACTGAAGGGAAACTGAAAATGTGGGGAGTGGGGTCAAACCTGTGGCCAATGTGTCGAGGACTGTAGCCTCTACATATGGGCGCCTGCTCTACTACCGCTGCACTAAAAAGAGGCGGTGGCACCCTGTGCATTTTCATCATTTTCTTTTTTTCTTTAACCTCTTCTTGTGTCTTCTTCTAAGAAACTGGTCTTTTTTCTTAAGCCGCCTGCTTAGTAAAGACAGGTCAGACTCTCTTGTCACTGAAATAGGTTGGGGGTAATGTATCTGGAACTTGAGTAGAACAATACAGATGTAAAAATGTAGAATTATACATGTCAGATGAAATTCTGATCATTTCTGTTAGTCTGTCTAAACGTAAAACTTTTTAAAAGCTCAAATTAATTATCTAATGAAGAAAGGGATAAATGTGCAAGTGTATACCATATTCATTAATGCACGCACATATCAGCCATGGGTGTAGACAAACATGCAAACAGGCAGAACTGTATTCTCATGGGCCTGTCTGTACAAACTGTATATGGAACGATGTTATGTAACACTACCTCTCGGGTATCTTTAATGCATCAGAGATGAGCGCCACCAAATATATCAGGAAAACATCATTCCCTGACTTAATTATCTCAAACACACCAATAAGGTGAAAATAATGAATTAATTTTTAATGATGTCAACACAAGGCTCATCAGTTTTATAGAGTCTTCTTCGGCTCCATGCAGAACAGCTCTCCCATAAAATCGTCTCCAACAGCACCTGAGGCAAAGTGAAATACTGTAGGGAGTGTGATGCTAAGGAATGTGATGTGTGTGTGTGTGTGTGTGTGTGTGTGTATGTGTGTGTGTGTGCCAACGTGTTTGTGTGTGCCTGGCAGAAACAGCCGGTTATGTAAGCCAGTGGGAGTTAGGTTCCAGCCCAGGTGGAGATGATGACAGAGAGGAAGGACTGATAACTCCTGAGCTGACTGAGGTTGAATATGTGGACGAGGCTCAATAACATCTTCACGGTGGACTAAGTACTCTGCGGCCTTCTGCGCATGTCACTGAGCAAGAGAGCAAAAATGGAGCACTGTGTCACTGGGTAAAAAAAACAAAAACTACAGACTGTGAACTTGCACTGTGACACACTAATAACAAATATGAAAGCACGGTTCCTCTGGCTTTATCTAAACATGTTTGTCACCTTATACTTCCTCGCTCTCTCTCCCTGTTTCCTGTCATTAACCACCACTGCTGACCACAGCAGAAAAAACACAAGTATAAATAAGCTCCAGTAGTAATTATGGTGATCCCTGATTTTTTTCATAAACTAAAACTGAAATGGCCATACCATCATATGTGTAGATGTGTGAAAATTGCTAATTTATTGTGCAAATGTAGACAAATAAATAATCGTTATATTACAAGATACAACAGAAGGAGATGATGTGTAGATGAATCTGTGTTACAGGTTAGAGCACTAGAGCTGGAGACACTTGATGTATTCATCCAGTCGACCTCTTTAAAACATAAACACAGCGGGATTAAGCAGACATTAGACAAATGTTAGAGGCAGACATTAAAGAGACCCTCTCTGTAGTACTATAATAACTCTTCACTTGTCATTAATGCAGGGATTTCTGAAATCCTTCAACATGGTTTGAACCTTTAAACATCACTCACAACATGTGGCAGTGAAAAAAATGATGGTTTAAGTTTTTATTTCATGAAAAGTCCAAATACAGCTAGAAGAAAATGCTGAACAGCCAAGGTAAAACATTTTTCAATGTGTTTTTTTTGCAGATTTTTTTTCATGAAATATAAACAAAAAGTAAAGTAAACAATAGAATTCTAGTCTAATTCTAGTTGTGTGGTATACATATTTACTACAGCAGCCCATCTGCCAACCCAGTATATGATGACACACCTCTACATCAAAGATTTACAACGAACAAAATATAATCACATTCTCAATCTAAAAAAGTTTGATGAAAGGTTAAGTGCTACTTGGAGGATCTAGCCAATTATTCTGGACCTCCAAATGTCAGTTTTTTTGTAAAAAAAAAAATAAAAAATAAAAAGAGTTACGCAAAGATAAACAGAAGAAGTTTGTCCCACTTATCATTAGTGTCATATCTATTATCGTATGAAATAATCACAGTAAGATATTTGTCAACTCAGTGCAAACCCACCTCCACATGCATACATTTGTGTGATTCGGAGAGACTACAGTTAAATGAGTTAAAAAAAAAAAAACCTCTTAATTCCTCACATTTTATGACGCGTTTTAAAATGACCATGCTGACCACCTGATTTCTGGTTGTAATTTCTTCTCCTGAAATGATCTTGTGGTTACTTCGTAGAATTCATGATAGCGAAAAACACGTTCAACTCCCGTTCACCATGAGACAAGCGGGTGTTGAAGAATATTCAAACAAGAAAAACAATCAGGACAGCCCTCCAAACGTGAATTACCGCACGGACGTATCTGAAGAAGAGTGGCTGCTGGCAAACAAAATAACATTTTGGGGTGCTGTCCTGATTGATTTTCGGATTTCTGTATTAAAGCGTTATCACCCCGAGAAAAGTTTCTTTAAATTGGGTAAAAACAGAAAGACTGTGTGGGGGGATGCATAGCAACACAGTGCTGTGACACGATGATAGGCTGTCTGTGTGTGTGTTACTTGTAGCGTATAAGTCCAGACACAGAACAATGCATTTAACTGGGTCGCCGTTGCTGACTGGCTGTGCTGCAAACAGCTGGAGAGAGACTATGATTGAGTCATTAGGAAGGGGGGGGGGGGAAATAAAGAGGAAGATGCCAAACCAGTCCAAAGGAGACTAACTAGTTATCAAGCACAATAAGAATGTATGTTTACTTGTCACAATGAATAATCTATATCAATGAATATAAATCCACGTTGCATCAAGACTAGAAATGAAGGTCCAAACCAGAGTGGGGGTCTATCTGCTGTCTGTCTGGCTGGCTGGCTGTATGTGTATGTGTGTGTGTTTAAATAAAACATGCAGCAATACTGGCTTTCTCTCACAAAATGTCCAAGGAGACTCCTGACTGAGCAATTTGCTGTACAATAATAAAGTGCACAGCTACTGCACGCCAATGGACCCAAACCAATTTAAGTTTCACTATTTCAGGGCTCTTATTTTTATCCACAATCCCAAATAACAGCGCAACCATCCTCACAATAAAAAAAAACCGTTATACCAACGTGGCTGCAAAGGTTCAAACACAGTTACAACACTACGAGATGTCGTTAGCAGCTAGCATTGGTGACTTAGCTGGTGTCATTAATGTAAGCTAAACTAGCTGGTAGCTAACAAGCAGTGTAGTGAATTATCGTTCATCGCCATCACCAGTTGAGTATTTACAACCAACATAAAGACTGTCGCTTTGCCAAAAGTGCCTCACAAAGCAGAGCACCCTTGTTCATCGTCTGAGTGCAGCCGGAGCAAACGTGGACGCGTTTTCCAAGCTAGTCACATTTTCTTTCATTTCATGGGTATCGTCCTCTATAACCCAGCTATGTCTGTGGCTAACTCGGTAGCAAACCAGCTAGTACAAGCCCATCTGGTAGTAATATCGATGTTACATCAAGACGTTGTATGGCTGCCTTTGTCGTCAACACAGAACCGTTAAACCGTTAAAACATGTGATGCGACAATAACTTGAACGGTACCTTTTTCCGCGTCGACCTTGACGACTACAGGATCATTTCCAGGATCAGATTCTTTGTTTAGGTGATTTATTAATGACTTGTTTTCATCAATCCGTCTCGTCTCTCTCCTCCAGGAGTCGTGCCGCCCCGGCTGACAGCACCTACTCCTCGGGATGACAGCGCCCCGCCCTTAGCAACCAATCAAATGACGACATTCTGGAAACTGAGGCAAAGGGAGTTTCTGATTGGGTCAGTGGCCGTGTCTATCATCGTGTCGCTAGGGGCGCACCTCGGTCCAAGGGCAGGACACCTGCTATGGAAGGATGCTGAGCGCCGCAGGTGCGGTCAAATCAAGTGTTGAAAGATTTCTGGAAGAAACAATGAAATACACATTGTAGCATGACAAAATGAATGTTTACCCCAGGCAGCTGCACAAACAGTCGGCTTGTCATCAGAACTCAATAATTTAAAAAAGAGCTCAATAAAAAGCGGGAGGATGCTAGCTGTAGAGAGATACACATTAACTATTCAATGAAATTGAGGCAACAGACTGTACACATTATTCTTTATTGAATCTAACTAACAAATTTAAACAAAAATATTAAGTAGATGTCACAGTAAAGAACTGGCAGCAGAGATGACTCAAATATATCATGCATTTGTCTTGATCTGGAAAAAAGATGTCAACCAGTCGAGGGATGATAGAGGTGATAATGATGATACCCCTCAGATTTTTTCGGGCCACCTTCACTGAACTTGCCTACCTCCCACACCCACTATGGAGGGCTGGTGGAGAGGTTGGAGGTCGCGGTGACTGTAAAGAACTTTGATGTTACTTCAACTTATCAGTTTACAATAGATAAACACTGTAGATCACAGGTGAGTCATTCCTAGCGTTCGGTGACATTTGAGTCCCCATGACATATTATGGTGTATTTTGTTTAAAACTGGGTCAATACTCTTTTTGAAACGTTTTTCTTCAAGTATAAATCTTACTCTACCATAGAAAAAAAAGATATATCCTCAGAATTGATTGTTTTAAATTAAATGTTCTCATGTTAGTGAAGGGCAGGTTAAAATGCCATGTCCCCAGTCATGTTTACGCAACTAAAATTGCATAAATATGGCATAAATATTTTTAAAAATCCAGATTTCTTTTTATTGGTATATATTCTTTTTATAAATGTTGCTCATCATATAATAATTTTTGTCATTTATATAATTTTAATGCATAAAATCATTAAAAGACATTGTGTCCCTGAATTGACTGTCCACCCTGTTACTCTGGTGAGAGTCCCTTTGGACGCGCCCCCTAAATGTTCCCATGGTAACAGAACTCTTAGGCTATGCTCTCAAGAAGTGATACATTTTTGGAGGGAAACATCAACAAGAAGCCCAGTGAGTATCACTCTTTTGTCAACCTTTTTTTCAATGTTTTATAATTGTTTATAGATCTGTTACCCTTATATTTAGTGGAAAACAGTATTTTTTTGTGGTATTGAAAATATTGCTGATAAATATGTACAAAATAGTCCTTAATGGTCATTTTGTATTAGGTTGTTTTCCTTCATAGGGGTAAAAATGGCTAGGTTTAGGATAAAATGTCCCCCCTGTTACCGTCCACCCTGTTACAGTGGGTCTGACACAGTGAATGAATTTGTGTTTACAGTATGTTTTGGCATTTGTTATAAGAGTATTATGTATTCTCTATTATAATCATTATTTAAAAATCAATTATTTAAATCAGTATACATGTATTTGTTAGAAAAATGGCACCAATGTCTGCTGCGGAAAAGCAGCAGCGTTACAGGGCACGTCGTGATGCAGACCCTGTGAAAAGGTTAAATTACCTGAAAACAGAGAGGGAGAAATGGAGAAGGGACAGGGAGGAAGGAAGGAAAAAGAAAATATCAGAACAAATTAAACACCGGGAAATAACTTGCTTGTGCCAAGCAGACAAAGGTGTGATTGATTGTGCTTGTTTTGATCTCAAAGAGGTTTGCCTTGAAGAAGAGGACAGCAGACATTCCTCTGAAGAACCATCAAGGCCAGAGATCATCTCCATAGAATGCATCGGGCAGTGGTGCATTGTCAGCTATGATGGGGAGCTTTACCCAGGAATCATCCTGAAAGTTGAAGATGATGTCAAAGTAAAATGCATGCATAAGAACGGGGCCAACAAATTTTTCTGGTCAGGTCCACTCTGTCAGCTGGTACAGAGATGACCAGATTGTGTGCCTTATGAAGGAGCCACTACCTCTGAATAAGAGGTCTTTCCAGCTTGAGAAGAAACTATGGAGTTTCTTAGAAAAGAATCTTGGGATCTGGTTAGGAAAATAGTTAGCGTTTCCTCAAACATCTGGTTAGTAACAGTAATTTTTTTTCCTATGTTGTTTAATGGGTAGGGAGCAAATATGAAGTTTGAGGTGGAAAGATTCCCGTTTTGGTCAGGCGGTGGGGTAGATGAATTGTATTTCTTTAATAATAGGAACTTATTTGGTAATTTTGTTTATTTGTTAAGATCCCCAGTAGCTTCTGTGTTAAACAGTAGCTACTCTTCCTGGGGTCTCCATATTTTCATTGACGATATTTCATTAAATGGTGCATGTGTGTCCACCCCGTTACCCATGTGTTTTTGGGATATTAATAAAATATAATACAATATGATGTTTATCTTTGTGGTTATTTGCAGGGAATAAATTGGTGAAATACAATCAATTAAAACATTTTTCAAATTCCATCAAACTTCCTTTTACTTCTAAAAGACATCTGTAAGAATTACATTTTATGTTGTGACTCAGAAAATCTTCGGAACCAAGCGCACGACTCAGAGACAGAAGGACGTTTAACAAATAACAATTTATTAATAAGTGACACGGGGTGAAATAATTGTGCAATACAATAATCAATGTGACTCTAGTGCAACCTAACAACCCTAAACACGCGTGATGAGGAGCCAGATCGGACACACGAGACGAACAGGGGAAGACGGAGTCGCAGGAAGGACGGGAACGGGGACTACGGAGAAGGAGAAAATACAAGAGGTTAACAAACACGAGTAAATACAAATATCCAAAAAGGTACGAGGAGCAAGAGCAAACACTGGAGAACAAACCCATGGAGATGAAACAATAATCTGGCGCTGGCTTCCTGCAAGGAGCCAGCTTAAATAGCCTGATGATGATGAGTGAAGACACCTGTGACCGCAGCTGAACCTGATTGAATAATTAGTGAGGGAAGGGGAGACACGAGGGAATGACAGACGGAAAAACACAACACAGCACGTGGAAAACACCCAAACATGACAGTACCCCCCCCTCCTAACGACCGCCACCTGGCGGTCCACCAGGTTTACCCGGGTTGTCCCGATAAAAGTCTCTGATGACAGAATGGTCCAGAATGAGAGCTCTGGAAATCCAGCTCCTTTCCTCCGGACCGTACACCACCCAGTCCACTAAAAACTGGAACCCCCGACCTCTCCGTCGAACGTCCAAAATCTTGTTCACAGTAAAAGCCGGATGACCGTCGATGAGCCGGGTGGGTGGAGGGGCGACGGCCGGAGGGCTAAGATCACTGGTAACGAACGTTTTGAGTTGCGAAACGTGGAATGTGGGATGAATCCTCAGAGCCGGAGGAAGTCTGAGACGAATAGCAGATGGGTTAATGACCTTTTCGACCTCGTATGGCCGATGAATCGAGGAGCCAGTTTCTTAGAAGCAACGTTCAAAGGAATGTCTTTAGAATTAAGCCAAACCTGTTGCCCCGGAACATACACCGGGGCCTGCATCCGCCGTCGGTCAGCCATTTTCTGGTTGCGTTCCTTCGTCCTGATTAACGCAGCACGAGCCTCTTTCCATGTCCTGTGAATCCGCTGCAAGTGGCTTTGGACTGAGGGTACTGCGATCTCCTCCTCCTGACTTGGAAACAACGGAGGTAAGTATCCCAACGAACACATAAACGGAGCCATACCTGTGGCCGATGAGGTGAGCGAGTTGTGGGCATACTCCACCCACGCCAGATGTTGGCTCCAGGTGTGCGGTCTCTGCTCACACACACAACGAAGCATCGCCTCCAGGTCCTGATTCGCCCTCTCTGTCTGTCCGTTTGCAGGTGGTACCCGGACGAAAGGCTCACCTGAGCCCCCAAAGTTCGACAGAAAGCCCTCCATACTTGAGACGTAAACTGGGGTCCTCGATCAGAAACAATGTCTAGAGGAATGCCATGCAACCGGAAGACGTGCGTTGTCATCAGTTCGGCAGTCTCGGAAGCAGAGGGCAATTTGAGAAGAGCGATAAAGTGAGCAGATTTGGAAAAACGATCAACAACCGTAAGAACAACTGTGTTACCTTCAGAAACTGGTAATCCCGTGATGAAATCCAACGCCACATGCGACCAAGGACGTCCTGGTGTCGGAAGAGGTCGAAGAAGACCCGCAGATGGTCGATGAGAAGCTTTACTCCGGGCACAAACCGTACACACTATGACGAACCCCTTGACGTCTTCGTTCATGGACGGCCACCAGAAATGTCTTTTTAAGAAGTCCGTGGTTCTGGTGATGCCAGGATGGCACACCATCCTAGAAGAATGTCCCCACTGCAGAACCTGTGAGCGAACCACATCTGGAACAAACAAACAATTAGGCAGACCTCCCCCAGGGTCCGGATGATCCTTTTGAGCCTCCCTAACTACCGACTGGATCTCCCACGTAACTGATGCCACCAGGCATGACGGAGGCAGAATGGTGTCAGGTAACTCAGTGTCTTTACTATCTTTAACAAACTGCCTGGAAAGAGCATCAGGTTTTATATTTTTGCTACCAGGGCGGTAGGTAACTGTGAAATGGAATCTAGTGAAAAACAAGGCCCACCGAGCCTGTCTCGAGTTTAATCTCTTGGCTGTTTGAATACAGGACAAGTTTTTGTGATCTGACCAGACCACAAAAGGTACTTCCGCTCCCTCCAACCAGTGGCGCCATTCCTCTAGCGCCAACTTCACCGCCAGTAACTCCTTGTTACCCACATCATAGTTCTTTTCCGCAGGGGAAAGTTTGCGTGAAAAGAACGCACAAGGATGTAATTTTTTGTCGTTAGAGTCTCTTTGAGACAGCACCGCCCCTACTCCGATGTCCGACGCATCCACCTCCACGATAAACTGCTTTGCAATGTCCGGTTGCACCAGGATAGGTGCTGATGCGAATCGTCTCTTGAGACCAACAAATGCTCTCTCAGCATCCGTCGACCAAACAAATGGGACAGCGAGTGAGGTGAGTTTCGTGAGCGGTGCAACCACTTGACTATAGTTCCTGATGAACCTCCTGTAAAAATTAGCGAATCCCAGGAATCTTTGCAGTTGCTTACGTGACGTAGGGTTCTCCCAGTCCAGCACCGCCTTGACTTTCACCGGATCCGTCGTCACTTGTCCGCTTTCGAGAATGTATCCCAGAAAAGAAACAGTCAGCATGGAAAACACATTTCTCGGCTTTCACAAATAGTCTATTCTCCAGCAGTCTTTGAAGAACTTTTCTGACCAAGACCACATGTTCCTTGAAGGTCTTTGAGAAAATGAGAATATCGTCGAGGTAAACAAAAACTGAATGATCCAAAAAATCCCTGAGAACATCATTGATGAGGTTTTGAAAAACCGCAGGTGCATTCGTCAACCTAAATGGCATAACCAGGTATTACAAATGTCCGAGATGAGTATTAAAAGCAGTCTTCCACTCATCCCCCTCCCTTATCCGAACCAAATGGTACGCATTATGTAAGTCCAGTTTGGTGAACACCGTAGCACCATGAAGAGGTTCAAAAGCAGAACTGATAAGAGGTAATGGATATTTGTTCTTTACCGTGATGTTATTGAGACCTCGAAAATCGATACAAGGGCGCAGGGATTTGTCTTTTTTGTCCACGAAGAAAAAACCGGCACCCAGAGGTGAAGACGATGGTCGAATGAACCCTGAAGTGAGAGACTCGTTAATATATTTTTCCATAGCGTCTTTTTCGGGTTTGGACAAATTAAACAACCTGCTCGAGGGTAAGGGAGCACCCTGAAGAAGATCAATCCCACAATCATAGGGCCTGTGAGGCGGCAGAGTCTGTGCCTTCTCTTTGCTAAAAACCTCGCTGAGATTGTGGTAAACCGGAGGAACAGAAGATAAGTCGGTGAAACGACGCAGGCACTGGGAGGCGATTTTACCAGAGGTGCAGCAGAATTTAAACAATTAGCATGGCAAAAATTACTCCAACCCGTGATCCGACCCGAGGACCAATCAATGTCCGGATTGTGATGCTGCAGCCAGGGGAGACCTAACAATGGGAGTGTGAGAGGAAGGCATGACGTGGAAACTTACTTTCTCTCTGTGATTGCCAGCTAATGTAAGCGACAACAGTAATGTCTCAGAATCGACATGAGCTAGTAACTGACCATTTAATGCGTCCACTTTAAGAGGAACCGAAGTGGAACGACAGCTAATCTCAGCCTGCTTAACTAACTCAGAGTCGATAAAATTTGAGTCAGCACCTGAATCCACTAAGGCAAGTAAAGAAAAGGGTTTCCCATTCACGAGGATGCTAGCCTCTAAATTGAGACGGTTTTGAGGGGATTTAATTATCTCCGCTCTGCTCACCAGCACCCCTGCTGCAACTGGTGAGCGTCCTAGTTTAACCGTTTGGGGCAGTTAACTAGCCGATGTCCTCCTTCCCCACAATAAATACAGAGTCTCAAAGAAAATCGTCTATTCCGCTCTGTCGCCGTCAACCGACTCCGTCCCAATTGCATTGGTTCCTCAACATGATATGAACTGCTCGGTGGGTCATTATGAGCAGGAAAACCCGCACATTGAGCCCCAGACTCCTGAGCACCCGGAAATCCCCATTGCTGAGCTAACTGCAACTTGTCTCTACTCCTTTCGCGTTGTCTCTCATTTAGACGATTGTCAATTTTAATGGAAAGAGTGATAAGATCTTGTAAACAGTTAGTCTCAGCACGACCCAGAAGTCATCCCACCCCAACTGGGTGGCTAGCGTCTGAAACTCCACCAAGTATTCGGCAACGCTATGGTTACCCTGATGTAACCCAAGTATTTGATTCCCAGAATCTTTGCTGGCCACCGGGTAATCAAAAACTGTCTCCATTGCTTCGGAGAAGAGCCGGAACTGAACATTATCATTACGAGGGTTCGTCCAAAAAGCTGTTCCCCATGCCCTCGCTCTGCCCGAGAGTAACCCCAATACATAAGCGATTTTAGCTCTGTCGGATGCATATGTAAGTGGTTGGGTCTCAAACACAAGTGCGCATTGAAAAAGAAAAGACTTACATTCTCCTAGTTTACCACAATAACGTTCAGGAGCCGGGACGAATGGCTCACGAGGTTGCGCCACACTGGGGACAGAAGCGACAGGGTTAGTGGGCATGACAGAGGAAGCTTGAGACACTAGTAGCTGATTCTCCACACGATTTAAACTAGCAGAGATCACGTTAAGTGAGTTAGCTAATCCCCGGAGAGTCTGATCGTGGTTACCTAACATGATACCCTGAGAAGTTATGGCATTTCTCAGCAGACTATTCTCTGCGTCTGGGTCGGCTGGTTCCATTCTTGGCCAGATTATTCTGTTGTGACTCAGAAAATCTTCGGAACCAAGCGCACGACTCAGAGACAGAAGGACGTTTAACAAATAACAATTTATTAATAAGTGACACGGGGTGAAATAATTGTGCAATACAATAATCAATGTGACTCTAGTGCAACCTAACAACCCTAAACACGCGTGATGAGGAGCCAGATCGGACACACGAGACGAACAGGGGAAGACGGAGTCGCAGGAAGGACGGGAACGGGGACTACGGAGAAGGAGAAAATACAAGAGGTTAACAAACACGAGTAAATACAAATATCCAAAAAGGTACGAGGAGCAAGAGCAAACACTGGAGAACAAACCCATGGAGATGAAACAATAATCTGGCGCTGGCTTCCTGCAAGGAGCCAGCTTAAATAGCCTGATGATGATGAGTGAAGACACCTGTGACCGCAGCTGAACCTGATTGAATAATTAGTGAGGGAAGGGGAGACACGAGGGAATGACAGACGGAAAAACACAACAACACAGCACGTGGAAAACACCCAAACATGACATTTTACGTCAAGCTATAACAGCTTTTTCAAGATAAAGCTTGTTCAAGAAGTAAAATGTTACAATGCTTTTCCAGTGTAAAGAAAGGGACATTTGAGCTTTAAGAAAATTTAATTAAGAATATGACTCGGTTTTCAAAACAATACGTATTTGTTGCACACTTATACCCGAAGGACCAAGCGTGCATGGGATTTTTATATTTCTTTAATTTGCTCTGAAACACAGAGACACAACATATCAACTTCACGTGGCTGCACACTCTCGGACGTCTTGGTCAACTGCTATGCATGGCATCAAAGATCCGCTATTCAAAGATGATGCTTATGCCTCTCAACAATAATACAAATATTCTGCACACACATACACACAGTAAATATTCAAGAAGGCTAACTGTGGATTTTCTACTGTCATTTACATCACTTTTCTTACCTGAAACACAGAGACACAAACACAACAACTTCAATAATATGAGAGGGGGGGTGCCTACTGTCCACAAACATGCCTGAAATAACACGGGCCTCACATAATAGAGATGATAATGTCTGGTAACAGGGTGGACATTTGACCTCTGTCACACACACGGAAAGAATCTATCTAAAATTAATAGATTATAATATCCTGAGCTGGACTAATATCATTTTCTGATAGTTTATAAAGCCCTCCTTCAGATCAAATGTTGAAATCATGAACATTTTGAAATTTTTTTATGAAAAGGTATCGAGCTGAAATGGCACCGAATAGCAGGAATGACTCATTTATCTATTCGCTCCCATTTGTTATTATTTCAATATACTTGTCATGGTTGTTATTATGAGTGGGCATGGCTACCTGGCATCGGGGGTAAGCGATGTCATGAGAAGGTGTGGCCGGGGCCTTTAATTGGGGACAGGTGTAAGATTCGGGGGAAAAGAGTGGAAGGGCAAACAAATTTCCAACCACGCCACACCACACCATAGCACACAAAGAAACGCTGTACTTAAATCCATTACAACGAATAAACGAACTGAAGAAGGATGAAATGAGGGTGTGCGTTGTCTAACTGACCACTCTTAACATAAAGTTGAAAATTTGCCCGTCCGATCACGGGGAGAGGAGGGGAGAGAGCAATGCTGGAAGGATTCCATGAATGAAAACCAGGAAAATAAGGATCGATCAGCTGTTCTGGTGTCTCGGAGAGCCAGGAACTCGCCGGTACCGTGAGTAGAGGCGCCGCTTCCTGACTGTGGCAAATCAAGCATTAAAGAAGATATACGAAATGTTTGGATGTGCATAAAGAAACCCCACGGTGACGTGAATTAATAAATACGGAAATACACGAACACAGCCACACAGCTGATCGCCACCTCTGCACAATCGGCTGATCGTCTCTCCTTGTAACGCACGGATAAAACACAAAGCATCTTATGGAATAAGTCATTGTGCTCACATGAATCCAGTGATTAAAGCGCTAATAAACCCGAGGGTTTCTTGACAGACACTGAGCGGTGACTGCGCGTACCCGACACAGAGCGCTGGGTGCGCGTGCCGGACACAAAGTGACAGCTAATAAATAAAGATAATTAAACAAATCCGGCCAAGTGTTTATAAATAAAACAAATGAATAGCGGGGAATCTGTGACGATGGCTGCAGGAGGGGATCTCGCGGACACGGAAACAGAAGCTGAAATGAACAGTAGACAGTATAAATCACTAAGCGCATCACGCAGAGGTAAACTCGGACATTGCACGCGCAAACTAAATGAAATTAAAACAATGATGGAAGAAAGTGCTGATGTTAATAGAGTACAAGAAGGTTTCGCTGAACTTCAAAGACTGCTTGATGAATTTAAAGTGTGCCATGAATCTGTTCAGATACTGTTGCCTGATGACGCAAGAATAAATGAAACTCTTCACTGTAAGCCCGGATGTCATATCTACAAAAAAATATTAAGTACAATGTACTTAAATTTGAAAATTTTGTTTCATTACTAAAAAAATTTAAGTATGTTCTACTGATCTGCAGAAAAAGTTGATTTTGTGAATAACTTTAAGTTTAATGCACTCAAATAATTAAGTTTTAGCCCTAACCACAACCAGAAGGCCTCATGAAATTTACTGAAATTTTAAACCTGTGTTCTGTTGTTGCTTGTTAATTTATCTTTTATCTGCCAAATATAAGTTTTAAAGTTTTTACATTAAAATGAGTTTCTTCTCTTCCAGTTTCGTATGTTTTAGGGCTCATCCTGCACTCAGGAGTATTTACTAGATTTGCACCCAGTAAAAATGCTTACTTAGATTTTTATATCACACTGTGACTCTGAATTTACAGCCCCTGTAAGCTAGTGGGCATGTGCAAGACCGACCACATTGAACATCCTGTTTCAAACTCGTGTTTATAGTATAATGAGCCTTTATTTTGAAAACAACCGAAAGCGCGTTATAATTACTGCACACTTGAACTTAACATCGCCCCTCCCCCACAACGGTTACCTGCTGCATGTTTGACAGGTTGAATTGACATTCGGCTGCAACTTGTCTCAGTGAGAGGTTTCTACCTGCCATGTGGTTCCTTCCTTTTTATTCACTGGATATTTATGAGCAGTGGAAACTTATTTGAACTTAGCAACTGCGGACGTTTTCGGCTGCTAGCTTGCGGACGTTTTCGGCTGCAACTTGCGGATATTTTCGGCTGTTGGCAGAGGACAGTTTTTCGTGTGGCAGTTCGCCACTTTTTCACTGGAGAGGCTGTTTTTAAGATGTGGACAACTGTTTCAACCAGTTCAACGGACCTTTTTTTATTGTTCATTCTTTCGGCGGACACCGCCCCACTTTGAACCATAGACTGTCTTTGAACCCGCGCCCCAGCAAAGAAAGGAGGGTGGACGGGACAAACGCTGCGCTAAGTGTGGTGTATCACCGCATGCTATGGTGTGGTAGTCACGACAGTGTGACGTCACGGCCAAAAAGTGTTCGGGGTTTTGGAGGCAAGGTGTGTTGAGTGTACAACCTGTGTTACGACAATAAAGCCGCCATAAGCACACAGTCGATGTCCGTGTCTTACTGGACATAATACTAAGGTCCTCTGAATTTGGTGAGTAATTATTGTATGTCACTTGCATGCCTCGTTTTTGTAGCAGACGTTACTGTCATAACATTTTCTCTCTAAATTTGCTTTGTTTAACTGTTGAGGGTAATCAGGAGAGATGCTTTGGAGGTGCAAGTATTGTTCTCTTAACTATGGTAAAAGAGGAGAGCTGTTTAAACATTACAGGCTTAAACATGGAACTTATGCCAGGACCGAATCATTTCCTTGTTTACATCAGGAATGTCTCTGTACCTTTACTTCCCTAAATGCACTGAAAATACATTTATCCCGCCTTCATCCTAAAACTCAGGACCAGCAACCAAGTTTAGGTGTACCAGTTAAGTTTTGCTGTCTGTCATGTGACTTTGCTGAGTCTTGTTCTGAGACACAATACTTCAGTCACCTGCATACTGTACACTTAAAAGTTAACCATAAAATCAGGTGCCCTTTTAAAGAATGTAACTTTGAAAGCAGTGTGTACTCCACTTTCAAAGCTCACAAGAGCAAAGTACACAAGGGACAGAACTGGAAGAGTTTCAAGTCACACATTATCGTTTCTGATGATGACAGTGGTACAGCTCGAGAGCAAATATCAGAAATGTCACATGATGACATGGACGAGTTAGAAGAGGATATTGGTGAGGCCAGTGCAAGTGATCTTTTTGATTTACAAAAACAGCTTGAACACAATTTAGCATCGCTAAAGTAGCCCAGCTAGCGGGGAAAAACCACCATCAACTGGGACGAGGGAGCATTCATGCTGTCCCACACCTGGGACTCTCTCCTCCAGAGACCATTGGACAGCGGGGGGCGCGGCCAGCCTGATAGACCTGTGAGATCCGTCAGGTTGACCACTCCTAGGAAGAACAACATATAAGGATACGTCACAGCGATCAGCTGACGCCTCTGAGAAAGACTGCAGATGACGGTCGAAACATGTCAAGGTAAAAAAACATCTCCTACTATTACTCGTCTGAAAAGTACAGTTTTATTTGTTTTTCCCGAGTATAGTTTTAAGAACATAAATGTTATTGGGTGGGGGTAGCTTTTCTTTATCTTTTCCCTGGTACCTTTTTTGTCATCTCTTTATTCTTCTCCTTTCCTTTCCGCTCTTCTTTCCTGTCTTTTTTTCTGTACATTCTTAAGTGTCCTCCTTTTTCTTGAATCTCCTGTATCTTAACCTGTGCTTTGCTCCTCTCCTTTTTTGCTTCATATCTTCTCTTCTGTTCTTCTCATCTGTCTATCTTCTTCCTCCTTCATTTCCCTTCATATTGTGTCCTCTTGTCTGCCTAGCCAGGAAATTTCAAATGATGTTCTAAAAATTGTTGTGAAAGTTCTGGCATTTAATTGACAAATACATGTAAATATCTTCAGCTAACTTGTGTTCTTTTGCGTACATTTTAGACTACTGAGCCCACTGAGACCAGATGCATATGTGTTCGGGGCCTGCCAGTTATCTTGGGGGATGATCCCTCAGACTTCTTCAGGACCAACACAGTAAGTAACTTAATTTTAAATTGTATACAATATGGTTTGCTGGCTTTGTAGCTAGGGACAGTCCCAGTCGTGCTGAAAAGATTGGGAGGGGGGGATAATTACTTAAAGTACAGTTTATATAGGATGAAGCTTAATGATTATGTTCTCTCCTGGTCCATCTCTCTCTTTCTTTGCTATGCTGTTGCTGACTAGGAATCATTCAGTCAGACTGCAGTGGGAATCCTGTGCGTAGATGAGGAACATCATCAGCTGAACCCATCCAGAGTGGGCATAATCTTGGAAGGAAATGTTGTCATGAATGAACTGTCCAACCTGCCTCAGGCCTTCTGCATCCTTTTTGGACTGATTTATGCCCTTCACCTGGACTACCCAAAGTCCATGTAGTACACTTTCCACTTTGTCCAGCAAGTGCTACTCAACCTGGGTAAAAGTGAGCTGGCACCAAAAATTCAAACACTGAAAAATCTGCTTACCTTGTAAGTTCCAGGTAGGCATTTTATGACATGTTTATGTTTGCTGTTGTGCACTGTTTGCATTGTAAGTTTTAAAGTTTCTTAACAGTTGCATCAGAAGGGCAACTCCCATCATTTATACTTGTTCAAGATGTCTAGTTTCTACTTGAACGGAGAGCCGTTACACATAATGCTGTATCTTAACATACGTCTTCACAAATCCACTGAAAAATTACAGACCGAGATGGGTTGGTAGTGATTAACCCATTTAAAAAAAAAAATGGTGCGACATAACTTGTTTTACCTTTTTTTTAAGTTTTTTATGTGAAGTAAAACCCAGTGCTGGGAAGTTTTATTCAGTACTGACTATTACTGCTCGCATGCTGAAGTGCACCTGTTAAAACAGGCATTCAATGTTTACGTTTGTAACTTACTTACGTTTGTGAAAAACATTCTTCTGTTGCAAATTACATTTTTCCACTGTTTAAAATATGGAAATAAAAAGAATGTACTTCTGTATTTAGTGTTTTGATGTTTTCTTTATTTAGTTTTCTGGGTTAATTAAACAAATATAATCATAAATGTACTTTAAGGAATTAAGTGGAGTAATTGGACAAAGCAATTGAAATAATACATTATTTAAAGTTTAACTTTAACAACTTAGAATTTAGTGTATTGAACTTAAAAAACTAAGTGTAATCAGTGTGCAAAGCAATTGATAGTACAGATGATTTTGAGTTAAGTCAACTTGGTATTCAGTGTATTGAATTCAAGCTTTTAAGTTAAATGCACTCAAGCTTCAAGTCCATTGTACTTTCTTTTTTAAGGCAACCGGTTTCCTCGGATTTTTTAAGTAGACTCAACTGAAATGGGTTTAAAGTGTTGATTGGTATGATCCAAAAATGTCTGATTTCACTGCATTCATGAGTGAGGTGGAGCGCTGGATAAAATCCCAGTCTGACCTACAGGCCCTTGTTGATACGACAGACAGCGTATCTAAAGCATCAAGGAGCAGCTCAAAAGCCTCATCGGTCTCATCAGCCCGCATTAGAGCTGCAGCAGACAAAGCTGCTCTATTAGCCAGAGCTGACACTCTGAAGAAAAAGCATGAACTGGAACTGGAGAAGCTTCAACTATGTTCAAAAATGGAAACATTGGAATTAGAAGCAGATGTTGCTGCAGCTGATGCAAGAATGAAGACCCTGCAAGAATTCAATGACAACATGGAACATAACTCAAAACCCGGACTGACAAGGATGGAAATAAGTCGGGATGAACATGAATATGTGAAAGAAAAACCACCTGACCCAAAGGAATCACTGGAGGCAAAATCAGTCCTGTTTACAAGAACAAATGGAAGCCTATCACATCTCGGTTTTGCAGAGCTTGGAGCAATACCAAAAACCCCACTACAAAGAATAATTCAGGCTCAACAGATCCCAAAATCACACGGCAAAATAAAACCAGAAGAGCATGCAAAAACTATAACTCATCATAAATCTAATACTGACACGCCTGATCAGTCATATAAACAAGAACATTCTACACCTAAAAATGAAATGAATCAAAGCCTCGACCTCACAACCATTATGCAAAGACAAATGGATCTAGCAAACCTGCTTGTAATGCAGCAGAGACAGGCTTCACTTCCAAAAAGAGAAGTGCCTGTATTCAATGGTGATCCTTTTGCTTTCCGACCATTCATACAAGCTTTCAAGCATAACATCGAGGAAAAGGCCAACAGTGATGAGGATCGACTGTACTTTTTGGAGCATTACACTTCAGGACAGCCAAATGAGTTAGTTCGAAGCTGTTTTCATATGAATGCCACAAGTGGTTATGCTGAAGCAAAACGCCTGCTTAAACATCACTTTGGTGATGACTTCAAAATAACAACAGCATACATTGACAAGGCCTTGAACTGGAACTCAATACTAACGGATGATGGAAAGGCTGTTCACAGCTACGCTCTTTACTTAAGAAGCTGCGGCAACGCAGTGCAAGATCTTCCATACATGACAGAACTGGACCTGCCTTCTAACATGAAGCAACTGGTTTCAAAGCTCCCATTTAAGCTTTGAGAAAAATGGAGATCTGCTGTATGCGACATAATGGAAAGAACACAGCAAAGACCAAGGTTTCAAGATCTGATAACCTTTATTGAAAGACAAGCCAAAATCATTCAAGATCCTGTGTTTGGAGACATTCAAGATGCAACTGGAGGTGAAAAGTTAAGAAAACACAAAACTGACTCATTGTACAATAAATCAAGCAGCAAGAAAAGTTTTGTCACCGCAGTTACTCCAGTTATAACCCGCACAGAACCCAACATGGTCCATGACAAAAAAGTAAGAGGAGAAAAATTACAGTGTACCAGTACAGTTAACAAGGATGCTTTTATAAGGCCTTGTGCATTCTGTCAAGGAGATCACGTGATGGAAGCATGCCAAGCTATGTCAAAGATTTCCCACAAAGAGAAAATTGAGTTTCTGAAGAAACATGGACTCTGCTTTGGCTGTTTGATTAAAGGTCACATGAGTAAAATGTGCAAAAATCGCCTTACCTGTTATTCCTGTGAAAAGAAACATCCCACTGTACTGCATATTAAAAACTTTAATTCAGCAGACATTACAGAGAAAGAGAAACAAGCAACCATCAAGAACAATCCTGTTACCATCGCTATGGTCTCAACTGAGCACACAGGGGCCAGAAACACGGATCATACACTGGCAGTCATACCTGTAAAAGTGAAAACCAACAAAGGCAGCTGTGTCATACAAACATATGCCTTTCTGGATCCTGGCAGCACTGCAACATTTTGTACTGAGGAACTAATGGAACAGTTATCTGTGAGAGGAAAAAAAACTGAGATTCTACTGCGAACACTGGGACAAGAAAAACCTGTGAAAACCTATACCTTAGGCGGACTGGAAGTTAGCAGCCTAGATGACAGCGACTTCATAGAACTTTCAGAGGTCTTCACACAGACTGCTATTCCTGTTAGTCGAGAGAACATTCCTACAGAGACAGATATAAAAGGATGGCCTTACCTGAAGGACGTTCACCTAAACTCCATCAGAGCAGAAGTTACACTGCTGATTGGTGCAAATGTCCCAAAAGCAATAGAGCCAATAAAGGTCATCAGCAGTCGATGGGCCCTATGCAGTCCTACACTGAAAAAAAAATGGAGTGCTATTTACTTGAAAAAACCTAGGTAAGTTTTTCCACGCAGAAATCCTGAGTAAATTCTACAAGGGTGATTTTCAAGTAAAATTTACTTACAAATATGAGTTATTTCTACAAGAATAAGTCAGTAACTTTTACTGGTAATTATTCTTTGAATTTTAATTCGCTATTTTCAGTAAGTTCTACTACTAATTCAGATTGCATAAAACTGAAAATCTCTCCTTATAAAAAATGTTTTTTTTCAGGGTATTTTTTAAAATAGTTTTACTTATTTTTTTACAGGCTATATTGAAGTAACATTTACACACAATTTTACATTATTTAACATTAAATTCCTATGGCAAATGTAATTCCCTATACTGGTTCTGTATAGGAACACATCTTTACACAAACGGAAGCAGCTCTGTTTAAACAACAACACCTTTATTTTTCTTTTGTGTGTTTACAAAGTAGGTTCAAGGATCATACTTTGCCTATCTGCGGATTCCTTTGATCCATCAACTCTATGAAGAAGCCACTGAACACATCACAAAAACAATTGGAAAAATTATCTCAGTACATCTCGAAAAAAATGCCAATACAGCATCCAAATGTGTAATCTCAACCAAACTTTTGGGGGGGAACCCACAACACTGAAATTAGAAACAAAGAAATAGACACTTTTCCCCAGTTTTGGCCTTCAAGTGACTACATGCATAAACAACTTCTTTTAAAGTACAGTTCCTAACATGCATTTAGGTGGCAAGTTTGTTTCGCAGTGAAAGGACTTAAGGTGACAGTTTAAGGATGTCAAGCTCAAGAAAGAGCTTTTGAAACACTTCAAATGTGTACTTCATCTTTGGTGGGTAACTCAAGTTAATTGCGTAGATGATGCCCATGAGCAAGAGGTACGCCTTCGCAACACTTCGACAATTCTCAAGTACCTCAGTTCCTTCAACAACAATGGACACATCAGGACTGGATGGGCCTTCGTGTTCCTCATGGACATGGAGGACACAAATTTTCAGAACTTGCTCAGTCTGGTCCTCTTTGACTGCATCTCTGCTGACATCCTGTAACATATATGAACATTCATGTTCAGTTGCACAGCATGACTCAATTTGTTATGTAAGTTACTGAGTTTTGAATAAGTTATTTGTTGGATTAATTAAAAGAGAAATGTTCATAATTTTGAATTGCAACTGAAATGATAGCCAATTTAGTTGCCACTTTAATATCATTTTAAATTTGAGACAATAGTGGTAAATAGAACTTTATTAGTACCGGTTGATAACATGGCAACAACAAATAACCTTGTCACCCAAACTTTATTGTTTATTGATTTTTATTTATTTTTTAATTATCTGCACATTCTAAGATGTTAATGAATGAACCAATTAAAGCTGCTTTTAGTAGTATTTCAACAGTGAAAATGAAAAGAGTACAATATAATCTACACTCCCATGAACTGATGTTCTTTCTGCATTTTCTTTTTTCATTCAGGTAATCAGTTTGTACAAAATGCAGAGCTCACCCATAAGGCCCTTTCTGCAGCCTTATATCAGAATGTTATTTTTCTGGTTTCATTTGATGCATGTCGTGTCAAAATCGTATCCTAATATCAAAAACCTGTAAACCTTAATGTAGAAAGTCTGGAACCCCCCCCCACAATTAACAGTAAAACCAAAAACAGACAGGTCAGACTCTGAGATTCTTTCTGTTTTAATGATACTTACACTATGATATCACCATTGATACTTTTCTCACTATTTTGGTGGAGAAAAAAACACATGATATGCCATCAAACTGGAAAGATATGTTCTTCATTGAACTGTCAGTATTAGGTTTGGATTTTGTATTGCTAGCTAACCAGCTTGTATCCTGTTAATTCAAACACCTGTCAACTTAAAATGAATATGTAGTTGGAGCTTGTGAGTCAAAGGTGTAGAATTTTATTTCAAATTGTTTAACAATGCTCGTGTTTTAGAGCTTGAAGTTCAATCTTTTTAGAAGTTTTAATTAGACAATTGCACGTTTGTAAATCGATTTAATAGCCTTTTTAAGAGTGTGACAAAAACTTAAATGTTATTGTTATGTTATTGATTTTTGGGTATCAGATTTACCATGTAGTCCTTGATGAGGTCCTCTGAGGACTCCCCCAGGAATATCATCAGGCAGCGGATTATGGTCTCCCGTTTGGCTTCAACGTGTTGCTGTAACAGATGAAAGATACTTTTGTAAGGACTACAATATGAACTCAATAATGCACAAATGTTGCGTTATTGCTGATGAGAGCTGCATCAAACAGTATGTCATTATATTATCCTAAGAAAAAAGATCAAAACATACAAACAAAATATATGACTTCCGGAATCAAACTAATTGTATGCATTTAACTCTTTACCTGGCTAAGTGAATCCAGCAGGGGTCTTATTTTAGTCCCAGCAACCCCACCTTTTTTGGCAAATATCTCCTGCAGTTTTGGGGTGTAGTAGTCCAGCTTGCTCAGAAAGGTTCTCTCCAGGTGAACTGTTGTAATTCTTCTGAACTCCTCCTTAATCTTAAAAAAGAAGCAAAGTTATGGTATTTTCTTCTGTCATTTTAACAAATAATTTCTGAATGAGTTTATAAATGCAATAATATGAATTTGTTGTTTATTTATTAGTCGTGTATTTCCATTTATTATAATTTCTTCAATAACTGAAAAAGTGGTGGGCTGTCAAGATTTCATTAGTAAAGTGAATATTAAATACATGGTGCTAATTAGGATATCATCATTTGTTTACATAAGTACACAAACACTTGATTCACCTGAGCTTCAGAGAAAAGAGCAGGCCACCTCTCCCGGAATTCTTGGATGCCAGGGCACTGCTTTACAACTTCCAGTCTTCGGTAGGAGAAACATCTTTCCATTTTCTCAGCAATTATCTTGTAGTTGTTTTTCTTCTTACTTTCTTGGAGGATGTCTAATCTCTCCTTCTCTAAAGTGGCTTCTGTGTCTCCGAATGGCAGTGGAGGCAGGTAGTTTACTACTTTTTGATCCCTTTGCTTGAACCTTTTTCATTTAACCTCTGTTTTTTTATGGAGTTCACCTCCAGCTCTGGACAGGCAAGTTGACGACATCTTAATTTTGAACGGTAATTCCCCATTTTGTATTTGATTCTCTGCTGCCACCCATAAAGGCCATTAAAAGACCCTGGTTCCCTGAGGCAAGGGAACTTCTCGATTAAAGCTTCGACGACAGTCAAAATTTGGATTCCTGTTGGGTATGCCGTATAGCTAAATATCACTTCTGCCAGCTTCTCGAGAATGCTGCTTGTCAATTTTGGATTGTGTAGCAGGGTACCATCCTTCAGGAATGCTTGGTTTCCAGCCTCCAACATTAGTTGTACGTCATAGGGAAAGGTTGGCACTTCAAATTTGGCTGGCCATGACTGAGAGCGGCGAGACACTCCGCTTTCATCAGAGGAGGAGGAGAGAAGGATAGTGTCTTGAGATCCTGATGAGTGAACTGAGGAATTGCTTGCGGATTCTTCTGGAAGAGGGGAGTCAACCTCTGATCCTTCCACAGCACTTAGATCTAGCACAATTGGTTGTGCTTGCACAATTTTTAAGGTTGCCTTGTTTTCCACTTCATCAATGCAGCTGAGAGTGAAAAACTGACCATCAAAATCCATGTCCTGATAAAGCAAAGAAAAATCCACAGGAATATCAAAAGTATCTCTGATAACACAAAAAAGCTCTTGCTTCTTGGTATGCCTGAGGGCAGAGTTAGTTTGCGTATATCACTCTCTTCAAAAATTATGCAGAGCTTTGCAGGTCCATCCATCGTGGCAGAGGAGGCTGCATCAGAAACAGACAAATATCATCAAATAACCATTCTTTTGGTTATTATTAACTATTCTCAATTAGAAAAAAACATCACACACTGAAATTTCACAAACATGAAACCAAATAAACTTTACCGGGGTCGAATCACTGTTTTTTGTTGAAATACTGCAGGTCTACCTGGTAGCCTACAGTTAGTGAATGTGTTTGAAGCTGAAAGCAGTGGAGGGCTCAATTTTGGTGGTGGCCACTTAAGATGTTAAAAACATCAATATAATATGATGAATACTAGCATCAAATATGTTTCATTAGCTTACCTAGAATTTAGCTAAATATCGCACCAAAGTTCATCTTACTCGTAAGTAATAAAAGTGAAAATGTAGTTTGAGATTTAATCTATAGAGATACTCAATATATTTTGTCATTTAAAATTCATTTTTTATGTAACACATACACATTTCTTAATCGACCACATATACCCTTTCCCACAATCGGTGTCCTACACTTTGAATAAGTTCCACAGTTGTCCCACTCCCCAACACTCTGGGACAACTGCACGGGGCTGATGGTTATGCACCGCCATTAACGAGAAGCTCCGCAAAACAAATTGTGTATGCAATAAACACCAAGTACTTTAGTCATACTGGTATATTGTTAAGTAGGCGAAGTTACAGCTCCATATCTATCTGCACACGTGCACGTTGCATGCTAGCTAGCAAGGAAATAAACTGACAGATAACTAGAGAATAACGGATAACGGAGAAAAACGTCTGTGCTCCATTTGTAATAAATTCGCCCTGAATTAAGTTGCATTTAGTTTTAAAAGTCAAGAAAGCACTTTTAAATACTTACAAGAATTAGCTGACTGCCTCCGCTCTGCAGGTTCACGTCCTGTCCGTGTCCATTCGTTGCGCGTTTTTTGGGTGACGTCACTCGCTAGGTTTGAATGAGGTTGCCAGGTTTGTCAAGTAAAAGTTACCTGCTTTTAGCAAGTTGACCATGTAGTTAATGAATTGAATAATTATTACTTGATAATGTCATTCATGTTTACCTTTTCAAATGAAGTTAAAGAAATACAACGAAATTTCAAGTATCACATCTGAAAAATAAGATGTTTTTCTAAGTAAAAACAGGGAAACAGGAAACTTGAGTAGAATTTAATTATGAAATAGAGGTCACATTTACAAGGCCAAAAAATCATTTTTTTCAGTGTAACACGCTTAGGCTGGACGATAAATGGACCGCTTGGAAGCATTTCACAAGCAGATATGCATGGCCGACCGTGCATTACAGCTAACCGTATTTCCGTGTCAAGATTGGAGGAACTGCTAGTCCAACAACACAATCAGGACTTCTCCGAGTTGGCCTACAATGAGAAACAAGAACATTTGTTTGAAGACAAAAGGTTCCTGAGGATAGTTAACAATTCAATCACAAAGAAAGACGGCCATTATGAAATACAACTTCCATTTCGCCAGGGTAACGTATGTCTACCTAACAACAGAAAGGTGGCAGAACAAAGAGCACTAAGTCTTACCAAAAGATTCAAGAAAGACGAAGCATTTCAGAACGATTACTTTGCTTTCATGAATGACGTCTTGAAGAAAAGATACGCTGAAAGAGTACCTAAAGAACAGCTCACCCGGAACGACGGAAGACTGTGGTTTATTCCTCACCATGGCGTCTACCACAAAAGAAAAAAGACAATCCGGGTGGTCTTTGACTGCTCCTCTTCCTTCCAAGGTACGTCCCTGAACTCGGAGCTGCTTCAAGGTCCTGACCTTACGAACACCTTGTTGGGTGTACTCCTCAGATTCCGACAGGAACCAGTAGCAGTGATGGGGGACATTGAAGGAATGTTCCATCAAGTAAGGATACCCAAGGATGATACAGACTTCCTTAGATTCCTGTGGTGGCCTGGCGGTGACACCAGTCAACCACTGGCAGAATACCGAATGATGGTACATCTGTTCGGAGCAGTCTCATCTCCGAGCTGTGCTAATTCCGCACTGAAAAGAACTGCCGACGACAATGAAGGGAAACGTGGCACTGAGACCCTCAACACCATACGTCGCAACTTCTACGTGGACGATTGTCTGAAGTCTGTCTTCACAGAAGGACAAGCAGTCTCTCTAGTACAGGAGCTGAGAGCTACATGTGCCACTGGTGGATTCAAGCTCACCAAGTGGACCAGCAACAGTCGATCTGTCCTTGCTGCTGTTCCAGCAGAAGAGAGAGCTAAGGAGGTAAAAGATTTGGATCTCGACAGAGACAAGCTGCCTGTAGAGAGAGCCCTCGGCATGAGATGGAACATAGACTCTGACACATTCTTCTTCATGATAACCCCTAAACAACAGTCAGTTAATCGCAGAAGTATCCTGTCAGTACTGAACTCAGTTTACGATCCTCTTGGATTTCTAGCACCTGTTCTGCTTAGAGGAAAAATTATACTCCAAGAACTCTGCAGGCTGAACTGTGGATGGGACGAAGAAGTTCCAACAGCCTTTGCAGAAAAATGGAAAGACTGGCTGAAAAATCTTGACCTGATCCATAATCTGAAGGTCAACAGATGCTTAAAACCCTCAAACATCAACATCTGTGATGCAAGTGAGCGAGGTTACGGGACAGCCACCTACCTGAAAATGACGAGCAGCAATGGATTAGTTTACACATCATTCGTGATGGGAAAGGCAAGAGTTGCCCCCTTGAAGGTGGTAACGATCCCAAGGCTAGAGCTTGCAGCCGCTGTCCTTGCCGCTAGGATCGACACAATGCTAAAAAGAGAATTCGAGTTAAATCTCACCGACTCTGTCTTTTGAACAGACGGCACCTCTGTCCTGAAGTACATCCTAAATGACACACAGAGATTTCAGACTTATGTGGCAAACCGTGTATCTACCATCAGAGATCTAAGTCACAAGTCACAATGGCACCACATAAGAACCGAACTCAACCCAGCGGATATTGGATCAAGAGGTACTACAACTGAGACTTTCCTCAGAGAGGGACGCTGGCTAAAAGGTCCTGACTTCCTTCTGCAACCTGAAACAGATTGGCCAGTGCCTGCTCAAATATCACTTGTAATCTCTGACACTGTTCCGGAGATCAAGAAACCTGCTGCTATCTTCGCTACAATTGCTTTGAAAAGCCAAGGCCCTTTGACTCGCTTCATTCAGCACTTCTCATCATGGGACAAACTGATCCGATCAGCAGCATGGCTCCTGAAAATCAAATGGATTCTGAAAAAACAGAGTTTACAGAAAAAAGCAGGTCACACACAAATATCCGTAAAAACTAACATTACTGAACAACTATCAGTGGAGGATCTTACCAAGGCAGAGGAATCCCTTTTGTCCTATGTCCAACAGCAATCCTTTCAAGACGAGGTGACTGCTTTACAAAGGAACCAATCTGTGAAAAGGAGCAGTAGGATCTACAAACTAGACCCTGTCCTTCAGAACGGAATCCTGAGAGTCGGAGGCAGGCTGAGCAGGTCGGCAATGCCGGAGGAAACTAAACATCCGGCTATTCTGCCCAACGACAGCCATTTCTCAAGTCTACTCCTGAATCATATTCACTCTTTAGTAGGTCATTCTGGACGAAACCAGATGCTATCAAAGCTCAGAAAGAAATATTGGATCATCAAAGCCAACTCAACTGCTAGAAAGATAACCCGCAACTGCGTAATCTGCAGACGATGGCATAGTGCTGCAATGAAACAGAAGATGGCCGACCTACCCCTTATACGCATAACACCTGACTTACCACCCTTTACTCACACCGGTCTAGACTACTTCGGTCCCATTGAAGTGAAGAGAGGCCGTAGCAGAGTAAAAAGGTACGGAGCCCTGTTTACATGTCTTGCCAGTAGAGCCGTACACCAGGAGATGGCTTACTCCCTAGATACAGACTCCTGTATCTTAGCACTCCGAAGGTTCATCTGCAGAAGGGGTCAAGTAAAGGAAATTGTCTCTGATAATGGTACAAACTTCGTTGGCACGGAACGTGAACTCAGAGAATCACTCACTAACTTTAAACTGAACAAGATCCAACAATCGATGCACACTGAAGGTATCAAGTGGACATTCAACCCTCCTTATGGTTCTCACCATGGAGGTGCATGGGAGCGCCTCATCCAAATAGTTAAAAAGATCCTTTACTCCATCACAAAGGAACAAACCATGGATGATGAATGCCTGCAAACAGCTCTGTGTGAAGTGGAAGCGGTCATCAACGACCGCCCCATTACAGTGATATCTGAAGATGCGACAGATCCAGAACCTCTTACGCCTAATCACTTGCTTCAACTAAGAGGAAGGCCCATTTCCATGGTTGTTATTATGAGTGGGCATGGCTCCCTGGCATCGGGGGTAAGCGATGTCATGAGAAGGTGTGGCCTTTAATTGGGGACAGGTGTAAGATTCGGGGGGAAAGAGTGGAAGGGCAAACAAATTTCCAACCACACCACACTACACCACTCCATAGCACACAAAGAAACGCTGTACTTAAATCCATTACAACGAATAAACGAACTGAAGAAGGATGAAATCAGGGTGTGCGTTGTCTAACTGACCACTCTTAATATACTTACGTCTGTCTGTCTGTCTGTCTCTCTCTTTTTTGACTGACTGACTTTTTCTTTCTTTTTTTGACTGACTGACTCTTTTTTTCACTCTTTTTTTGACTGACTGACTTTTTCTCTTTTTTGACTGACTTTTTCTCTTTTTTTGACTGACTGACTTTCACTTACTTACTGACTCTTTCTTTTTTTCTTTCTTTTTTTTGACTGACTGACTTTTTCTCTCTTTTTTGACTCACTGACTTTTTCTCTTTTTTTGACTGACTGACTTTTTCTCTTTTTTGGACTGACTGACTTTTTCTCTCTTTTTTGGACTGACTGACTTTCACTTACTTACTGACTCTCTTACTTTTTTTCTCTCACTTTTCTGTCTGTCTGTCTGTCTGTCTGTCTGTCTGTCTGTCTGTCTGTCTGTCTGTCTGTCTGTCTGTCTGACTGACTGACTGACTGACTGACTGACTGACTGACTGACTGACTGACTGACTGACTGACTGACCCTATTTTTTTCACTCTTTTTTTGACTGACTTTTTCTCTCTTTTTTGACTGACTTTTACTCTTTTTTTGACTGACTGACTTTCACTTACTTACTGACTCTCTTTTTTTCTCTTTCTTTTTTTTGACTGACTGACTTTTTCTCTCTTTTTTGACTCACTGACTTTTTCTCTTTTTTTGACTGACTGACTTTTTCTCTTTTTTGGACTGACTGACTTTTTCTCTCTTTTTTGGACTGACTGACTTTCACTTACTTACTGACTCTCTTACTTTTTTTCTCTCACTTTTTTGTCTGTCTGTCTGTCTGTCTGTCTGTCTGTCTGTCTGTCTGTCTGTCTGTCTGTCTGTCTGTCTGTCTGTCTGTCTGTCTGTCTGTCTGTCTGACTGACTGACTGACTGACTGACTGACTGACTGACTGACTTTTTCTCTTTTTTTGACTGACTGACTTTTTCTCTTTTTTTGACTGACTGACCCTCTTTTTTTCACTCTTTTTTTGACTGACTTTTTCTCTCTTTTTTGACTGACTTTTTCTCTCTTTTTTGACTGACTTTTTCTCTTTTTTTGACTGACTGACTTTTACTTACTTACTGACTCTTTTTTTCTCTTTCTTTTTTTTGACTGACTGACTTTTTCTCCCTTTTTTGACTCACTGACTTTTTCTCTTTTTTTGACTGACTGACTTTTTCTCTTTTTTGGACTGACTGACCCTCTTTTTTTCACTCTTTTTTTGACTGACTGACTTGCACTTACTTACTGACTCTTTTTTTCTCTCTCTTTTTTTGACTGACTGACTTTTTCTCTCTTTTTTGACTCACTGACTTTTTCTCTTTTTTTAACTGACTGACTTTTTCTCTTTTTTGGACTGACTGACTTTTTCTCTCTTTTTTTGACTGACTTTCACTTACTTACTGACTCTCTTACTTTTTTTCTCTCACTTTTTTCTCTGTCTGTCTGTCTGTCTGTCTGTCTGTCTGTCTGACTGTCTGACTGTCTGACTGACTGACTCTTTTTTTCTCTCTTTTTCTTTCTTTTTTTCTTTCTCTCTCTCTTTTTTTCTCTTTCTTCTTTTTCCTTTCTTTCTTTCTTTTTTCTCTTTTTCTTACTTACTTACTTTGTTGAAGCCATTTGAGTCATTCCTAACGTTCGGCGACATTTGAGTCCCCATGACATATTATTGTGTATTTTGTTTAAAACTGGGTCAATACTCTTTTTGAAACGTTTTTCTTCAAGTATAAATCTTACTCTACCATAGAAAAAAAAGATATATCCTCAGAATTGATTGCTTTAAATTAAATGCTCTCATGTTAGTGAAGGGCAGGTTAAAATGCCATGTCCCCAGTCATGTTTACGCAACTAAAATTGCATAAATATTGCATAAATATTTTAAAAAATCCAGATTTCTTTTTATTGGTATATACCGTAAATTCCGGACTATTGAGCGCACCTGGATATAAGCCGCACCGGCTAAAAATAAGTAAATAAATGTATTTGTACATATATAAGCCGCACTTGATTATAAGCCGCAGGTGTCCACGCTATAACAAGAGCTATTTACACAGACGTAGGCTACCGGTAACATCCGCAAATACTGTAGCGTCCGTACGGACGTTAAAGGACGACGAGAGCGTTCAAATAATAACTTTTAATAACCCGACCACTGTCGGCAGTGACCACGCCGTTTACAGCAGAGAGCAACATAACTTGCCGTAACAATCCAACTCTCTCCCCCAGCGTTCTCTCATACAGCCACTCAACACGTTCTCGCTGGTGCATTCACTGACTCTCCACATAATCGGAATTATGAACACATTATCAACTACTGACTTTACAACATGAACCGTTACAATACGAAGCCTAGCCGACGGTGTCTGTAACACGGCTGATGAAAAAGATGACCGTAATATATTTCACAAGAAAAAGTCCATCCATTCACTGCCTCAGAATGACTTCATTACTCACTTCCTCAGTCTCTGTTGTCGCTGTCAGTGTCATCTTAACGTGCAGCAGCTCTGTTAGCTTCTTTGACAGCCAGGTCGATCGCCTTTAACTTGAAAGCTACATCATATGTATTTCTCCGTGTGTTTTCCATCATGAGGGTGCGTGCATGAAGCGCAAAATGACTGATATTAAGATCCGACGTGACGATGTCAAATGTTTTTGCGGCAGAAGCTCATTGTCCCCCATAAAAAATCCATGCATTAGCCGCACCGGAGTAGAAGCCGCAGTGCTCGAAGTGTGAGAAAAAAGTAGCGGCTTATAGTCCGGAATTTACGGTAGTCTTTTTTTAAATGTTGCTCATCATATAATAGTTTTTGTCATTTATATAATTTTAATGCATAAAATCATTAAAAGACATTGTGTCCCTGAATTGACTGTCCACCCTGTTACTCTGGTGAGAGTCCCTTTGGACGCGCCCCCTAAATGTTCCCATGGTAACAGAACTCTTAGGCTATGCTCTCAAGAAGTGATACATTTTTGGAGGGAAACATCAACAAGTAGCCCAGTGAGTATCACTCTTTTGTCAACCTTTTTTTCATTGTTTTATAATTGTTTATAGATGTGGTAAAGCATAACATGTCCACTCTGTTACCCTTATATTTAGTGGAAAACAGTATTTTTTTGTGGTATTGAAAATATTGATGATAAATATGTACAAAATAGTCCTTAATGGTCGTTTTGTATTAGGTTATTTTCCTTCATAGGGGTAGAAATGGCTAGGTTTAGGATAAAATGTCCCCCCTGTTACCGTCCACCCTGTTACTGTTATGATCAGTAACAGGGTGGACACAGTGAATGAATTTGTGTTTGCGGTATGTTTTGGCATTTGTTATAAGTGTATTATGTATTCTCTATTATAATCATTATTTAAAAATCAATTATTTAAATCAGTATACATGTATTTGTTAGAAAAATGGCACCAATGTCTGCTGCGGAAAAGCAGCAGCGTTACAGGGCACGTCGTGATGCAGACCCTGTGAAAAGGTTAAATTACCTGAAAACAGAGAGGGAGAAATGGAGAAGGGACAGGGAGGACGGAAGGAAAAAGAAAATATCAGAACAAATTAAACACCGGGAAATAACTTGCTTGTGCCAAGCAGATAAAGGTGTGATTGATTGTGCTTGTTTTGATCTCAAAGTGGTTTGCCTTGAAGAAGAGGACAGCAGACATTCCTCTGAACCATCAAGGCCATCTCCACAGAATGCATTGGGCAGTGGTGCATTGTCAGCTATGATGGGGAGCTTTACCCAGGAATCATCCTGAAAGTTGAAGATGATGTCAAAGTAAAATGCATGCATAAGAATGGGGCCAACAAATTTTTCTGGTCAGGTCCACAAGAAGACATCAGCTGGTACAGAGATGACCAGATTGTGTGCCTTATGAAGAAGCCACTACCTCTGAATAAGAGGTCTTTCCAGCTTGAGAAGAAACTATGGAGTTTCTTAGAAAAGAATCTTGGGATCTGGTTAGGAAAATAGTTAGCGTTTCCTCAAACATCTGTTGGTTAGTAACAGTAATTTTTTTCTTCCTATGTTGTTTAATGGGTAGGGAGTAAATATGAAGTTTGAGGTGGAAAGATTCCTGTTTTGGTCAGGCGGTGGGGTAGATGAATTGTATTTCTTTAATAATAGGAACTTATTTGGTAATTTTGTTTATTTGTTAAGATCCCCAGTAGCTTCTGTGTTAAACAGTAGCTACTCTTCCTGGGGTCTCCATATTTTCATTGACAATATTTCATTAAATGGTGCATGTGTGTGTGTCCACCCTGTTACCCATGTGTTTTTGGGATATTAATAAAATAAAATACAACAATATGATGTTTATCTTTGTGGTTATTTGCAGGGAATAAATTGGTGAAATACAATCAATTAAAACATTTTTCAAATTCCGTCAAACTTCCTTTTATTTCTAAAAGACATATGTAAGAATTACGTTTTACGTCAAGCTATAACAGCTTTTTCAAGATAAAGCTTGTTCAAGAAGTAAAATGTTACAATGCTTTTCCAGTGTAAAGAAAGGGACATTTGAGCTTTAAGAAAATGTAATTAAGAATATGACTGGGTTTTCAAAACAATACGTAATAGAGATGATAATGTCTGGTAACAGGGTGGACATTTGACCTCTGTCACACGGAAAGAATCTATCTAAAATTAATAGATTATAATATCCTGAGCTGGACTAATATCATTTTCTGATAGTTTATAAAGCCCTCCTTCAGATCAAATGTTGAAATCATGAACATTTTGACATTTTTTTATGAAAAGGTATCGAGCTGAAATGGCACCGAATAGCAGGAATGACTCAGGTGTCAAACTCCAGTCCTGGAGGGCCGGCTTCCTGAGACTTTTAGATGTCTCCCTGCTCTAACACACCTGCTTTAAACCAATGGGCTGTCATCAAGCGCTGCAGAAGCCTGATAACGAGTCACTCATTGGATTCAGCTGCGTCCGAGCAGGGAGATATCTAACAGTCTGAGGAAGCCAGCCCTCCAGGACTGGAGTTTGACACCAATGCTGTAGATAATAAAATAACTAAATTCAGCATTTTAAAGATTTATAATATCAATGCAACTAAGAATACAATTTCATTATTCTGTAGGCTACACACAACGGCCTAAAATATGCTTTAATGTGATATACAAAATAAGCAATTCAAACGTATAAACAATTTAAATAGAGTTTGTGTTATTTGTAAGGGCAATGTCAACGTGAATGCTGCTACTGCACTATGTAGTATGTCTGGGTGTGTAGAGAGGAGAGACTCATATGTCAAATGGCTTGTCACTGTTCCTCTCTGCAGCATTCTTCCAGCGTCGCTCTTTCAAACAAAAAAAAATAAAAAACTACATATTCATAATTAATCAAAAATAAACTCTACATACTCAAAAGAAATGCTTATAAAGACAATAATACCATTTCTCATGTGACTTAATGTGGCAAAATTAGAACAACACTTGGAGAGAGAAATGAAAGAGAGCAGGCTGACCTGTATGAAATCCCATTCAGAGTCAGTGGGTTTCTTCAATAGCATGGACACAAGTTGACTGCAGGAGACTTCTTCTGGACGATAACATGTCTTCTTGGAAAACCTTTGAACAAAACCAACAAGACATGTTAGTTCAGCTACAACAGCCAAAGTGGTCGAACTACACTTTGAGAGGACAAGGGTGACAGTTACTGAGTGTTTGTAAAACTCCAAACAGCAATCGTGCAAAACATAGTTAAAATTTAAATTGTATTTGTATACATTCTCCTGTGCCACGATTGCGATACAGTTATTAATGCAGACATGTTGGAGGAAAATAGTAATTGTTTGATCTAAGAAAAAAATAAATACCAGTAATTGTTTACCCACATTTTTTCAATCAATTCTCCTGTGCCACAATTATGACTGATGATGTTATTAAAACAGAAGCGACAAGGTTTTGTGTTTGATTGTTGGAGGGAAATTGTAATTGTTTGATTTAAAAAGATTTTTTTTTTTTAAATTAAATTTATGTGTACACACCCATTTTTTTTTTTTGCGCGACCTCTCCTTACCCCTCGTCACACCTCCTGGGGGGCGGGGGAGGGTGAGTTCCTCTCTTCGGCTACCGGTTTAGAGGGAAAATAAAAAATAAAATAAAAAAAACACCATAAAAACCCTATACATAAATGTAATCATTTTATTTTACTTGTTTCAGTTTAACAGTTTACAGTATGCCCACATTAACCTTTATTAAGCTCAGAACTGTTTGTCATTGCTCTGCGCTAGCTTCGTGATAGCCTCACGCTAGCTCCGTCACAAGTACAAACAAGAAGCATTTACAGCCTCAACTCGACCAAATGACTGGCTTCAGGACCAACATTAGTAATTCAACGTCTGATAAACTTACAAATTAACTCACTAAATTGGTTGCTCTGGAATGTAGACCACTATTAGTGGTAGAAGATAAGGCGTTAGAAAATGTGTTAGCAACATGTGATCCAACGTTCCAACTGCTGTGCAGAAAAACGATTTCAAACAAGATCCAACAGCTTTATGAATCTGAGAAGCAAGTAAAATGGCAGGCATTGCATTCATTCATCCACGAAAATCCATTTAGATTTAAAAGTGTTGCAGTATATAGGGCCAATATTGTGATGCACTTAAAATGCTATCAATTTCGATACATTAATTAGAAAGCCCTGAGTTGACAAGTAAACATTTTTTAATCAAGTCCCACCCCTAATTTTTATATATCAACCTTTGGTATGACTATAATCTGTAATCCGTTTGTGTGTAGTTCATGTCCTCCATATTGTGTTTCCTTCTCTGAAAACTGCTATTCAAATGATCCTCCAAAGATTCAGGATTTGATGGCAGTATTTTCATAAAGAACACTAACTTAGAAAAACAAGACAAACAACCTAATATACAACACTACTGACTCAAGTTCTCAAGTACTCAAGTACTCAAGGCAACACCCTCTTTTTAAAAAAAGAAAAATACTGTAGTGTCCTGCAATTTAACACATCATTATACTTTTTATGGCCTCTGTCAGTTTGCTTCAAGGTAAGCATCCCACCATGCATTGCTAACTACAGTTCTTAGCTGTTATAGATCAAAACAGTATTTTAAATTGTTGAGTTAAATCATCCGCACTTTCTTTAATGCAACAAAAATAAGCAGATACTATCTTTAACATTTTTGTTTGAAAGTTACTTAAATAATTGCCACAAAATCAAGGACGCATTTATATTGAATACATTTTATCAGATATAAGTTAAATGTACATGACTACAGAATCATTACAAATTGCGCATGCCTTTTAACTGCAACATCAATGTGTCTGTCCCAAGCAGTGACCTTGTTCATTGTTTAACCCCCAAATACCATATTTCTTTTTTCGTGAAGTAATGAATAAAATACCCTGTGGACATAAGTCAACTCTTTATCAGGAACCTTGTAATATTAACAAGTACATCGCTGTTTTTTTTTTTTTTTAAATAACTGTTTACTGTGTGTTTGTGTATGTGTGCTGAGACAAAGGCTGCACATTTAAAATACTTTCATGTTTTTTCCTTGTCTTTTTTATTTTAATTTAGAAGTCATCTCGGGAGTAACAAACAACAAACACAATAATAAACATAGCATCCACAGTAATGGCGGTCTTCTGCAGCAAATAATAAAAAAAGAAGAAGAAGAAAAACAAACTTCAAGGCATAATAGAAGCTTGTGGTTCTTGGTTCATCCCCAGGGGGCTTCACTGCCTTTGTACAACCGTTCAACAGTCTTGTCTCTTCACCTGCTCTTATTACATCATTTTATAACTATTGATGATTGTCTTTCACTTTCTGCCAAAGGCAGCAAAAGAACATTATAGATAAGTATCAAAAAGCATAAATAAAAAATAGCAAGAACAGTCCAAATGTCATCAGTGACAACAATATAATCAATGATTTATATAGAGCACTGTTTCCACAGTAACAAGATGATTTAAAACACAGGTTCAGAATTAAAAATAATAGGAGCACTTATTGTGCATGCACAAGAATTGATGTCTTCTACCAGACGATTTAGTAAAATGTTAATTACCGGTAATGCCATGATATATAAAAAAAGAAATCATAAAAAATATGGCAAGGCATCATTTTCCACACATAACTGATGAAAAACATGCAGGGATTGTCGATGGTTAAGTCTCTCTATACTTTCAACCATTTTCAACAAGTTTATGTTCCTTAAAAATCACTATGACAACAAGATGTTATCTTTATGTTTTAAATTTTATAGCTCAGTTTACTGTCTTTTTTCACATTTAGCTCCTGACATTTAATCTTGGTAAGATCACTTTCAAAAGATTCAATTCATTTGGTTTCCAGACTTGTTTCATGAATTTAATACAATTATGGCATCTGTATAATTTGCATATTCACACATTTTGCTGAAAATGTAAATGTATCCCTAACATTTGCAAGTCATTTACATTTAAAAGGGCTATTAGAGAACGGAAAATAGTTAGGTTTTAAAGCCTGATGAAGGATAGAGTAAGATAGTCCTGACAGAAAAAGATGAGGCAACAGAGAGCAGGTGTACAGAGGAATGTATAATAAATACTGTGGATTATTTGGTCAGCATAATCCACAACTAATATGGTGTATTAATTGTTTTGGAGGATTTTGGCACTGACATTTACAAATGAATTGCCATTTGTTTTTGTGCACATTCAATGAAAGCAAATACAATTGTTAGAGGAAGAATGGGCGACTTTTTGATCCAGTAGATGTCGCCCTTGAGCACCAGCATGAAGGTTTCAAGCACAAGCGGTGGACAAAATTGTCCTTTGCTCAAGCTGCAATCACCTGTGGCTTGCATTGTTGCGTTAGCAGACTTAAGTTGGCTCGAAGTTTCACATTGCATGTAAATTTACACTCAATGACCGTGATCTAAACTCACTGATGTAACACTCAAAGCAGGGCAGTGAGTATTTTATTCTTTTCTCTAATCCTTGACTAAAACAGCTTTTATACACAAGGGGGGGGGGGGGATTTGATGAATTACAAGTTTTTGTTTTTTTTTGTTGCTGAAATCCATTCCTTAGTGCAGAGTCTGATTAGCATCACATGGCTGAAGTAGAGCAAAGATTCATCCACCAATCATGAGGCTAGAGCTTTGATCATGTGCTACTTGTGTCCAGAAGCCTATGTGACTTTGAGAAGACCTCCAAGGTGCTCTGAGTTTTTTTTTTCTTTGTGGGATGATAAAAATGTAAACTGCTTAACACACAGGCCTGTCTCATTACAACATGTCAAAGGCCTCCAGCTGTGGGTGTCTGACCCGTTTGTTTGTCAGGTAAAGTTCCTTCCTCCCTCAGGCGTAACGAGGGTCTGGCCCAGTCAGAGATGCCTCCTGGAGGTAGGCAGAAGGCTGGTATGAAGGAGCCCTCGCTGTCTCCATGAAGATGGTGGAAGAGGTGAGGCTTTTGCTCCCTTTTTTTAAGTTGTGTCTCCTCTGCCAATGACAGAGTAAGAGTTCTACCTGCTCTCTGAAGAAGCTGGTAGTCAAGGTGTACAGGATGGGGTTCAAAGCACTGTTAATGGGTAGGATGAAAATGACAACCCAGCTGGAGATAGTGCCTGAAAGAGAATAGGAGAAAAGTCAATAATTTGATGTGAAGAGATGTGTGGTTGTTTTCATAATGCATTTTTTATACAATGTAAAACTTCAAGTTAAAGCTTTTCCCTTTTCCTAGCCTGGTGTTGCTTTACGTTTTGTCACTTAAGCCCCGTTTCCACACAGCAGTCCGGTACGGATCGGTACAGTTTGGTTCGATTAAGCCCGATCCCGTTTCCATTTCCACAGCCACCCGTGCCCTATTTGGTAGGCGGCGTGTAAGCACCACAAATTCTCAATTTTATAGTGTTTCCCATCTTTGCTACACACGCTTTGTTTAAAAAACAGTAAATGACCATCTAATCGTGACGCATGTCCCAACTAAAGGCAGGGTCATTTGATAGACTGAAGTAGATAATAATTCAGGCTGTAAATTTAAGTTTTACAGTAATAAGGGTTCAAACATCATAAAACTAAAACTCTTAATTTTCTTCTCACCAGGTATCTCCACCTCCATTAATGAGAGGACTTTCACCAAAAATATGGGAATCCAGCAGAGGGCGTCAGAGAACACTATGAAGAAAAACCTGTTGGCCACGGCCACATCTCTGTGCAGTCTGCTCCTCAGGTCTGTGGCATTGATGCCAGTTTTATAGATGGAGTAGAACATGCTGGAGTAGGAGAAGACGATCACCAGGAATGCCACCAGGTTTAGCCCTGAAGAAATGCACAAGCTATTCACACTTAGAGGCAGTGGAGGAATAAGCAAAAGTCATTGGCACTTATGTCTCTGTATCTAAATAAGTAAAATGTGTGCATGGTGTATATAGCTGATCTGATTATTACAATTAATAGTAGCACATTGTTTATTATGCTGTACTCACTGTACTCTGCAAACTTGGCAAAGTGCAAACATTTGTCCTGAGCTGCTGTAACAAGCTAAAGGCAGTATTCACGGAAAGATATTTTATTTTTAATTTACCCAGAAAAATCCCCGTTGAATAGGCCCTGGCTGTTGATTTTTCCTGCCTGTCAGAGTGCAGAGGAAAGCACACTCCATTTCGGCCGTAGTAGTTTCCAAACAAGTCTTCATTCAAGAGGGGCACAGCAGCAATAATGAACCCGAGCAGCCAGATAGAGGCCAGGACCACCTGACAGCAGGACAAGAAACATGCAGGTTAAGATTTCTGGAAAAGCATTTTCATAGCCCAAAGTAAAAGTGATAGAAACAACCTGTTACCTCATTTCATTTTCACACTCTCAGTGTCATTTACTTCACCACAGCTTACACGAGGTGTTTAATTAGCAGTAATGAGAATTCTGCTTGAGAGCGAATCCTTCATCGCAATTAGATAACAATTAGACAACAATTAGATAACAATTAGATAACAATTAGATAACAATTAGACAACAATTAGATAACAATTAGATAACAATAACATTTAGATGTTAAAGAAGAGGTCATCGTTCTAGGTTCCAGTGTCAACAGGAGGCCTTGGCAAGAGTTCATCGGTAGAATAATAGTGAGAGGTGACAGGTCAGAAGTGGAGAGTTTACAGCTCTATGAATCTGAATGGATGTTTCGAGGCAGTTCCCGGGGTGGATTATTAAGAATTCGTTTTGGTAAGAGTAAGACCAGGAGGTAAATCTGTGTCAGTGGGACGTAAGACTTACAGTCACAGGGACTTTAAAGCAATAAGATTTGTGTGTGCACTGAGCTGATTATCTATGGTAGTCGTTTGTTATAAACAGACCCAATACAATTTTAAGAACCTATACATCGTTCTGAATAAGCAATACTGGATTTTTTATAATAATGTATCTTTTCTTTCCTCTGTCGTGATGCTTTTAAACTTGCTTTGCAGGGAATGTGTAACATTAATGAAATAGAGGTTCTGCCAAATATATTATACTCCTTTTTGTTATTTATTGTATGGTGCCAGGTTTTTGTCATTTCCCTTTTTCCTAAATCCAGCATTTTAAAGAAGTTGAGCTTAACTCCAGAGATGGGAAGAAAGACTCAGGGTCGGTGTGAAAATGTAATCACATATTTGATGAGAGTCTTCTTTGATGTCAATCGCTCTTGAGAATTCCTAATTAGATGTTTTTGTACACAAGGTGACTTAAGAGGAAGCCGATTTCTGTGGTAATAATTGGGACCCGAAGCTATAATGTTTCACTTTCAAACTGATTCATGGCTCTGAGGTGCCTTGCTGTAAGATAATTTAATTTGTCTACTTCTAAATATGGCTAACACAAAGGACAATGAGTCTTCCAACTTTATATGACTGAGTGCTGCACACAACATTAAATGCATAACACAGCTGCTTTGTAAAGGAAAAACAACAATATACAATGTGTTCACACTATGAGGTCTTATGATTATTAACAACTGAAAAAGGAAGTAAGACAAATCTGAGGTTGTTTAAGAGATTCCCCAAATAAATTAATGTTGTCAATGCTTCATTAGACCATTCAGCAGAAACTGTCTTTGCTCTCCTAACAGTGTAACTCACCCCAGTCTGAAGTTTGCCTGGGCGCAGATTGCTGAAGGGAAAAACAATGACCAGAAACTTCTCCAGAGTCAGGTAGGTCAGAAGAAGGACCGACACCTTAATGAAAAAAACATTTGAACTTTTAACAAAAATGTTCCTGTCCATCTTTTACAGACATTTTTGTAACAGTAAGCTCACAAACGGAAAACATTGGCTTGAAGTTTGCTGCTTAAAAAAGCCTCAGAAACGTTAGTCTGCTTTTACTATCAGACTCATTCATGTAGTCTCTGCAGTCTACTATCATATTTCATAAAACCTCATGCCACATTACATGAAAATATTTCCAATAAGCTCACAAACGTCAAGTCTTGGGGGAGGATAGAACTGTTATTAAGTCCCCCATTTCAGAGAGCAACAACTCCAGTAAACAGATTCATTCAGACTAATAAATCGTGAATGTTTACACTGTTACATTTAGAATGCATTCACTGCTAAAGGCTCGCTTTCTGCAGGCACACACAATCATATCATATAACAGACTTTCAAAAGTAATTGACGATAAGAGAAATGATTCAATTCTCCCATGGAAAACTCGTATTTGAGATTACAAAGGGAGTGGATAACAGGCCGGAAAACTGCTGAAAGCAGCAGCTTAGGGGCGATTAGTGAAGGTGCAGCCTGAGCAGAATGTGAGTGTGGAAGCTTAAAAATATAAGATACACCTCGGATGTGAAATGCAAAAAACATTGTGTTATGTTATTGTGTTCTCAGCTTTCACCAAACACAGCAGATAGCAACTTTCTCTGTTCGTATAAATACTTCAGTTGATGTTTACCGATTGTAATTACCTCTGATGACAGCATGGCCAGGAATCCAATGGTCCGACACTCCACGCTCTCCATCCACAGCAGAGCGTTACGATTGTACTGCCCTCTGAACTTCACATCAAACACTCCCACGAAAAAGAGATACACACCCATGAGGCAGTCTGCAACTGCACGATAAGAGATAGTGACATTAACAGAGGGCAATGTGCAGTGAGGAGTTCATTTATCACCTGCTGGTACCCCAACTTTTCTCTCTTTTATTAAACCTTATTTATAATGCAGTGAAGTCCGGGGGTCATTTAAATAAAGTGAGCATGAAGAGAACTGAAGACAGAGGAACTGACAATCAAGGCAAACGAAGGAGATAAAAAGTAGACAAACTGTGAACAAGGACTAAAATGTAAATGTATGAGATTGCTTGGAGGTAAATTCTGAAGATAACATCGTCTCTTTGAAGCTGAAGTTTTAAATATAGAGCTCAATTTCACACATAAAATGAAATTATGCATCTCACTCAGGTTTTGGGGATTTTACATGCATATAATTTGCCAGCATTTGTTTGACTGTTTGTTAGATCATTTGAATGTTCTGTTTGATGTAACATTTTATTATAAGGTTAGTTCCCTTCATACTTTTTATAAAATAAATATACTGTTTACACAGCTGACAACAATGTGCTCAGACAAGTGCTGATTTGTGAAAAACGCAGGAATTCCATTAATTGTAAGAATATCAGAGCTATTACAAAATGTTATCCATCTGTTAGGTCTGGATGCTTTTGAACCTTATGCTAAATGACAGGAACTCCTAATGCCACTTAAACTGTCTCCAGAACGTTGTTGGAGCACTGTTCATTTTTTTATTATCCACATTGTCATCATGACAAATGATTTTAAATTGCTCAATTAAACTATATGATTTACTGTGACAACTCATGTACTCAGGGCTCCTTAGGCCTGGATCTCCTTGTACAGTAAGTATATCTTTTATTCCCATGCTTGATTCAAATGTATCAGATTATACCAAGCATTAAAAGGGTTTTTTCTTTAGCGTGTGCCTCATTTAATTTACACTACAGTACAATATGTTCTAACAACATACATTTGATTGCCCTTCAAACAGATTGGATGAAATGCCAGATAGCCCAGCAGTCACGTCACACATCCCATGTACAGAAGCTATAGTCCTCAAAGCAAGCGGCCCGGGTTCGCCTCCAGCCCTCTGCACTCTATTGCATGTTATTCCTCTCTTTTTTTTATCTCTCTTTCCAACTCTATCTTTTGTTCATTAAAATAAAAGCATAGTAAAATCCCCCAAAAATAATAGTAATAAAATTAAACTAACAAAAATCAAATTCTTGTTTTCTTTCATCTTCAAGGTGAGAGACTAAACTAGACAGCTAAAATGCATAATTTTTTTTTTTTGATTTTTATTATTATTATTATTTTTAATTTTTAGAATAAAAACATGAAACATTTTGGTACAGTTTTTGTTTAGTTAATTTTTTCCTCTTTCTAACCTTAGATGATACCTTGATCGTATATTGCACAACATTATCGAGTCTAGTGTGTGAGCACTCACGGCAGAGGACTTTGATGCAGGCAGCATGCAGGTTGTTCTCAGCTCGTATCAGGGACCTCATGCCGATGACTAAGAGGTTACCGAAGCAGGTAATGAATGCCATGACCCAGACAGACACCCGCAGCACCATGTTAGCCAGCAAGTCCTCAAAGGATGAGATGCCATCTGTGTTAGGCTTACATGACCTGACATGAGGAGCATAGGAGCAGTACTGGAACTTCTCAAAGTAGCTGATGGGGACAGGAAAGATAATATACAAGTAGAGAAGTGCAAGCAGAAGGCAGACAGTGTTTAACATAAAAGCGAAATACAGTTGTTGTTTTTTTCCCCTTGACTGTCGTGCTTGAACGTACATGTGGGAGAGGTTCTTCATGGGAAGGAACATTTTGGACTGGATGTCTGGGATCTCTATTCCCTCCAACGCCCTGAAGAAAAGAGAGCTTAATTTACAACCACACAGTCTGCAGAGAGCAGTTTCACTGAGCATGTTTTAACTCACAGAGACTGAAGATGAGTCAAGTGGCTGAAGTGGCTGGGGTGAATGCGGAGAAGGGAGTTGTGGGAGATGTTTCTGCAAGAAACAAACAGATGACAAAGTCAATTATGTGTGCTCTGGTGAAATGGAACATGCTGCTAAACGACAGTACAATCCAGATTCTTTTTTTTCCTGCAGCCTTTCAAATTAAACTTTGTAGGGGATCAGAATTCTGTACATATTTAATTCTTTATAAATGTAACTATTGTATAGCTCTATGGCACACTTTAAATGGAGTACTGCACCTGGTATTACCTAGTAGTATGCTGTATTTTTATGCAGCCTGTTACATTGCATTATATTTCTAAACAACTATACGGTACTTTAACTAGCCGTTAAGTGTCCTTGCAGTTTCTTTTCTTTTCTAACCCTAATGGAGGTGGCGGTAGACCTTTTGTAACTGTCTTTACAAAAGGTAAAACATTATTTTAAAAGAGTTTCAAAGTGAAAAAAGAACGAGTAAAGTCCTGCTGCTTTCATGAAAACTGCCAGAGGATTCATTGATCAATACAATTCCACTGCATGTGTTTTCTGTGCAGCTCTTTTATGACAAGGAGAGATATTTAAAAATAAGGAATAATCAAAGTTTTTATTGACCTTGATACAAATGTGTAATGTGCTGTCTGTCTCAGAGATGTCAGCAGAGGTGTTAATGTGATGGCAAAATGAATAATCTCAAAGTCCTTTGATGAGTTTGCCAGATTGATGAGGTACATTACTCCTCTGAAATTCCAGAGCAAGCGGGAACACACAGGTAAACAGTAGTTAACTTACGCCACCGTCCAAACAGAAACCACAAATCAACGCACTAAATACTCTTTAGCCTGATATAAAAACTGGACTGACACAAAAAACACATCATGACAGTTTAAATGACTTGTAAGTAATGCTCATTCCAAGTTGATGTGAAAACAGTTTTCTGAGTCCATTTAATTAGAAAAGTTTAACTTTCGTGATAAAATATATTCCAGACATGTTGTTCACTGAGCAAATTGTTTTCTATAGCTTGAGGCTCTCCACTAATGAACAGAGAGTTTGGAGCTAAATAACTCAATGTAACTCATTGTTACATTGTTTATGAAGCAGTACTCTGACTGGAGATGTGACGGGGTCATTGCCCCTTACTTCACATCATCAACAGCTTTTAAGCAGCTTTGTGTTTCTCTTAAACTGTAAAGTCACACTAAAGAACACTTGGTGCGAGTCATCTTCGCAGGAATTGTGGATGGACTTTTTAGCAGAAAAATACAGCAGAGACATTTTAACAAGTCATAGCGTGTTGGCGCATTCACATTGGTCTCACATTTCTTTGATGTTTTCCAAAGAGGCAAAGTAATTAAACATTAAATGTTTCTGCAGAAAAGAGCAAAATGCTTCAGAAATAATTGATTTGGGTTTCTGAATGGATTTGGAAAAACAGGCGTCAGTTAAACATCTTGAACGCTGACATGTTTTGAGGACAGATCAACAGTTTAACTGGACTTGTCAGTCAAATAATTGTGATGTTTTTTCAGTGATAGGATATGATTTTTGTCTTGGCCTTGTCTCGGTCTCGGGCATGTCTCTGTAGTCTTTACTACAACACTTACACATAACGTGCTGCTTTAGAGAATACACTAAATTAAAACGGATGAAAGTTTTGTCGAGTTTAAGTACTTGTGAAGTATCGAGTGTCTACCTGTCGAACACATTTAGTGAGGAAAAAGTGCAAAGTTGTCCTTTGGAGTTTTGTCAGAAAGGCAAAGTAGCATAAAAGGAAAAAAAGTAAAGTCAATATCAACAACATAGGCCTTCTTCCTCACATAAATACAATGTGCGGAGTATCTTTCTACTGAGAGGCATGTTAGTAAGATGAGTTGTCTTCTCTGAATCCAGCCTAAAAAAAATACCCTTAGCAATTTAAAGTGAATAAACTCCACTTCAACATGATCTCTAATCCTCCCACAAGGACACACATCGCTCGCTGACAGATACTATCAGTTACTCACAGTTTAAGGAGCGACTTGGAGAGGCTCTTGAAAGTGTTTTTTGGCAGGTCCTTTATCCTGTTGCTGGACAGATTCCTAAACACAGAGGAAAAGAGAAAAAGAGACAATTCCGACTGAGAGAAATGAAATCTGACATACACACACGTTCTCATAGGAATAGCACACATGTTCATTCCTGAACACAGAAAGCATATCATCATATAATCTGATATCATCAATCATCTTCTTCTTCGTGTCTGGAAGATTACATTATAAAAACTGAAAATTATTTCCCCACTGTCAATTTTTCTAAAGCTGATTTTTTTCCTGAGATTATTTTATTTAAATGAACAAAACGTTTTTTGTTGTGTTTTTTTTTTAAGTTAATTGTAGCTCATTGTAATGGAATGTAGAATATGATGATAAAAGAAAAACCATAAAGCTCGACAATAAACTAGAAAGTGAACACTTTACTGAGCCATTAGTCGGCCTGCACAGAGCTGCTGACAGATATCGACTGAGTTTTACACTGCGCCACTATTGATGAGATGTTAGTGTCCACTCTCTGGTATTTACAGAGCTGTCTTTAGTGTGCTTAGATGTCCAATATGGTAATTAGAGACTCACCATTACTGGGGTTTAAAGGCTATTACCGTTATTCAAAGATCCAAAATCTGGTTCTGAACGTTTTTTACCATACAATTATAAATCCTGTCACTTCAAATTCAAACACTTCTTGGCACCTCATACCGTCATCAACTTTTATTTATTTATTTATTTTATTTTGACAAAAAAACACCACCACCCAAACAGAACAAAACAAGCAATCAATATGACAGTCGTTGCTTTCTTCATCATCCATGAGATCCATATTTAAAAAGAAAACGTTTAAAAAAAAGTTGAAAGAATTTCTGCATCCTTACTAATTCATTGTTTATAATTTAATTTAATATTATCATTCAATGTTCAATTCGATAGTAAGTTAATTGATTAAATTGATTTTAATCTCAACATTTCATTGCATCTTTGAAACCCTGAATGCACTGTGGTACTTTTTGATCTCCTTTTCTAGTTCTTTCACATTAACTCTGTTCATCTGCAAATCCCTCAAAACCCTAACAAGAAAATATTGTTTTCAAGCTTAACAGACGATCTTTCTCACTGAAAACTTTTCCAAACATAATGTATTCATACTGTTTTATTATGTTATGAAAGAGATTTAATGAGGAAAATCGTTTCATGCAGTCTGACCACTAAATGACAAACAGCCAAAGTATATATTCAATTATTATTTGAAATAAATGTAACCCTGATTTGCTGCGTCATGTTTTAGATTAAAATGTACCGTTCAGAGCAGGATGAGAAAACATGGATGAGTTACAAATTAATTAAGTTTGTGAAGGGCTATGAAAAATCTATGTAAGACAAGAAACCCCACCACCACCAGAGCAGGAAAGAACCAAAAACAGATTTATTTTTTTCCTCCATTGAAGCCCGGTGATGGATTACCCCTATCTTCTCTCTGAATTATTTCACGACAGAGAATTGATCAAAGAGAAAAGAATCAAGACACTCACAGTTCAGCCAGTTTCCACAGAGACTGGAAGGTGTTTTCAGGAACTCTTCCGATCCTGTTGTCCATCAGTAACCTGAACACAACAGAGCTGCTGTCAGACACCAAAGTGCCTAATGGTGTTCAGTCAAGTGGTGGACTACAGCTGGGACCCGGTTCAATCTCATCTCTTTTAGGATCTATACATTTTACTCCCCTTCTGTGCTGCAGCAAAACTTCTCCTGTTGTATATATTTACTAATTCATATTGATGCTCATATGGAATACACATTAACATTTGAGTTGATGGATCTGAAAAAAGACTATGTGGGTTATTAAATCTTGTGAAATTGTGCAAAGCTCACAATACAAGCAGCCTGTGGAAGTCAAAAGAAAATCTGCAGATTATTTGTGTGGACTGAATGAATTGATGGTGGATGGTCCTCAAGCCTCGTAAACTTTTTCTGCGAACTTCACACTTTTACTGAGTAGTAAAGGTCGTATTTTTTTGGGTTCAGCCTTTATCACAAGTTTGGAGAAAGCTTTCTTTTAAAATCAGCTTTTTAGACATAAAGCAGACAGCTTTGTACTTTCTCTTCACTGCAGGGTTCTAAATTAACTTCTCCTACTTGTTCCTTGATCACTGCTAACAGTCTCTGTTATATTCTGGTCACATTTGGTGTGAAGACCATCATTTTGGTTGAATTGTAAAAATCTGACTTCACCTTTGATATCTAATGTGTCATGATGGTGCTGTCAGGTTGAGAACTAGTGTTATGAGCCTCCTTTTTCATCTGAGGAACTACAAAAACAGGACTAATGCATTCCATGATTACCATAATTTATCTCACTCTGCACTCTGGTGAAAACACTTCTCCACCTTCAGCAGTTCAGATGCTGCTTTATTCACACCAACCTCATATGATTGTTTTCTCTCTGCCTTTTAAAGCGATTGTGTTCCCTTTTTAGAGCTCAGCCTCACCTCCCCTGAGCCTTAGCTCTGTTAGCTGCTCTGACAGAGTCCAACCTCTCCCATCACTTGTAAGGTCACTGCTTTATAAGAATTTATAGTATAGACTGAAACTTTTACTTTTTTAAGTGATTGTTGAAACGATTTCAGTCGTAATTTTCTTTTGTACTTTTGGAGCAGAGTGTTTTGTCCAATGTTTTAACAGCATAAGTCTTCCGAAAGCATCTGAAGGTTGGCAGGTGCTAAGGTGCTGGTTTTTGTTTTTTTGTGTCCTTGTTTGTCATACTCCACAGCCACATTGGACTGGACAGGTATCACTTCAGACCATTATCTATTCTTAATGAAAATGTATGTAAGTAGGCAAGTGGCTTTTATTACGTTTTAGAGTGGGATACTCACAGAACCTCGAGCTTGCTGCAGGTCTTTAGGATGGAGAAGTTGAGGCTTTGAATCTGGTTTCCCTCAAGATCCCTGTGAGCAAAAAAAAAGACAAAAAAAAAGAACTGAGTGTGCAATAAGCTTAAATTAGAGGAGAATACAAAAGAACTAAATATCTGTCCTTTGACTTGATTGAAAACTGTTTTTTTTTTCATTTAAAGAAGCGGAGTGGATGTTAGTGCTCACGGTAAGCATGCAGCTCACAGCCATAAAGGTGTTCAGATAGCAAGAGGTCATTGTTAGAATGATCCGACTGCCATCAACTGAGGACACTTCACATCTCGTCGAAGTAGAACATGAAGACCCCTCCTCCGAATCTCATATTGTCCACCACTAAGTCCTCTGTCACCCCAGTTGACCTGCCTCGTTTGTTTTCCACATGCACACACAATCTGTCTGCCTAATGACACTTATTCACTACTCCCCTGCACACACACACACACACACACACACACACACACACACACACACGTACACTGTCACAGCAGACTCACAGCCAGTCCAATGCAGGCATGTGTTGACAGAAGCTCGGGTGAGGAAGCTGTTCCAATAAGGTGTCCACCATGGATCTGGTGAGAGAAAGACAGTAAATGTCATTACAAACTGTCAACTACCAAAAAAATGTTTTTCAGCTACAGCAATGAAGTGATTTAAATGAAAGAAAACAACATTTTAGTTTAACTTAGTTTAACTAAAGTAACGCCTTTAAACTGATGTCTGATTATTTTCAGTTCACATTGTGGGGCTGCAAACCTTTTTTTTAAAGATTTATTTTTGGGGTTTGACTTTATTTGAGACAATAAAGGTAATAAAGAGCAGTCGGGGCGAGAGAGAGGGTAAGGAACGACATACAGGAAAGGAACCACAGGCTAGATCCGGGCCCACTTGGAGGACTATCGCCTCTGTACATTGGGCGCTCGATCTAACCACTAGGCTAGCAGCAAACCATTTTTTAATTTGTACATGATGCTGTAAAATAATCATGAAACAAACCCTCCTCTGTGGGTGTCAATACATTGACACCCACAGAGATTTAACAGATTTTCTTCTTAAACAGATTTAACTGTTTAAGAAGAAAACTTAAAGCTCTCGTGAGCAGTTCTTCCACATGTTAAGAAACAGACTCAAAAGACAAGCCACATTTTTTTTTCATACAAACTTTACTGCTTGCCATATGGCTGTTGTTTTTTTTTGTTTCAGAAGATTTATGCACTCGACTGCATTATAAAACCATAATGGAGTCGATAAATCCCAAATGAATGAAAATACAGTAAATTTAAGGTTTTGCAACTAATTGAACATTGATGTTTGACAAGAAGGTAAGAAAAAGTCCATCTCAAGCTTTTACTTTTAAATGGGGGGCATTAAAAACAAGTACATGATCTGTAGTAAAACATGAAACACCTCTGATGTGGGTTTTAAATTCAATTGAATCAGATCACAGAGAAGTTACAGACAATCCAGCACATTTGATCTGCTGCTGTTTTTGTTGGATTAGAAACAGTCTGATATTCTGGGTGGCCAAACTTTACATGGATGCAGAGAGAGTGGAGACAGGCAGCCCTCCTCAGATTCCAAGGGTGAAGGGGAAAAACCAAAAGAGACGTTCCTCTCTCAAAACCCCTCTTGGGTGGTGCAACAGAGACAATAAGAGCAAGAGCTGATTTAAAGGGCTATAGCCCCAATACCTACACATTAATAGAACATTTAGTGAAATAGATATTTGCTGTGGATAGCTTTGAGAAAAGACAGAGAACTGAAGTTGACTGAAGGTGGAGGAAAGAGACGATGGAAGTTAAGGATAAAGAAGGAATAACAAGTAGAGACAGAGACTGCCTATTGCTCATTTGAACTTTTTATTTGATTGCTTTATATTTTTTTCCCTGTATTAAGCACTTCAGTTGGCTCCACCTGCTTATAACCTGCCGGATTATGAACACATGTGACATGACATGTTGCTGTATGAAGAAAACAAAGCTATTTTTTCAGGGGAAACATTTTCCTGAGACTTTTCCACCAACTCCTTCAAAGCTCAAAGCTTGATCACGGTCGTCAGAACACCAAGACGTGACTGTGCGTGAAATGAGGCGTGTAATTTAGCAAGATCAACACACAGAGTGAGTCTAATCAGTTATTTGACAAGCATGAAAGCTCTTGATGGTCTAAGAGTGTTTGGGGGAAAAATAAAAGAAAACAATGCAAAAAAGTGCACCATGGTTCACACCTTGAAACTCAGATTGTACTGTATATACACACACACACACACACACACACACACACACACACACACACACACACACACACACACACACACACACACACATACAACTGAAACTTTTAGTTGTCATTTTAGTGAACCAGAAACAAGTTTGTGATTAGAAATCAGATAACATGAAAACGGAGTTAAAATAATGAAACTCACAGATACATGAGAGACTGGAGCCCGATGAAGGTATCCTGCGACATGATGCTCAGAGGGTTATGATCCAACACCCTGGGAAAAACAGATGCATCTTTTATATGAAGCAATCATCTGACTAAACCTTTTTCATTCATTCCTTTTATGCATTAAACATTGAACTTAATATACAGCACTTTGGTCTGCCTTGGCTGTTATAAATGTGCTACATAAATAAAGTTGATCGATAGATAGAATGCCAGAACATACTTCACAAATAGTTCAGTAAATCTGGAATGAAATAAAAGCAGGAAGTGAAGCATTATTTAGCCCACAACAAATCAGTCATGCACATAAACAATATAAACTGCCACGTGTTTTACACATCCTGGCTGGAGACCAGCAAAGTATCCCATCAATATTTGTTCCCCTTGTTGATGACTTCTTCTTTGTCTGGACCCTCAGCTTACCCACATGAATCTCAGAAATACCATTACAGCACTTACTTCAGCACTGTTGGACACTACTTTAACATTATGAGTTGGAAGTCAAAAAACGATTTCACTGTCCGTATTTGTTGTGCATGGTCATACATTGTAGTTGCTGTATTTAATTATATTAAGCCCCTACATAGACGATGAATGTTTTTGTTTACTGACAGTGGGCGGCAGTAGCTCAGTCTGTAGGGACTTGGGTTGGGAACCGGAGGGTCGCCGGTTCAAGTCCCGGCACGGACCAAGTCCGGAAACTGGTCTGGTAACTGGAGAGGTGCCAGTCCATTTCCTGAGCACTGCCGAGGTGCCCCTGAGCAAGGCACCGAACCCCAAAACTGCTCTGGAGCGCTCGCTGTGGGCACTCACTCTGAGACCTCTCCATTAATGCATGTCACTAGAACCCTGTTTGTGCATGAGTGTGTATCTCGGCCTATGTGTGTGTTAGACAGAGTGTAAACCGAATTTCCCCTCGTGGGATTAATAAAGTGTAAATTGTAAATTACAGTAATGTAAAACCAGTATCAGATTCCTTATGTACATAGACAGGGGCCAATAAAACTATTTCTGATAGTGAATGACAGGAAACAAGCTTCAGAGATTTATGTTTATATCTCTTACCTCTCTAACCACTGAAAACTATTTAAAACAGAAAAAACTAAGTCTTCTGTGTGCAGCTTTGGGTCAATCATTCCTACATACTGTATTTCCAAATAAGACTATTGAACACAACAGAACCCTTAATTCCCATTACATGTTGCAAATAAAGCAACTCAACTCTACTTTCACTTTATCTGTCCCCGGGGGGCGACAAGGGAGTATCTTAAAAACTAAAACCAGATTGTTGTTCTTTCTTTTTTCCTCTCCCATAATTTATCTCACGACCCCTCAGACTTTTTCTAGTGAACCTTTGGAAGGGATGACACTGTATCTGGGAAACTTAACCACCACATACTAAATAGATAGTGCTACCAAGAGAAGTCTAATCATTCATATGCTGCTTACATAATTCAAACTTCAGTATGAGGGGACTTTTTACTACAAATAAAGTGCTTCTGATGTTTAGGCATATTAAGTATCATACACATACATGTACACACATATATTCTTCTTATAATCAGAAATTTATGACTTTAACTGGTCATAGCTATTTAGTTATTGAGAATGAAGAAAATCCATCATCTGGAGCAGTTTTAAGCGTGTAAACTTCGACCAATGTCTGCCACGAGGTACCAATTGATAAACCAATCATGCCTCCTTGCTCATTCTGTACTCTTTGCATGCATTAGCCTACACTCAAAGCATGGCAGGGTCATGTCTTGAAATTTCCCATGTTATTAAGAGTTTCTTTATTTTGTTCAAAACATCTGTAGTGGCTAAATGGCTCAAATTAGATTCTTAACCAATAACGAAATATCCCAAAATAATCTCTGCTCTTTAAATCAGTAAAATGCCAAATAGAGCAACAAGAAATTCAGCCGTCTCACAGACTTGAAGAGTTCCTGAAGTATTTACTAATTAAAAAAAAAATATTCTAAATGGAATCGCTTTTGATTCTTGAGTTAACCATTGAATCCTGAGACACCCAAAGATTCCCAGCCCTATCCGTATACACCTATAGTCCACAACACAATAACTTTTCCCACATACATGTGCAGGTGTGCGTGTTACTCACAGCCATTCTAACTGATAGAGATCCCTGAACACACCAGGACTAAGTGAGGATATCAAGTTCTCACTGAGGAACCTGTGAGAAAAACAGTGAGAAACAGAGAAAGAGTGGCTGAAAATACAAAGTGTCTCTAAGTCCCAGATATCATTCAGTCCCTTTGTCTGGAGTGTTATATCTAACACATGAGTTAGAGGAAAGATGAAAGCTGGATTTTTTTTTCGTCAAATCACTGAACGATTAAACTTTGATGACAGAGAACAGCTCAGGGAGAGATGGTAACTCTACCAAAATGTTTAACATAGGAAGTGATAGTTCCAGAAAGAGTGAGCAGGGTACTTACAACCGCTTTAAGTTGTGCAGACCGCCAAAGGCGTTTTTCGATATGTGCTGCAAACTGTTGTTTTGCAGAAACCTGTGTGCAGAGGCAAAACAATTTAATGAACTCTGCAATTTCTCATCTTTGTCATTCACATCACACACAAACAAACAAACACACACACACTATAAAGTTATTAAAACCCTTCAGTGATTTTAATATCAGTTATTATTCCGTGCACATTTCTTCATAATTTGTCTCCTTTTCTAAACATCCAACTCAAAACACATTCATAACAAGCCAGCTACTAACCTTTAACAATTAAGTTTGGGAACTTAACTTTCCATGAACTTTAAAGGCAGGTGGTTTTGTTCTCTTTATCGCTGCACAGATATAATCATTATTCCACATGAAACTGAGACTGTTATCATCATACTTAATAAGTTCAAGTCTTTACTGGTAATGTGAAAGTACAGTGTACTATGTGACTTCAACATCTGATGTAATAAGTTATTTAATATGCACTGTATGAGGCACATTTTGCTGAACATAAACTATAAAGTGGAAAGATTTACTTCACTGCAAGTAACACAGTCTGACACTAGTTTGTGCTTATTTGTTTTTGAAGCGTTCAAACTTCGGAAAGAAAACAACACCAATGTTTCTGTGTAAGATATATAGGAACTGAACTTGTAGATCACATCTATTGCACACAACCATCATGCCCTTTTCATTTTTTACCTTATTAATTGTGACTGCCAATACTTGTGAGATGTATTATCTTTACACACATTAACAGTAAAAATCTACTGTATGAGTTTGATGTTGTTCTTTAATCTTGACCAACACCAAACACCACTTTATATAAACAGTCTTTTATATCAAGTCTTCTGGTCAGTTATCTCTGATATTTGACATTTTTAAATAAATATACATACTGTATATATAAAACCTTGAAGAATCAATGATAACAAATCTAACTACCATTTTAGCCTGACATTTTTTTAGGGTGATGTTATTGTCTTGAATTTACATGAATCTGGAACAAGCGGTTATAGTTTCACATTAAATCTATATAAGTGATCAATTAGATACAAAAACAACTGTGACTGTTTTGGTTTAAACTTTAAACTTGTGGCAGATACAGTCGCCCTCTGAGATTTACTGCCTGCATTCGATCTTTGGCCCATGTTAACTTGAAACCTCACTTCACTAAAGGTGGTCAAAATCTGAACTTTAGGAAACATTTCTCCTGATTTCTCTGAAATCTTCCAGAATTGGTTATTCAGACATTTCCCTTACAGCCGGGGACGCGAGTGGTCAGGGTGCTCAATTCACTTAAGGGACTCAATGTAAACGGTCATCTTATAAGAAGTTTGAACCTTAAGTTTTGCCCGTTTTGTGGGATAAGCAGATGTATTACACCAGAATGTATGAAACTCTTTTTTTGTGCGTTTTCTGCAGTAGTTTGTAACTCATATTTCCTGCAGAGTAATAAAACTCACAGCAGGTTGGAGCTTTTCATCTTTTCGCACACATCGGGGTGTTTCCAAGAAGTCAAAGCATAATTCAAGAAAAAATAAAGTTGCCTTGATTATCCTGTCATACAAAGCAGAATAAATAGATATTACCCTAGAATTTTCCCTTCATCATTTCCGAACTTATTTCCTGATCGTGCACAATTCAGCACACTCAACTGATAATGACTCCCAGCATCCCTGCTGGGAGACTATCCCTGTCGGACAGGTTTATCTGTCGTGCCGACTTATACGAGTTTTCTCCACATGTGTTCAAGGGAAAACAACTTACAGAGGATTTATAATTAACCAAGCATCTATGAATACGTACAGTATATATCACTGTTATAATTCTTTCGATGATAATTATTGTAGATACTTTAGAGCAGTGATTCCCAACCTGTGGGCCGCGAAATCAAAAATAATAATGTTTTAAATGTTAAAACTTGTTAAGTTTAAAAGGATATTAAAGAATTTCAAATATTCTTTTCATTATATTGTTTTTTTCTTCAAGTATTATACATGTGACAAGGAAATGAGAGATAGGAACTTTTGTTGTTATCGGCCGGACCACTTTGCAGCGGGACCGCATTGTACTTAACTTACTTAATTTGACGACGATAGAAAAAAGCTGGAGTTTACAAACAATGGATAGCTGGCTAGCAACAGGAATAATTAAAAGGAAAAATAGACACGAAACTGATGGTGAATCGACGGCTGATCTCCCTGCTGTCAAAAAAAAGAGCGTTATCGAGTGTATGAGCAGCCAGAACACGAAGGCTGTGGAAGCGGTTTCCCAACTCATAGCCAAGGCTGGAAAACCACACTCCATTGGCGAAAATGTAATTCTTCCCGCAGCAAAACAGATCGTTGAGGTGATGTTGGGTGAGAAGGCAGTGCAATCTATCAACCTCGTCTCATTGTCGGATAATACAGTCAAACGAAGGATTGATGACATGGCAGATAACCTGTCGAAACAGCTGATCCGAAGCATAAAAGAGAGCCGCTTCTATGCACTCCAACTGGATGAATCGACCGACATCGCAAGTCTTTCAAACCTGCTTGCCTATGTACGGTACGAAAAAAGTGGCGGGATAAAAGAGGAGTTTTTATTTTGTAAACCTCTGCCCACCCGTTCAACTGCTGAGGCAATATTTGACATTTTGAACACTTTTATTGTTTCCAACGGGATTGACTTTTTCCAACTTCATCAAGAGCCGTCCACTGCAACGTCGGTTATTTGCGGTGCTATGTGGAGAGATGGGCAGTGATCATCAGCAGCTGCTATTACACACTGAAGTGCGGTGGCTGTCCCGGGGCAAGGTACTGACGCGACTGTTTGAGTTACGAGATGAAGTGCGTGTGTTTTTTCTCGACACAAAGTTTGAACTCGCACACCGCTTCAGTGATTTTGAGTGGTTGGCTAAGTTGGGTTACCTGGCTGATATTTTCAGCCACTTAAATGGACTTAACCTCGCTCTTCAAGGGACAGCAGTGAACACGTTCAATGTCCAGATGAAAGTGGAAGCGACCATAAAAAAAAACTAGCGCTGTGGGCTAAGCGTGTCGACAAGTCAAACTATGACTCGTTTGAAAATCTGGCCGATTTTTTGACAAAGGAACAGAATCAGCTTCCCATCATCGTGAGCAACGCTGTCAGAGAGCACCTGCAAGGTTTGGGGACCCAGCTGCGCGTCTACTTTCCCATCCCAGACGTGCAATGTAGCTGGATAGAAAACCCATTCGCCAGCCACAGTGACGAGGTCCTCGCCGCTCCGAATTCAAAAGAGCAAGATAGTCTCCTGGATCTTTCATGTGACACTGCACTGAAGCTGGTCTTCTCACAGAAGCACCTTACAAACTTTTGGCTTCATGTTGCTTCTGAGTATCCTGATCTGGCCAACAGAGCTGTGAGATTCCTGATGCCTTTCCCGACCACGTACCTCTGTGAGACTGGATTTTCTGCACTCGTGGCATTAAAAACTAAGTACAGAAACAAACTGAATGTCGAGCCAGATCTTCGACTGAAACTTTCATCCATTGTCCCAGACATCAAGCATCTGGTTGCCGCCATGCAACACCAGCCGTCTCATTAGGTGAGTCAGCATCTTGTTGGCCTGTTGTTGGACTGATCCAATTTTGTTTCGTTGCAATTTGTTATGAGAATGCAATGCATTTCTACATTGTTAAAGGATTCCGTTATTTATGAATCAACTGTTTATTAGCCTGTTACAGACAGACCTTTGCTTGTCATTCATATGTCAGTGATATATGTGGTGCTGATTGATGTACGTGTGTATGCGTGCGTCTAATACTGAAGGTTATGTTGAGGTGATGTTACAGATGCTGTGTTAGTGACTGTGGAGCTTCCAATATGTTTCTCCTGTATTGATTTCAGGCCTTTATGTTCAATCTTCAATAAAATAAAGTGCTCTGAGAACGCATTATAATGCCTTTGTATTTATGGGGTTGGAGGTGGGCCGCGAAGATTTTTGAGACTTAAAAGTGGGCCCTGAGTTGGAAAAGGTTGGGAACCACTGCTTTAGAGTCTTGAATAAGGACCATTATCAGCAATGACTTAAGTACTATTGTTTATAGAGTATAGTCTTTAATTTAGAGTGCCTCTAAAGTTTGAGCTCCTTATTATAAATGTATGTGCTTGCCTTTCCACTTTTTCTTTATTCACTTTAAAATGACCCCATTTTTTTGTGGAGTCATCTTCAGTGAAATCTTCTCAAACAGACCTTGAGGTTCAAGCTGCACTTTACAGACTGAGTGCAGAAACATAGGATGAGGAGTAACCAAATCCAAAGTGACATCACAAAGAGAAAGCAGCTCAGAAATACTCACAGTCTCTCCAGGGCAGAATATTCAGAGAAAACAGAATCTGATAGCACCCGGATCTCATTGCTCCTCAGCGACCTGTAACAGAGGACATGAAATGCCACAGTTAGACAATCACAACAAACATTTTGCACTGGAAGAGAGAGGAAGGACTAAAGGTTTAAGTCATTATGCAAACTCTCATACAAATCTTAATCATTGTTTTTGTTTTTGGCTTTTAAAGAGTTCATGGATCAAATTTTCACAAAAACAGAGGCACCACCAGTCGGAGTCAACGTCTAAACAATTGAACTTTAAAGGACAGGGACAGAAATAGCGAAGCCCTTATACACACACTTTACCTGTTCACACAATCACACACACACTGGCTCAATACACAAGGATGACAGGCTAGTTTTTGCACTGTCTGAAGCCAAGAGAACTTTACTTGCTGTTTGAATTCAACCCTGCTTTTATTTTGAAATATAGTATGGACCCTCTGGTCAGGGGCATGGCCGGACTTTTTTTTTTTGGCACTGATTTGTGCAGGAGTGTCATGAAGTTTGTCATACAGACCCAAATAAATTACATCCCCACTAAGCACATCTACTGTACTTCAAAGTAACGCAAGAGAAAGGCAACATATCAGCCTACATAGCCTTATTCTTTGAGGAGTCGAAGAGAAGTTCAAAGTCACAATCTAAAACTAAAAAAAATGTAGTTGTAAAGTTTCGGTTCCAAAACAATTGCACTTAATTCATACATTCAGAAGTTTGCTTGCAAATATTTATGGTCTCATTCACAAAAAGCCTAAATAGTTGATTGCAACGGCATGTAAGTCCCGTCTCTGATAAGGCAAATAGCTAATCATAGCTTGGGATTTTTTCGATTGCCACTTAGGGAAGCTAATCAGATTTCAAGGAGGGCTTAACCACAGAACAAGAAACTTGTTACAGATGAAAAACTTATATAAAAATAGCTCAAAGAAACAAAGTAAATATCTGATGTCATAAGGTGGATAAAACTTTTGGCTCAACTACCGAGCTGTCGAGAAGTTCCATTACTGTGACTACAGGGAGACACTAAGGAGGCTTATTCGTGGTGCACCTTAAAGGACAAAAAAAATGCATTCAATTTAGACCTTTATTAATTGTGATTAATATGTTAATGCATACAGATCTAGAAAACCCTCATAATCTCTGAATCTATGGCATGTTTATTACACCTTTGACAACTAAAGAAAAATAACAAATGAAAAATAAGCTGTTCCGCACTTAAAGATCAGCATATTGCACACACTTTATACAGTATGTACACGCATACTAACACCATAATGTATCAAAATGCATAATGCATGAAAAATAAATCACTGAGAATAAATCTAAATCCCAGGTCATCGGGCAAAGAACAGATGGAAACAGGTATAAATCTCCAGCAAATAGTCAACCATGCAGGAAAAAAAAATGCAGCCGCAATATTCCTCAACCAGCTATATCCCGATCCATAAAACTGTCAGTACATCAACTCCTGCTTTTTAGAGACATTGTTGGACTTCTGACAAAAGCTTTTCAACACAAACTTTTCCAGGAAGATCCACTCTAAACTAGAAACTAAATCCAAACAGAGTGGAATATGGATGAGAAATGAGAAGTAAAGTCCTTGGGGGGGGAGCACTGTGCTCCTGAGGTTCGTCCAAGAAGAGCCTGATATTCAAAAAGACTGTGGCTGAAGGTCAGAGCATGAGCTCATGGTGGGCACCCAGCTCAAGCATATGATGCAATCCTCTGCCATTAAACGGTGATCAAACAGAAACGACTCAAATCCAAAGTCAGTCAGTGATCATTTATCTTTTTGGCATGTTGTTTTTTGAGCAGCTGTAACTTCTAAATGCACAACACACGTCTGTCGCGAAATACAGATGAAAGAGTCCCTTTAATTTTTTTTCTTCATTGTTTTGTATATATTAACTTATAGGTTCACCTTAATGGAAATCCTGAAAAATAATGTGGTTTATTTAGAATTGCTCATTGGTATACAGTATATGAGAAATATGAGAAATATCTAATTTGTCAAATATATAATACATGTATCATAGGTGGAAGCGTGGAATGACAAAAACATGAGATCTGGGAGGAGGAACGAAATAAAGAGTGTCAGTAAAGTCCAAAAACCTTCTCATGTTCACTTGTAAACATCCATGATTTGGAGGATGAGAAATGCTGCAGGTCAGGTATAGCTGTCCTCTATCAAACCTTAGTGTAGAGTCATTCAACATAAACTTTCAGGATAAATGATCCGGGTTTATGTAATTTCAAGATAATTAGAGGAGACTAACAAACTCACAATTAACAAAATTGCTCAACAAACAGCTCTTTTAAAAAAGGAAACACAGACAAGCTCAATATAAAAGAAGAAAGGTCACTGCTGTGACTGAACAAGTGGGTTTAAACTGATTGTCAATTTGGAAAACAGAGATTATTTGTTTTTAATTGCTTTTCTAGTCGATGTCCAATTAATCATTTGTAATTTATTTTTAAAAGGGATGAAAATTAACTTTATCAAGGACCTTCTCTTTAATCAGAAAAAAACTGAAAACAACACCACACTGCAGCATGTCTCCACTACTCCAGCAATCGGAGAAATCAACGAGAATGAAAGCATTAATTGTTTAAACTGCAGCGATGGTGAAACAAATAAGGTACTTTAAAGCACAAAGCACATCGTCAATAATTGGACACTTTCAGCATTAAATAGGTTAGCATTAGAATTGCAAAGCCCAAACACTGACAAAAACGACGCGACAGCCAGAAGAAAGGCATGTTTTGAAAAGTTTCAAACTTTTTACAGAATGCACACTGATTTTACAGGGAGACAAATAAATTCTCTCTGCATTTTTCAGCAGTAGGAATACTGTAGGTTTCCATGGAGATGATAAAAGTGTGACTCTATGCTTTGAGGATTTGATGAATGGAAGAAACATGGATTTAAGACAAGACTCACAAATAGCAGCAGAGTTTCTGAATCCCTGAGTGACTTTGCTGAGCAGAAAAAAAACAACAAAATTTAAATTTCATTTAAATATAATAAAAAAAACGTAGGCCTGTACCACTATGGATGGAACAAATAAGCTTCAGTTTGCATGTTAATAATCGCTGGTTTGTATCTTAAACATATTCATATTGTGAATATAGTTTGATCAGATCAGCTTGTGATAGGATAAATGAAGCTAACTCCGCCCTTTTATTTGAACACGTTCTTGGCAGCTCTGGGTTTACCTAACAGGTTGATAACCAGCTTCGTAGGACTGCTAAGCACGACCTCTTATGTCAGGTTTAATGAAGCCAGATCACCCAAAGAGACCCTGGATATATGGAACTCGCTTCGTAGTACAGGCACCTGGACAGACAAATACTCATGTCAAAGCAGGTCATCTAAAAGGTCAAAAAGAGCAGGGTTGACTGAAAAAAGTTTGGAATGGAAAACAAGACTAAATCTAATACAACCTTTACTAAGAAATACTGTTGTAAGTAATTCAGCAAAATGAATTTATAAGCCATAAATAATGACCACATTTTAGATATTATCTTATTTGAGACAATTTAAGTAGTATTTGAATGATCAATTAATGTAACAAGATAGGTAAAAAAAAAAAAAAAAGGTTTAATGTGAAGAGCGGAGAGAGGAAGCTGAAAAACAGGATGTATATTTTGACTTTTAGCTGAGGCCAGGCTCCAGGTACAAACTCAAACTGGTGGTCAGTGCACACACACGACACACACACACACACACACACACACACACACACACACACACGACACACACGCACCGTCACTGCTGTTGTCAGAGCAAACTTACAGCCAGGTGACGTTTGGAGAGAGGGAGGGAACATCCTGCAGGTTGACCTCCATACAGTCCACGTTTGTGTGGTTGCAAATACAACTCTCTGGATACTCCTGAAGTACTACAAACACACAGGAAATCTGGCTTTGTTATAAAAGCTAAAATTTATGATTATTTTCATTATTGAGCCAACTTTTAAATTCACTTTGAAATGTTGAATTAGTTAAATTAGGGAAAAAACACATCGAGTCATTCATATTATTATTATTATAATTATTATAATTATTGTTATTGTTTGTTAGTGTCGGTTTAAAATTCAGTTACAATTTATTTCAGTTAAGTGTGCTTCTGCTTTTTGTATGATTTATTATGTCATCAAACAAGCTAGGTACTCATGGAAATTACTGATGCCAGGATACTTTATACTGTATATAAACAATCCCTTACACTGCTCAAATATTTAAGGGAACTCTTTATAATAACTGTATAACGCCAAGTCAGCTAAACTTCTGGGATATCAATCCTTGTAAAGGAAGCACAAGTGATGGTTAATTTTCCTGCTTTGGTTCAAATAAAGGTTAAGACAGCTCCCCAAAAAGGGAATTGTGTTGCATGTCGGCCTCACTGTCTGTCTGTTTATCTTTCCTGACTGATTCTTCTTTGTGTTTTGATAGTGTCCTCGTCACTCCTGGCTTGATTAGGCAGTACTTGCAGCTCAATCAGGTTGCACAGGTAGTCCAGCACCTCCAGGATGGCACATCCCTACATGTGGTTGCAAGAAGGTTTGCTCTGTCACCCTTTACAGTATCAAGAGCAAAGGAGGTGATAGCAGAGGGACTGGGAGTTTACACAAGGAGAGCTGGACAGGGCCATAGCAGGTATCATACCAGCAGCAGGACCACCATCTGCGCCTTTGTGTGAGCAGCAATTGGAGGAGCAAAACCAGAGCCCTACAAAATGACCTCCAGCAGGCGGTCATATTGTGCATATTTCTAACCAACCTGTCAGAAACAGACTCCATGAAGGTTGCATTAGAGCCAAACATCCTCTGGTAGGACCTGGCTCTTACAGCCCAGCACAAAGCAGTTCGATAGGCATTCAACAAAGAACACCAGAATTGGCAGGTCTACCACTGGCACAGATAACAGCAGATTCACATTGAGCACATGCTATGGGGAGTCATACTGTATCCTTTGAGGATCGCACAGACCTCCACGACATAGCCAATGGTATCCTGACTGCTATTAGGTATCGATCTGAAACCCTCAGAGCAATTTTCCCACCTCACTCTGGTGCAGTGGGCTCTGGGTTACTGGTGCAGGAAAAGGCCCGTCCTCATGTGGCCACAGTGTTTAGAGAGTTCCTAGATGACGGATGCAAAAAAGCTGTTGACTGAACCTTTTGTTTCCATGACCTAAATCGAATTGAGCGCCTATTTGTATTGGTGCATCAGGTGCTGCCAAGTATCACCACAAGCCTCCAAGAGCTCACCGATGCCCTGATCCAAGCCACAATCCGCCGACTCAATAGGAGAGCATGCCCAGATGCTGTCAGGAGTGCACTCAGGCGTCACATTATGAGTTGCCATGGTAAAAACAATCTGAATATTATTTTTGGTTTAACTTTGAATTCAGCCCTTAGTGGGTTGATGATTTGAATGTCCATTGACCACTGTTAAGTTATTTTGTTTTAAACAAATTATACAATTACATCAATAAAGATTTTCAACTTGAATCATTTGTCGGCCAATAACTGATGTGTGATCTATCAAATTGCTTCTGACTTAAAATTACACAAATGTTGTCATTTGAGCAACACACAAAAGGTGACAAACAAGCCAACATTAATATCTTAACAAATGGAAGCAAATACAATTACTGTACATATACACAAACTTACAACACTCATTTGGGGGAGACTGCCCTTTTAGATTGCCTTTCTGTTGTGTTTCACCAAATAAGTCCGCCCATCCAATGTTGTCCCCTGTAAAGCAACACAAAAAACAATTAAAGCCAACAAAGAGGTATCTTTACTATCTTTGCTGAATATCATAACAAATTATGTTTTTCTACTAGAATCCTCAGAAGTCAACTTTTAATGACATAATTGAATGTGCTCCATATTGGATGGCAAAAGAGAAACAGAGAGTAGATGTTTTAACTTTCTAACATTTTAATAAAGTTATATTGGAAAAGATGATCCAAATTGCAGCTTTTTATGCCCTAGCAACCTTTAACAACAATGGACCAGGCCACACTCTGATATAACAACTACTGTAGACAAACTGGCTTTGAAATATCTGAATGGGTCTTTTATTGGTTGTGGATGTTTTGTCACTGAACGATAGATTTTGCACAAACGGCATGAAGCAGAGTCAAATCAGGCTGTCAAACATGTTGTCACACATATTGTCTCTGATAAGAAGCCCATTCTGTCGACACATTAAGCACAGTTCAGCATAAGCTACCAGTAAAAAAGCAAGGGAATGACATTACATCTCCACCTGCCAAATACAGAGCAAATGTTGACTGGAGCAGGCAGAAAATTCAGTTAAAAATTCAGGTCACCTTCCACCGATGTAAAAAAGATTTACTTCTTTTTATAACTCCTCCATGTTTTGACAGGCGTACACGATGTACTGGTTTGTCAAGAGGCTTAAAACCAGCCTGGCTGAAAGTTAGGCTGAAACAGTATTTCCAACATAACGCCTGCTAACCACGGGCTTCCAAAGACCCCTGCAGTAACAGATTGCTGACATCACTCAGGTTTCGTTCATTATTATTTTTAGTCTTAAGCAGGTATATGCTATAAAACTGTATATACCAATCTCCACCAGCAGAACTCTGATGAAGCTCAACAGGCCAATATTCAACAGGACGGCTGTTTAAAAGATGTGTTGCACACTGTGGGATGGCCAGACGGCTATTGTTAGCTTTAATTCTTGTCATTTTGGTTGCATAACACGGCTTTTATGTCTAATGATGAGGATTTGAAAAATCCTTTGTAATACAGCACAGAACGTGTTTCTGGTTATAGGCAGGAAGACTCAAACAAACCGAAACTAATCTGTGCTTAAACTAGCTGAAAGGAAAGTTATTTGCTTTACAACTTACAAAGGTATCGGCCTATAATGTATCACTGTCCAGACAATAAGTGTAATTAGTTACAAACATTTACTGTATATACGAAATTAGTCTGGTTTGGGCTCCAATAAAGGATGAAGGGAAGAAATGGTGAGCGATAAAAAATGGCTCAAACTCAATATTTGAAATTATTTTTATTTTTATTTTTTAAAGTTTTGTTTTCGGCCTTTTTGCCTTTATTGATAGAGGGAGGACAGTGGATAGAGTCGGAAAGGGGGAGAGAGAGTGGGGAGAGACATGCGGGAAATGGGCCACAGGCCAGACGCGAACCCGGGCCGCCCGCGCGCGAGGACTGAGCCTCAATACGTGGGGTTGCGCGCACTGCCGCTGCGCCACCGGCGACCCCAATATTTGAAATTTGAAGGCAAAAACATGTGAAATGTAAAAATAAATACCATAATTTTCAAGGATACAAACATGAACTATAACTAAGTGATGATTGAATGCTTAATTTGACATGAAAACCATCAACACCATATTTGATATAAGAAAGAGTAAAGCTGGGTTTTGAGTGATAATATGAAACAGAACAGTTCTCTGAAACTGGGCACGAGCGAGTAAACGCCTTCTGTTTTAAATATCTAACTTGGCTCTTATACTCTCTTTTTCCCAGATGCTTACCAGGCTTTCAGTGTTTCATTGTCCTTACACAACGCTGCTTCACTTCAGTCAGTTCACTGATTTGACAGGATGTAATGATGGGGTGAGGAGATTTTCAGCACTTCATTATACAGATTGTCAAGCATCTTGAGAGTTAAAGGAGAGCAAAGAGTCAGGGGATTTTGAAGCTCTTGTCGGGTGTTGCTTCTATGATAAAGAAACTGTTTACTCTAAAAACAATAGTTTTGTTTTTATAACATAATTTCTTTATATATAATGCAGGTATATCCACATTTAACTCCAGTTTGGTTGAGCTTTATCAGTACGTTTCAAAATCAACATGCAGAACATTAGGATCAAGGTGTAGCTAAACATGAACTTCTATCTCTCTTAAAGTGATCCCGAAAGAAAAGAAAAAAAACTCTTGCTTTCCTCCTGTGTGAAATCATAAAAAGACATGTATACAACTGTCTCCGTCTGCTTGCTTCATTGTCATAGTAACAAGTAATCCTGATGTGTTAGTCTTGTGCAATGTTTGAGTTGCTGAGCTGTCATGATTCAAAAGTAGGCAACATGCTTATAAGCATTTTTTAAGGATACAACCCTTTACTGATGCACTTTAGTATTCATTTTACTCTTGTGGTATAGTAATCAGTCAGAAATCCTACACACTTATGAGCTCTGTCAGGATGTTGGTTTACGGAATTGGCAGAGCTCAGCTTTGATGACAATGAAGGGCTCTCTAATCTACCAAGAGCAGCCTGTTCTTCTGTGAATGGAGGGAAGCACAGCAGCTGTCAGATCTGTTTCTTTGATAAGTGTGCTTTTGCCTGTTTTTTTTACTTATAAAGACACTAAGAGTAAAATTTGTATGTGAGGAAATCTTCTTTTAAGCATTACAGATAGCCTGTACTTTGTTTGCCAAAAAAAACGTCTTTTTACAATTTCACAACAGCAAATCTGTTTTTACAATGCATTTGTCCTCGCTTGACATCAGGCTGAAATAATGTGGAGTTTGAGACCCACTGTTGGACAAATTCACTTTATCCCTGGCTGTCTTCAAAACTTTATTCAGTTGTGATCAGTGTATGACTCAGTTACATGTTTCATATTTGCCAGCATATTATGGCAATGTTACATAAATTGGGATCAAGAACTTAAAATAACTTTGTGATGAATTTTCCCCCACTCACTAGCTCAATAACAGGCAGGTTAACTCTGTGCCAGTTCAGAGCTTTTCTTGGCTTTCCGCTAATCAAAGAAGGAGAGTCTGATGCATTTTGTGGACTACATGTTAGCTACAATGTGGTTAAATGGAGGTTATGCTTTTAGGAAAAGCTTTGAAATATCAAGAGGTAGCAATTATATTTATAATTTTCATCTTGTGCCTAGCAATGTTGAATGAGGATTTCTATCTTCATTGCCAGTCCTGTAGTGCTTTTAGAGACCTTTTAGAGGCCAAAGGTGCTTTTGGACCTTTGGCGAAGAACTTTTCAAAGTACTTGCCTTGTGATCTTTCTGACTTTCCCTTGTGCGAATAAAAAGAATCACACTTTCCAATCCTGTATCTTACATATTATACAAATAAGGAGAATTTAAATATAAAACTGACAAAATGAAGTTGTTGAATTTGAACTAAGTTATCATGAGAATTGGCACTTCATTATTTGTGAACCAGATGAAAGAGACAAATTGAGTTATTAAGCTGAAGAATTGCTGTTTGTAATATACTTACCACAGCGCCACTCGTCAGCTCCATTGGAACAGTCGGCGTGTCCGTTACACTGCAAAGCCTGTGGGAGGCACTCACTCGTGTTTCCACATGGGAAGTGACCAAGGGGGCATCCAGATTTTAATGCCACCCTATTAGTCAGCAGCCCTGAGGAAGAAATGCAGAAAAGAGAGTCAGATTACATTTGACCAAATTCATTATTAAAGTTTTCTACAGAATATTAGGAAAATGTGTGATCAAGTAACAGGTCAAGGCCATGACTGAAATGTGACAATTCTGTTAGGTGTTAGTCCTCCAATGAATCCTGGCTGATTCCAGCCAAGAACAGGGGCAAGAGGCTGTCCAGCGGGTGGTGCATGTAATGACTTTGTTATCTGCACTAGTGCTGAACTCAGTGCCGTGTTTTTTGTTAATGAGCTGTCTGCAACAATTAAGTTGCAGACAGCTCAGCTGAGCTGAAAACCTTGTGTTACTGAGTTAGGGGTGAATATAAATCGTAGTGTTCTGCTGTTGGCCATTGTTTTCCTTTTTTTTCTTAACACGATGAATCCTTTTGAAATACAGGTGAAGATTTGTCTAAGTAAATGTGCCGTTCACATTCTGTAGGCTATGTATAATGTCAATCCTATTGATCAATCTGAAATGCCTTTTTAACTGAAACCTGCAGACAGAGGTAATACGAACGTTATCAGCATTTAACTACCCCGTGGAGTGACAATCTTCAATTCAGACTGTGAGATTTCTCTTTTTAAAATTATAAAAAAAAGATAAATGTATCTTAACATGCTGCCAGCAACACATTGTTAATCAATAATATTCACATCGGAGCCACAAGGTACATGTGTAGTATTTGTAAGGCTGTTATGTTTTCGTGTTTTGGGGTTACTGATATCATATCAATTATTGTGGGATTATATTGAGTAAGGGGGTGGCAGGGTCACATGGGTATGGGCGGAGGCGTTGAACAGATTTAACTCACCTGTTCACCTTTTGTTCTTGAGGGAAGAAAGAAGATGAGCTGGGTCGCTGTATTTTTTGTTGACCACTATTGTTTGTACATCACTGTGATTATGAGTTAAGGCACTTTATCATAAGTTAGTATGTTTTTTTCGTAACAAAAAGGTCAAATTTATTTTACGTTTGATAGTATTTTTTGGGATGTCAAACAAAATATTAGGCCCAAACCTCTCAGCGGCCTAACGTTTCCTGATAGTCACTACAATTCAGTACCTCCAGCATAGTTCAAATTGTATCTAGATTACATTATTTAGCATGTGTTTAATTCATAAACTGTAATATCAGTGACAGGGAAGTGATATTGTCTATTATTAATCCAACTTCTTACAGACTTTTCACATTTAAAAGAACATAACATCAAATCAATTAAATGATCATGTTTTTCTTTTTTCTCCCTGTGATATTGCCAGATTGATTTCATGGTTGTATTAAATTTGCTTTAAAACCACAGTTGAAGCAAAATGGAAGAATATAATGCCACATTTATATTCCTTTTTTCCAATGCAACAGAAATCTATAGGTAAAAAACATTAACAGTAATATCTGTTTAGCTAACATAATATGTCCTAAGCTACTGAGTTAAATTAGTTAGCTAGGTTTCCATTTCCACTCTGTTGCTTTCTTCATACTTGGCCTTTGACGGACATACACAAATAAGATTGTTGAATGCTTACTTCCCTGGAGAGTCACAAAATATTTTGTCTATCAATATTTTCATTTTAAGTCGGCAGTAATAATCTTTATCTTTTATTCTTCATACCAAAAGACCTTGAGTTACAGCGCTAAGCGGGAAACACCTAACCTGTGATGATGCTGCAGAAAGGAACAAAAAGTATACCAAGCAAGCACCAGCACACTAAACAATAAATGCGCTACAGGGTGTCATGTTAGGTCAATAAAAAACGTTAGTTTTTCCCATCTGGTAACATGACTTACAGTAACTTCCCAGTTTTTCAGTTATCATTCATCATCGATTAACCATTTTTTAGCACTGTTTGATCGTTTCAGAGCTAATTTAGTATTCATGGAGACACAAAGCTTTGCAGCAAGTACATGAAACAAACACAGAAGCATTCTTCATAATTGTTCTTCCTATTACACAGGTTTAAGCTTCAAAAGTAAAAGTCCTAAGTTTTAAATTATTATTTTGTGTGTGCAGTATGCTCAATTCTAGTTGAAGTATCAGACATGTTCTAACACCAGCTTTATCCTGTTTTGTTTTTAATCTTGCAAAGCTTTCCCAAACATTGGAAATGTATTGCATTGCAGTGACACAAATTACCAAACCAAAGTGTCTTCCTAAAAAAGGAGTGTTGTTGAAATTACATTAAATTTCTCAAGAAACAAGCCCACTGAAAAATAAATGCACCAGAAAGTACCTCGTGACATCAAAGCATTTCGAATTCCTTTGCAGTTTAATGTTACTTTAATGTTTGTTTTTCTCCATCTGTCTTGCAGTGTGGTGTGACTGAAAGTAAACTGAGTGTTTGGACAGTAATTCATTACATTTCCCTTCATCGCACAAGCTTTGAAACTACAGCTGACAATGAGAGCTTTCTTATAAATAAAGCATGTTAACATCGCTGTGATGTTTCTCAGTATTTTTTCATTTTCTATCACTACTTTCAGATGATAGACATGCCTTGATAAAATACCTTCCTCCTTGTATTACATGTCATTTTGAAGGTTTCCCCTGATGTTCCGGTCATGTATTTCAAGGAGTTCAGGTAATGCTCCAGCTAATCCAGGCATTCATCTGCTGGATTTCTCTATATTATTAGTGTACTATGGAGCTCCATTGTTTCTACAATGACTATGATTGTTTTATATTACATATATATATATATAATTTCTGATTCTTCATCGACTCACTTGTCATGTTTATAGCAGGCTATTTTTTGTGTTTTATAATTCCTACTGAAAGTTGCATTTGTGCTTTAAGCGGTGAAAGTCAATTATTACATGTCCCAGAGGATTAAATATTTCAACTGTCTTTTAATGAATTTTGCATTAGTCATAGACATTACACATTTGTGTAGCCATATCAGTACACAAACAGAAAGAAAGTAGTGCAATGTGCATGAAGGGGAACACATCACACTGGACAACAATGGTACAAACACCCCTTGTAAAAATAAAATAAAAAGAGAAGAATGAATATCAATAAAAGCATACGTAAACAAAAATATGAAAATAATTCATAAATAAAAAGAAAGGGACAAAGCAATGTCAAGATTAGTCAAAGTTATCAACCCCTATAAGAAACCCAAAGTAAATCTTAAATCGCAACTAAAAAAATAAACAGTTAAAAAAGAAGGTGTGTGGGGGGGAGGGGCTACATGGAAAAGAGAGGACGTTTCCGTACAAAGTCTCGAACTTGTAAACACCTGAAAAAGTGTGTCCTTGGTGAGCCATATTCTCTAATCAGATCTTCAAAAGAAAGAAATACCCGTCCTTGAGCGTTAAGTGCTTCTGTAAAAGACTCTGTCACTTGGGAAAGCAAACTAAGTAAAACTATCTGCTTATTACGCTTCAACCTGTATTTTGCGACAATAATAGAATAAACTTTCTTTCAGTGAACCAGCTTTTAGTATTCCCACCCATGAAGCACAGATTCAGAGCGATAAAAGACCCCTCTCTGAGGCAGAGAACCTTCTCATAAGGAATCTTGAAACTAAAAAAAAAAGAAAGAAAATGAAACGGACTCCACAGCCCTTCCTCAGACACCTCTGGGTGCTCAGGTCCAAAAGTGACTAATCTATGATGATGCATGGCACGAAATCGAAATCTTAAAAACTGGTTCTGTTTGATCTTATTTTTTTCTCTTATAGAGCCCTGTATCACCAAATGTCAAAATTCACCGTTGCTATAATCCATTTAATTAAATAAAGATTTGAAATTACTATCTTCTTGTAAATTGTAGCCTTTATTGTAACTGTCATCTTTAAATGACAGTTATGATGTTAAAATGAGTGCCTTTTAGCATAAATGAATATTTATGCCCCCCAAATATTCAATCGTTTTGCAGACAAGCCGTCTCCAGTTAACCAAAAATATATTAATGTATGAATGTTTTATGGTTGATGGATCCTGGTCTGCACGATCTCCTCTGCACTGGAACCACTCAACACTGAAAGTTTCCTGGTAGTGAGCCAATTCCCCCTCGTTTTAACATGTAAAGGACTTTATCTGAGAGACTTCAGGAATCATTTGCTCGCCTTCTACTATCTTGTTTAATCTGACACTGCCAGAATACATTATCCTACATATCTGTGGAATGGATTCAACTCAGGCTCCTTTACCTCATTGTCATTCTTCTTAGACACAGTAAATGTCGCCACTTTCGTGACTGATAGCTTTGTCTCTTTATCAGACTATTATGAACTCTGCAGTGTCCTGGACACCTTCCCCCAACCTTGAGGTAAAAGATTCATTCATTCATTCTGATTCATTGTTAAAGCTCTTTGAACTCTTTCACAAAAAGATGTAGTGAATTCTTCAAACAAGTTGTGAGTAATCTTCGATGCTTGTTTGATTTGCATTTTTTTTTTGTTTCTTTAGTGTTGTCATTTGAAGTTGTTCTTTTTCCAGTTATAAGCTTTAAAATGTTGTTTTGTTATTGTTGCTAGAAGATCATAAAGTGTTAAACAGTACACATTCAATAATAGTGACAATAGTATAGTTTTCAAGAATCCTAATCCCTTTTAGATCACAATTATTTTCTAAATGAATAAGCACAAAGTCTCACCGCTTATGTGTGCATCTTATTGTTCACCTCATACACTTACCAAAATGTTTGGCACATAAGGACATGTGAAGATGAGTCACAGACTATGAGGAAGAGGAAGTGAGTAGGCATAAAACAAGAACTGGATATCAAATGTTGTGATATATACAAGCTAAAACCCCTCACTGTGTATAAAGTGTCTAACGCATGAGCAGCGAGCAGGTAAAGATTTTAGAGTTCACCAAGAGAATACAGAAAAATGATTCATTATGTGATACTACATGAACCAACCTCTTTAAAATCCTTACACTACACTTCATTTTGGATCTTAAAAATAATCTCTGAATTGAGGGTCCTTGAAAAGGCTTTTTAATTCTGGGCTGTGGTCATACAGAGTTGAACAATTTTGCAGCCTATTTCATGCCTTTCCACCTCCATCTGAGAGCGGAGCAGACAATTCTCAATAGAAATAAGACTTCTGTCAAACTCGGGCACAACATTCAGTTTTTAAGAAATGGTTTTCCTGTCCATCGGGCCAGCTGAGATTTTAATACATGGACAACCCTCAGCTCACTGGAGGTAGTGCCAATTTTTTCTGCAGAACTGTCTCACTCCACATATTCATGTAAAAATACAGCATGACGAAATGTTAAATGAACTGCATTTATATGAAGCGTTTCTACTGATATGACCATGTAAGCACTTTAAAACTAGGTGTTACTTTTACACACACACACACACACACACACACACACACACGAAACGACATTAAACATTAAAACGAAAACCTATTTATTACTTACTAAAATATAATTTCAAAAGCCAACCTTTTAATATTATAACTAATACTGTAGGTCAAATATTACTGAAGGACTCTAAAATAAAGTATACCTCACCTTTATATATATATATATATATATATATATATATGTGTGTGTGTGTGTGTGTGTGTGTGTGTGTGTGTGTGTGTGTGTGTGTGTGTGCAGCCTTTTCGTCCCTGCATTTTTCTTTACCTTTAATCTCGGTCAGGGCCAGGTGGAGGAGCAGAATGATGACAGGTAAATCCATCATGAGGCTCGGACAGTTTCCTGGGCTCAAATCAATTCACGTGTAATGCCTCGGAGTAATCCCTAGGTTTTTTTCTGCGGAGAACGGGTTAGTCAAAAGAAGTCAGAAGAAGTTCCGTAATAAATTAACTTATTTGGTTTAATCAGCAGAATAGGCGCGTGGGAAGTGGAAACAAAGCCGATGCGTATAATACGAGATATGCTCTCCCCCGTCCTCCTCAGAGCTCTGTCTGAAGAGTCTGCAGAAAGAGAGTGTCTGCACCCTCTCTTTCTTATTTCTCTCCAACTCTCCACATCCCCATACACCCCATCGCGCGCGCGTGCACACGTCTGATGGTGCGTAAACGCTTTCATCCCCCAGAGAGAAAGTCTCTCCAATCCTGATGTCCCCTAGTATTCGCACATTATTGACACACCTGCAGATTGCAGATTTACGCCAGACATTGCAATGCAAAACGTGTCATACCGACTATGGAAACCCTCCGCCCTCTCACCTATGCACCAAAGCAAGATAGGCTACTGTAAATAGAATAAAAATAGCAAGCTATTGTAAATGGTGTTATTTTATTCTTAGGCTGTTTTGTTTTAAACAGTTTGCTTTGCTTATTGAAGATTTAAATGAGAAGGTTCATACCACTAATATTTTGACTTGTGAAGCAACTGTCAGGTGATGGTTAGGATGGTTAGTAGCCTGTTTTTTCCCCAAGCTTAAGAGCCAGAAATCCCTCCTTAACATTTCTGCATGCATATCAGTCAATTTCAGTTGGGAAGGACCTGGATAACCAACCTCTGTTATAAACAGTGACATGCATACTACTTGCTAATTCAGTTAGTGCATGCTAGTCAATTAGAGACAGAATTGGAAGGTCATCCCGTCACCATCTTCGGAAAAATTTGCAGCAAACTACTGGATTTTCTTTCCCGATCAATCATTGGTGTAAATCAGAAGAGATTAAGAAGTGGGTATACTATGAAGACTGAAAAAGTAAGTGGGTATACTCTGTATACCTGCATATATCCTGCACTGTACCACAGCTGTTTGTAGTGAGATACATCAGAAAAAGGGATGATGCTCATTTAAAAATAGGTCCACTCCTCAGGTCCAAAGCACAGCAAGAAAAAAAATGCTTTTTTCCCCTCATACACTCCCGAAAACGCAGAAGAGTCTGCCCCTGAATTCCTACTATGTTGCTCTTTCACATATGTCCCACACAGCAGAAGCAATTTCCTGTCCAAGGGACTGTGAGGAGGAGTCTCAAGAGGCAGGACTTGATGTAAAAAAAAAAGAAAAAAAAAGAAAAAAATGTGCTGCAGTATTTATTAAAAATCCAAGAAGTGAAACACTACACTATAATGACAGTTGTTGCCTTTATGTAAGTGTAATTGGACATACAGTAGTTACAGTAACAATGAAAAGAGTGGAAAGGAATGTGCTGGCTTAAAGAAAAGAGTGTAAAGCAGTTTCCTTACAATGTGTTTCTGAAAGTTACCCGCCAGGTTTACACATCAGATTCAATCTGGTCCCTGTTGTGCAGGAGGGCGCGATACGGCAGAAGCCTGGTGCCTGCAGTCATTACAGCCCTCAATAAAAATCCACCTCAGTCCCAATCCCCGGTCCCCCCATAACCATATGCACTGTTTGTCCTGTCACTGTATGTCCTGTTGTCCCACATGTATCCCCCTGTGTTCACCCTCTGTCGGCACGCTGCCCTTAAAACTGTATACTGGTGAAAAAGAATTTCCCCTCGGGGACAATAAAATAAAAAGTCTAAAGTCTAAAAAGTCTATTTAATCACAACTGTCAGCTAAGTTTTTGGATCACAGAGGAAGTGCTTATAGTAAAGCTGTCATAAGAGACAGCGGAAAATGATTTATTGATGTTGGGGCCTGGTGCCATCCAATATTGAAGGAGGGAAATAAGCAGGGGAAAAGCTTTTGTGCGGTTAGCTCACCTGAAGGATTCTTGGAGTTAGAGTTAGCAGAGCAGCAATAAGGTCATATTTGAAGTCAGCATTTTAAAGACATTTTGGAGGCCCGAGGAAAGTCTGAATAGGATCTGTATAATTTAGCCAAAATCCAGTTTACGATATTATCTGATACCATGGGAGATTCTATAAACTGCCATCAGATTAGATGTTTCTTGTCATCTTTTTTTAATGCATAAAAAAAAAAGCACATCTCAGTCCAAAGTCGTACACACTGTGATGTTAAGAATATGAACTTAAGAAAGGCTTAAAGGAATAAACCGTAGATGAAAGAAAGGTATGTTCCTCTAAAAAAGGAAAAAAACAAACTGGTTTGATTTGTTAATTTTTTATATTGTCATCTGAAATGAATTCACTCACTCACTCACTGACCAAGAAGTTTTTTATTAACTCAAATTAAATGGAGCTCGAGACCCACGTACAGAGTCTCTAGTCCTCGAAGCGGGAGGCCAGGGTTCAAATTCAACCTGTGGTTCCTTTCCCGCATGTCATTCCCTACTCTCTCTGTCGCGGATTTCCGACTCTATCCACTGTCCTGTCTAAATAAAGGCATGCAAAGCCCCAAAATAAAAACTTTAAAAAAATGCAAAGGTTTAGATTAATGAGGTCTGTCCAGGAAGTTGTAGTTTCAATCACTGATTCCACACGAAATCAATCAATCTTTTGCAGTTTTTTCTCACGTTATTTCCTCACTCATCTTTGGTCAACATGTATATCAAAAGAATTATCTTCTTTTATACTGCTGTTTTATGACTATAACTAATGAGTTGTTGGCGCCACATGCAGCCTTTCCTCATGTTCCTTGAGAGTTGACATTGTGTAGCAACTGCTGTCTTAAGTTTGGTTTGGGGTTTTTTATCCTCAGACCAACCAATGAGCCTGGAGATAAAAAAAAAAGAAGAAAAAAAGAACTGCAGGACATCTGTGTTCCCAGTAAACTCAATAAAAGAACATTTTTCCACAGATCAAATAATGCACGTGTTTTGATCTCGAGATTCAATAGATGTTTGCTTTACTTCTGAAACTTGCATAACATGGTTTTGTTGTTTCAAGGATGCAATGATTTAAGCCGGAAAAAGGACGGGTTGATATGACATGTCATATTAACAGGCATGTTACTGTTTACTCATTAAGCAAGCACAATGGTCCAACATTTATTTGGAGACCTGTTTTTGACACCCAAGGAACTTACTTTGTTCACATCTGTGGTTCTGTGAATAGTTTGCCCTCAGGCTTTTTTTTTTGCAAGACGCCTTTCTCCTCTGTAGACAATGCATAAAGAGTAACAAGGTTCTCGTTTGACTTAGTCCAACAAAGGACTCGTTGCTGGGAAGCACTGTGAATCACAAGTCAGCACTGAATAGACATAGAAGAAAAACTTTGACCACTGTCATTGTACCTTAATATCCTGTGTCATTAAAAAAACAACTGTCCCTAACATAGTCTATAGTAACTTAGAATTTTAAGTTAAGCATAAATATTTAATTTAGTAAAATCTAAATATCTTTTTTTTTTTTTTTTATACAGTATGTCACAAATTGTTTATGTGTGGTCCGTCTGTGTCTGAAGCTGTACAGCAAAAAAATCCTGTTGGCAGAAAGCTGTTGTTGGGATTCATACATTCCAAAGTCTTTACATTTGATGATCAGTGAAAGCATCAGCTGGCTCAGAGGCACTAAGGAGGCCAGAGAAACTATAAAGGACACTGGCTGCCTGTTCGCAATTATCATACAGAGCATTAAATGGCCAAATTAGCTTTTAGCTAAAGATTAACCTTTACCATCTGTAGAGCACAAATAAATACACATGTTCCCACAGAATAAAACAATTTAATCCAATCAACCGACTCACAAAGGTAGGGTTACAAATAGAAAGTACAAACACGTAAGTGGATATTCATGAGAAGTGTGTGCGCAGCCCGAAGAAGAAACTGTTGTGCTTTTGAGTTTTGAAATAGTTTGAATATTATTAAGAAAGGAACTAATTTTGATCTCTAATTATTCATCATCATGATTCAAATTACTTTTTGCATTTCTCATCGTAACTTTTCGTAACTGGAGAAATAAGTTATTTTATCTATTTCAAGTAGTGATATGAATAGTGAGTATGTTAAGCAAAAGATCAGGATACTTTTGAGGACCATGTCGAATAAGTATGGAGCCCCAAATGGTTTCAATCCAAGTCAGAAATAAAGTAATAATTGAAATGGACTTGAGAGAAAACACCATTTGGATATGACTTTGTGCCTTGATAGATTTGCAAGCTTTGTTGGAGTTTTAATGATTAAGAGATTTAAATCCATCATATTGCTTGAGCAGACAAACAAGATTACTACCTTGACTGCAGGGAGGAGATAATCAGGTATAAATAAGCTTGAATGTCTGAGCTTGTTTTCCACTTGTATGGTCACCTTAGCGTGTCGCCAGCATATTTCTAACCCCCTAAAGTACTTATCCTGTCTGAGTCTGTTTCTTTATGCCGCTTTGTTAATGTCAAACTTTTATTTTGGTCTTCCGGTTCTCTTTTTACCAAGTGCATACCTCCTCCTAGACGGTAATTTAAGCTAGTTACTTGACCACTCTGCGCACACAACCTGGTTTATTGTATCACATATTCACTAAAGCATCTTGCACCAACAAGGAACTTTTATACCCCCACAAACACACACTCATTTGATTGATTCTAATTAAAGGGCAAAGAAAACATGTTTCACTCTCCCCCTCAGATACTTTTAATGCCTTTTGAGGTCCAAGAGTGTTTTTCTGCTGATGGTCGTTTCTACTAAAGAGCTGGTTTGTCCAAGTCTTAGAGCAGAGTCAGTCACTACATAAGATCCTCTCCTTAAAAAAAAAACATGTAACAAATTTAGGAGATAAACATGGCTTGTTGTGATTCTTTCTGATAGCTATGGCAGACTCACCTGAGTGGATGTGCAACTGTGATGTAATAGGCACCATAGGATTCAATACGTCAAAAACATAGTTTATTTTAATTAGTACCATTTCATTACATCAACAGAAGCACTCTATTTTTATCCTTTGTTTTCTTTTTCATTTTTTTAGACTTAATATTCTTAAATGGAAATTCACAGAACTAAGTTTGGGCTTTGTTGAGTCATGTCTTTCCGATTTGCTTTATTTTCTTTAATCAACGACATAAATTCATCAGTGAGGGTCACTGACAAGGAACAATGAGTACTGCTGTTTTTAGGCCTGCATTGCCTTAAGTAGCAGGATACATTTGCTCACACGAAGTCCCATCAGCTGCTTTGTATTTCCAGGTTGCCAACCATGTGAAATTATGTAATGGAGCTGGGGGCCGTAAAAAAAAACAGAAAAAACAGATTTTGCAGATAAAGACTAGATAGATAGATAGATGGATACTTTATTGATCCCAAGGGAAATTCAAGAAACAAAATCAGCAGGCATTTTTAAACTTTAGTTTTTAATGGCATGGATTGAGATAAGGGTTTATATTCTGTCGCATTTTTGTCTGACATTTGATAATATTGTGGACTGGTTTCAGTATGCTGTTGATAAAAGGCAAGTGTTCCAGCAGATCACATAGGGCTTAAAAAGGACTAATACATGCCAGTTCCCTATCTGGAAAACACTTCTCCTTGTCAACACAAAATAATCAGCAGCTATTTTTCCATGACACATTTGGCCAAAACAAATTGAGAGTGGTTATTTAAGGACACAGTGTATAAAGTCTGAATCCCAGAATCTGGTGACCAAATACATTATGTTGCTCACCTGTCTACAACCAAGAGAAATTATAGCTCATAAAATAATTTCAATTGTGTCCCCAGCTAACATCTAATGCTGTATTTTCTGACATAGCTTCTGTGTATCTTTGTTGTTCTACTGTTTGTACATGTTTTCTACAGATACCAGAATTATGTGAATTTGATTCTATTTTCGAAAACGAAGGACTGCCATTTTGTGTTTTCATTAAAGCAGCGGTGGTTGAAGAAATTGAAAGGCCACATAAGTACATTTTTACTGTTAATTAAAATCACGGCTGGGGATGCAATTTAGCTAACAGACGGGCAGAAAGTAACAGAAAATTAAAAATCCCTTTGAAAATAAGGAACATTCGTTAACAGCTTATTTCATTTCCGACAAGGTTATTGCTGGGTGTTCAATGTGGTACACCCTCATCTCTGACATGACTTTAAAGAAAACTCTTTACTACATGGGGTAGATAACAAGCAAGGAGACAGGGAAGTGTTCTTGCTTCATACAACTCAAACCAAGTGCAGACATTGAAGTTATGTTTTAACTGCTTCAGATGATGGATATTCTTTGTTTCTTTTTCTGAGCACATGAATTATTCATTTCTGTCAGGACCTAAAGACAATTTGAAATGTTTTATTGTGTAGACAGATTAGTACAGAGTCAGCTGAGATGATTTCTAATGCCTGTAAAGTACAGGAAATATTTCCATAGTTTAATCACCAACAAATAAACAGCTATAAAGACAAGGTTGACATTGTACGTGTGGCTTTTTGAATGTGTGTGTGTGAAAACAATGTGTGAAGGAAAACAGCCGTCACACAAGTCCTTACAGAGACAGGAGTGGCTGCAGGCTAATTGGGCTCAGGCGGAGAAGCAACATGAGATTAGGTATGACCAAAGAGGTGTCACTGTTATGCGTCATCATGTCTATGAAGATGCTGGAACACAGCGTACGTACAGTATTCATCGGTGTGAGCTTTAATGAGATGTATTTCTCTGTGAACAGGTACACAATAGCATTTGTTAATCATAAACTAAATGGTTTAAAGCTTTTTGTCTGCAGAGAGGCATTGGCAAACATCACTAAGGGAAGATCACAAAAAAGGAACATGAGACAGGCTGCACGGATGCTGTGATAACGAGCATTCACTATAGACTACACGAGAGTCGAGTCGAGACAACTGTGACAAAGAAAAGAAAAACAGACCAATTCTATATGACCTTCTGCACTGTATAGGCTAAAAGAGAGGAGGAAAGGTACTGTAGAATATAAAAGTTACTGTGAGAAGTGTTGATCTTGCTGTCTCGTGAACATGGCCATACGTCTCATCTCTTTGTCTACATTTTGTGCATTTTGATGAATAAATCTCATCCTTGTTTAATCTTCATGTCTTACTTGCAACTTACTCTAAAAGGGTTTCCATGGGAAATGCAAACAAAGGATGTTTTTTCAGCATTCTTTTTAAAAAAAAAGTTATAACAACACCCACAAACACACAAGATATACACTGTGCCTCTCCATGAAACCAAGACAGAAATAAATAAATAGGGATATCAACTATTTTTTTCAGCATGTGGTTAATGTCTTCATCTGGTACACATCATGAATAATGTTTTTTTTTTTTTAATTATTGTCAGGTTAACTTTTGCAGGTCATCAGTAGATCTCTTTTATTTTCAGGCAGCTTCCTTTCTTCAACAAGCCCACACAGTGTTGGTTATGTACCAATCACTCGATGATCCTGCACCTTCTTAACATAAATCTCTGGGAGAGAACATACCGTTAAGATAGTGTTTCACTCTGGATGTGAGAGCTAGTTAGCTTAGCCGGCCAACATCCCCACTCATCATTAAAATAATGAGATTTTTATTTATGGAGCACTTAAAATACACTGCGCAAGAGTGGAAAAGTTATAAATTTGGCAAGTTTAGAAAACTGTGCTAATTGAGTAAATAAATAAAATGCAGTTCAGGAAAAAATGAACCTCAGGCAGGGCCTCGGGGGCCTGACGGCATAAACTCTTGGCCTTTTAGTTTCCAGCTGGAACTCTGGAGCAGCCTGATCTCATTACATCTCTTCTCCATAAAAGTTAGAGATACCAGTGGAAAGCCATAAAAAAATCTTAAGAGTGAATAAATTAATGTCATTATCACCAGGCAGCTGAGTCATATGCCGCAATTATCAATCAACCAACAATATCGCTTGAAGTTCAAGTTCATAAATTACAGCTAGTATTTAGCAGTGGTTATAAACTTGTGAGGTAATTATAAAGGCTCAATGTTTCCACATGCAATTTTGCATCAGTCAAGTTACAGTCCTGACACTGTGAGTTAAAAGCAAAATATCACAGCCCTCAAAGTGCAAAGACATACAGACTAAGATAAATATATGAGAAATAACACAATAATACGATGAAAGTACCTCAGGTAAAAACTCTCCAACTGACATACATGGTCAAATGAAATGCATATGATGGCTGCTTGAGGTCATTAGACCAAATGGGACATTGGCTGTGCTTCAGATGCGTTGTAGGTAAGTGGCAAAATCTTAAAAACAAAGAACATCCTAATCATTTTCTCCCTTTTCATTCCATTCACACACACTGCTCCTTTTTTTCACAAATGTTTTATTCACCTGCTGTTCTCATGCCTATTACTATTCTTTCTCCACCTTTAAAATGTCTTATCCTGTAGAAGGTTTCCTACTGTATTTCTCACAGTAAAATACTGGGCAGCAGAAAAGAGGAAATCATTCACTGCACTTTCACGTTCCCTCATTTCTCTGCTTTTAATGCAGCATTTCTGTTTTACTATAAGGCAGAAAAGTGTATTCTTTTCACGGTTTTATTTTACTGTGAACACACATTTCATTGTTATTGACTCTGTTAGCTGTCAAACTATCAAGAACAAAAAATGGTGGCCCTGAAAGCTCAGCTTTTAGAAAAACAAGCTAATCAGGTACCATCTTCATTTCAAAATCACGTGTAACACTCAAAAAATGTCGAAAGGAGCACTACCTTAAGTGCTGTTAGCCTAGCGATTAGGTCTCATGCCTCGTCTTAAAAATGATGACGACGAAGGTCTCAATATTACTGATATTAATGATGATGGTAAAGAGGTATTGTCTGATAAAAACGACTTTTTAAGATGGTTTCTATGCTGGTTAGAGGTCTGAAGAAAGGATGCTAATGTTGTCCTTTCCTTCTGTGTAAAGCACCTGTGTGTCCAATCACACTTAAAGCTGCTCGTTTGCACTTACTGACATTGTTTCTTTTTTCTGGATCCTTGCTTGTGTTGTAGAATGTACAGAAGCCAATGTCCTTGTCGCAGCAACTGTGGGTTCGAATCAGACCTTGGTCCTTTTCTGCACGCCATGACACCATGAGACCAAGACAGGCCTGGACTTAGTACTGACCTCAAGACCATCCAACAGCACAGGGATGAACTGGACCTCTGCACTGGCAAGTCTTATCAAACAATCTCAGAGTCTGTGTGAGCAAAATAGTTGCATGCTTTGATTGGGCATAAACCATTTTCATTTTTAGAAGACATTTTTCCAACTGGAAAATCGGAACCAGAGCTGTTCAAAACAAGAAATGTAAACTATTCATATTGTACATCAAAGAGCCTGCTCAAGCTACAACAGAGATCGACTGTTTCTCGAGTTCTGTGCGCCTGCATTCATGGCGAAGGGGCAGATTATTTTTACACTGCTATTGTTTACCTACAAGTTTCTCTCTTTGGGGATTACAATGCTCAGCTGAATAGAAAGTACAGAGAGGATTTTAACACAAGAGTCTTTCAGTGTGACAAAAACATGTTTCAAATGACGTAAAGAAAATAACAACTTTGACTATAATACAGCCAGCTTGTTCCGCAAAACAGGACAAGAGGTATTCTTCTTATATTGTGAGAAGAATGATCGATATTATTCATCACTCCTCAATGTATAGCGCTGAGGCTTTGGTTATTTCTCTGGATGCAGAGAAGATATTTGACAGGCTGGAATGGCCTTACATCTTCTTCACTTAATAAACTTTCTCTGGGGGAGGATTTGGTGAAATGGATCCAGATCGTATATACCTTACCTCTATCTTCTGTAATAACTAATGGGCTCAGGTCTAGTAATTTTAGTATTGAGCGTGGCAATAGGCAGGGTTACCTTATACGGTCAACATTGCCACCGTTATAATCTATCTAGACTCTCCAATTCCCAAATTGATGGTTAATCAATATGGCTCCCTTTGTGGGTATAAAGAGTGAAGCCATGGCACTAGGCAGTCACAATTGTTAGACCCAAACGTACCAATTCGCTGGTTCCCAGACAGCTTTTCCTATCTGGGTATTAAAGTTTCTCCATGCTTTGAAAGATCTTTATAAGCTTAATTTTACTCACCTCATACGTACAATAAAGCATGTCCTTGATAGGTGGTGTGGCCTGTCCCCATCTTTGCTAGGCTGTATCCATCTGATCAAAATTAACATTCTCCTGCGTCTCCTGTATCTCTTCCAAATGCTCCCAATGTTGTCGTCAAGAAAAATTCTTGCAAAGCTGAACTGTTCTATATGATATCATTTATCTGGTATAAAAAAAGGCTAAGATACAATTTTCTCAGTCTACCAGCCAAAGTTGGCAGATTATCAGCTCCATAATTTTCATTGTATCAATTGGCGGCACAGTTTAAATATCTTGAGGAATGGACTAACTCTACTTGGCTCAGTTGTGAATCAGCTTCTTTGGATGGAATCCCCCTGTGCAACTCGTTAAATATTTCCCCGGAAAAAGCATCGTTGTTGATAAATGACAATTTGGTCTTAAGGAATATGTTAATTATTTGGATGAAGTTTGGATCACAATTGCACAACAGTGCACTTTATATCTGGGAGCCAGGACTTGTGTTTTGGGTCTGCCTAAAGAGTTACCTGCTGATCTTCATAACACAAAACTGTTGCATATTCTGCTGCACAGTGCTAGAAAGTGTATTTTCCTCATGTGGATCTCTGATAAAGCCCCAACCCTAAATCAAAGACTGTGTACTCTGACAAACATCATCCCTTTTTAAGCCTTTTCCACAGCCTTAAATGTCCCATATTATGCTTTTTCTGTATTTAGATGCTCTTTAGCAGGGTGCGAAATACAGGGGGGTCTCGGGGGGTCGGGACCCCCTGATTGACATTTGAGCCCCCCTGAAAACCTCAAAAGCAACATGTTGGTGGGTCTCTGGAAAAACTAAATCACCTGCACTTGACTTTAAACTGTGCAGTGGACCAGAGAGACAGAAAAAGAGAGCGATGTCCACTGTTTGGTCTTTGAATAGAAAGCACACAACTACAAACAATGTATTATCCTGCAGATGTGATTCTGCGCTTTCTTGGCATTTGCTGTATCTCGATAAGAAATCTCTCCACACGTGGGTCTGGGATCAGATCTTTTTAAAACGGAAGTTCTGTTGTCTTGCACAGAGATCTGCGTTAACTGCAATCGTCCAAACCATTGGCAATTAATTCTTTACAGTGTGCTGTCAGCGTTCAGTGCGCGTGCAGCCAAGCATGAGTGTGTCTGTCATTGAAATGATCTCTACCCAAAACACTAAAACTCTTCAGTCCACATTTATAGAAGTATTCAAATGAATGCATTGTTGTCTGAACATGTATCTGACTAACACTTGGAGCGTTAATAAAAAGATTGGATCATTATTGTTTTTCAGGAAAGGCACACAGTTGTTCATAAGAACTGATCAGAGTGCAGGAAAATGAAAGTTAGGTGTCCAAACTCTTCTGGGGGAGATCCCCAGATCCTCCACAACCTGTTGTATTAAACTGTGGCCACCCTCCTGTCACAATTTCTTTCTTTTTTTTCTTTTTTTTTAAGCCCTGTGTTGGAGGGGGGGGCCCCTAATGCCACCAGGTAATTCGCACCCTGCTCTTTAGTTTTTTTCCAGGTGTCTTGTGCATGTTTCGGCACATGTGCAAAAATTCAAAGCTTCTCCTACCTCTTCCTGTTAGCAGCAGGAATAGCGGCATGAAACGTTCAGCCCTTAGCCCACCTCGTTAAAAATGGGTTTGTGACATCTCAAACCCATAATGTCACTGATCCAAGCCAATTGGCTCTAGTATCAAGCACAAGCTCTCATTGGACTGACTATAACATTCCCAATATGGTAAAAGGGGCGGGACATATCCGAGAACAAAGCCAAATGACCAATCAGATCAGACTTGGTACATGTGGGGACCCTTTTTTTCCCCTCTCTCTCTCTTCATGTGGGATTCTGAGTGTTAGAAATACAGGTAGATGAGAGAGCCTGCATGGAGTGGCAGCACATGAAAACAGACACTTTTATTTCAACATTAGCGATTGTGAAGTTACTTTAGAATAAATCAGGAATTAGTCCTAAAGCCCGTAAGAGTTAGCTTTGGTTCCTAACTCTAAAAGTCAATGGAGATTTTGAATGGGTTTGTGGTTAGACACATGAAATAAAGTCTGTGGTTAACACAAGTTCAAGAGATGTTGACGTTTTGTTAGAAGAGATAAACTACGTGAGCTAAATGTCATTAGCCATAGCCTGTCATGATGTCATAATAAACCAACCACAGTGGAGTTCACTATTTAGCATAATGTCAACTTTTTACTTCTCTCGGCTGCATTAACTCTTCAAACTTCATATAAATGGTGTTCATCTGTAAAGACCAGCTGAACTAAACAGCTACACATCAGACACGTGTTTGCCACAGAGCTTATTTTCTGCTATGATCTAAAATCCCATGGGCGAATCTTCGTAGGAACAACTGGTGCCATTTGTTTCACAATTAAGTTGTTTTTCAAAAACAAAAGCGGCAATTTCAACATGCACAGACATCATGTGTCATACCAACGTTTGTAATAGAGCAAACCGTTTGTAAATCCGTCAATATTTCATGGAGTTAAGAGTATTTTTGTTTATCACTGTCTGCTCCCATAGAGCGCAGCACGCGGGCTGCCTGACCCAAGACGGCCGCCACGTTGTTACGTCAGAGAATCCCGCGTCAATCCATGAGTCATCTAGTGTTTTTATACATCTATGGGCACACACACACCAACACGCACGCTGACAAAAGTACACCGCCACCCACACCAAACGTTTCCCTCTGCCAATGCTCCCAATCACACAATAAACCACACCATCATTCTCCTCCTTCGCATTCGTCTTTCACAGCGCAACTAAGGCTGAGACACACTTGAGAGCTTTTGTCTTGCAAACATTTATCCATTCATAGCGCTCTAACCGTGTGGGGCGTGAGGTATGTGCACCGCTGTGTCCCGTTTTTGTGCCAAACCGAGGCGGTTCATTTCCTCAAGGTGAATGGATGGATGGATGGATGGATGGATGGATGGATGGATGGATGGATAGATAGATAGATAGATAGATAGATAGATAGATAGATAGATAGATAGATAGATACTTTATTGATCCCGAGGGAAATTCAAGGCATCCAGTAGCAGTATACAGACAGACAGGACACAAGACATTAGTTACAATACACACCCACTGTCCCCCCTCCCCTCTGTATACAATAATCCCCCAAACAAGATTTAGCAGCCCCTATGTGACTAAGAGTAAATATAATTACAGGTTAAACCTGTGCAGTTAGCATTAGCATTAGACTTAAAACTTATATAGCATAATGTACATAACCTGTGAAGGAGAGAAAAACATGTGCTGATTAAAAGAGACCTGTAAACAGTTAAAGAGCCTTAGAAACAAAGTGCTGACCTTCTAGAAACTAGTTAATGTACAGAGGTGTTTGAGGTAGTGCCAGAGGTGTGAGTACAGTCGTTAAACAGTCAATGCAGGAATGCAAATTGGGCCATTAAAGTGCTCAGCAACATAAGGAGGAGTGATTAGCATTAAGTGTCCAAAACAATAAGGTGAAACCAGGAGTGAATAGGCGGACGTGACGCACCATAGTGGTCACATGACTTAATTGATGACTGAAATGTTTGTTTTCAAATTATCTCCACAGAGAAGATGTTGTGGTATTACTAAAATATTGATTAAAATGGGCAAGATAGTTATGAGAAACTAATATTGTAGAAGAAAATATTGTTCACTGCACTTTGAGAGGCTGGTCAAAATAAATACATCAATGCAGTCTGTGACGACACCTGTGTTTTTGCGACCTTTTTGGGGTGTTTGAGAAGAGAACCCCATTGCACTCATCAAGTCATTCAATTTAGTATGTAAAACTCTTTATTAATTATTATTTTAAGGCTCTGCCATGTCTAACTGGAGAGCAGTTGTTATCCTCATAATTCACCCAATGAGTTCAAGATAAAGCCTTTCCTGATGACAGAGAAAAACAGCATTATTTAATAAGAGATACATCAAATAAATTAGCCAGATAGCTGCACTCATTAAAGTGAGCTGGGAAGTAATAGATTCACTGGCTCAGTCAATGATGGAGGCTGGAGGCTGAGTGTGTGCTTTCAGAGCAATTAATTATTCCTCTGGTAAAGATCAAAGCCAACAGCGGTGTATAAAATGATAAATGTAGCCTACACGTTTACTTGACATCTTTTTTCTAAATAGTGTAAATGTTTAGTCATTAAAAAAAGAGTACCTCACATGTGATTTGAGGAGCGTAAATCCTCTTTTCCTTCTTATACCCTTTAATTGCTATACAGGAACAAACGTTTGGCGATAGTGTGGAACAAAGAATACCATTAAAGTTTAGCAATTTGTCTCAACCAGAGAGAGTACTAACAGTGTATATTGTTGTCATATCCATGATCTTATCACATACATCAAAGCTTGCTTCACATCTTATTCAACTACACGTGGGTGATTAACACGTTCAGGTGACAGGTGTCACTATGAAAGAAGATACATCACCCGCCATTAAACCAAACAAACTCCCAGACAGGCTGGTGATAGAAGCAAAAGACTTCATAAAAAAAGCCCTTATAAAGGGCTAATAAAGGATCACCTGGAAAATAAGAGCAGGGCATAAAAGAACAAGGGTAATCTGTCATGTTTGGGGTTTCCACGTGCAGTTTTGTTGTGTTTGTTTCCCTGTCTGTCAGTTCCCTCGTGTCTCCCTTCCCTCACTAATCACCTCATTAGGTTTCCACTCTGATCAACTGGCTATTTAAACTGGCTCCTTCCAGGAAGCCAGCGCCAGATTATTGTTTCATCCCCATGGGGTTTGGACCTCAGTGTCAGCTCTAGCTCTTCTAGTTATCTTGGATACTTGTGTTTATTCGTGCTTGTTAACCTCTCGTGTTTCCTCCCTCTCTGTAGTTCCCGTTCCCGTCCTTCCTGCGACTCCGTCTTCCCCGTGTCGTCTCGTGTGTCCGATCTGGCTCCTCGTCACGCGTGTTTGGGTTTTTAGGGTTCACTAGAGTCACATTTATAATCGTGTTGCACAATTATTTCCCCCTGAGTCACGTTTCTAATAAATTGTTATTTGTAAACGTCAAACTGTCTCTGAGTTGTGCGCTTGGTTCTAAAGATTTTCTGGAGCACAACATAATCTTCATTATGGTGCTTATAGTGGATTAAAGATTTAGGCGCAGTGGTTCAGAAGGGACACGTGAGGTTTTAACATATTTCATATTTTTAAAGAGCTATTAAAATATTTAAAACGACTTTCATAAGATGTTCTGTTTGGTAATATACCCTATTAATTGGTGGTCTATTTTCTGGCTTTCCAAAACAAAAGGACACAAGTACAACCAAAGTAACCCATTCTTCAAGACCAAAACAACAACAAAGCAAAATTAAAACCGCAAGCGGTGATGAAGGGACCGAAGCACCCCACGCATGTCGGCGCGTGTCGCGACCGCGAGAGTACGACCGCGGGAGTGCAGCCGCGACACGAGGCCAAGCAGCAGGCCTTACAGTCATCGAAGGTTAAAAGATTGGACTGCGCCGAGACATCAAAGTTTGATGGTACGCCGTGGCCACGCCCCTTGACGAAATAACGTGCAGAGCACAACGAGAGATCTTCAACATGTCTAGAACACACTAAGATTGAGTTTGCGATGATCGGATAAACGCTTTTGGAGGAGTTCGTTCAGATAGCTAACCTGTAAACCGCGAATTTTAGCCATTCAAAAAAAATATGGCGGACTTCCTGTTGGGTTTTGACCATGGGTGTAAGAGGATTTTATGTAGCGCCTGTCATGCCCAATGAGCATAAAAAATCTCATGCATGTAGGACAAAGAAACCTCTATGGGGAGGCCATTTTTAAGATTTCATGGGGGCGCCACTGAGTCATTTAGCCACGCCCACTTACTATAACAACATGACAAGTTTAACTTTTCCCCAGGGATCATGTGTCTGATGTTTGGTGACTCTACACCTTTATTAAGCACTGTAACAAACTACTTCCTGTTTGTGACAAACAACGCGTATGTACGACCACACCCTTTAACGAAATAACGTGCAGAGCACAACGAGAGATCTTCAACATGTCAAGATCACACTGACATTGTCATCGTGTCAATCGGATAATTGCTTTTGGAGGAGTTCGTTCAAATAGCTAACCTGTGAAACGCGAATTTTCGCCATTAAAAAAAAATATGGCGGACTTCCTGTTTAGTATTGACTATGGGTGTGAGAGGATTTTTTGTAGGTCCTGACATTATGAACGTACCAAAAAATTGTCATGCATGTAAAAGAAAAAAACCTCTATGGGGAGGCCTTTCAGAAAGGTAAAATATGGGTGCGCCGAGACATCAATGTTTGATGGTACGCCATGGCCACGCCCTTAAACGAGATAACGTGCAGAGCACAACGAGAGATCTTCAACATGTCTGGAATACACTGACACTGAGTTGATGATCGGATAAACGCTGTTGGAGGAGTTCGTTCAAATAGCTAACCTGTGAAAGAGGAATTTAAGCAGTTTTTATTGCATTCAAAAAAATATGGCGGACTTCCTGTTTGGTTATGACCATGGGTGTGAGAGGATTTTATGTAGCTCCTGACATGCCCAATGAGCATAAAAAAAATTGTGTATGTAGGACAAAAAAACCTCAATGGGGAGGCCTTTTTGAAAATCTCAAGGGGGCGCCACTGAGTCACTTAGCCACGCCCACTTTTTGTGCCAACATGTCTAGTTTCATTTGTCCACTGGAATCATGTGTGTGATGTTTGATGAATGTATGACTATATTAAGACCCCTAACAAACTACTTCCTGTTTGTGACGAACAACGCGTCCGTATGACCACGCCCTTTGAGGAAATAACGTGCGGAGCACAACGAGAGATCTTCAACATGTCAAGAACAAGCAGATACTTAATTTGCGTCCATCGAAAAAACACTTTTGGAGGAGTTCGTTCAAATAGCTAACCTGTGAAACGCAAGTTTTCGCCATTGAAAAAAAATATGGCGGACTTCCTGTTCGGCTTTGACTATGGGCGTAAGAGGATTTTATGTGAGATCTCGCATGCTTAATGTGTATAAAAATGTTCATGCACGTACGACGAAAAAACGTCAATGGGGAGGCCCTTTTGAAAATTTGAAGGGGGCGCCACTGAGTCATCTTGCGAAAAAAAATTACGAAATGACGAGAATATCAAATTTTTCGCCAGACCCGATGATGTTGGAGATTTTGATGAGTTTTCATTCACGTTCAAGTCGTCAAAAGTGGCTCCAAAGATGAGGAAGAAAAAAGAAAACAAAAATAATCATTTGAAAAACAATAGGGTCCTTCGCACTGGTCAGTGCTTCGGTCCCTAATAATAAATAACAAAAGTAAACAGAAAATCAGGATGAGCGTGACAGACATTTGAGGTATAAACAGACAAATGCGAAAATGAATCTGTTTGGTCTTCTGGCATGATGCTGGGCTACTTTTGATCAACATGGGGGTCCACAAAGAAAATAAATCCCCTGAAAACTAAAAGCAAATGGTAAAAGAAGTAGTCAGCTTGTCGTCCTACAAAAAGCAGGCATCACTAATTCCATCCTTGTTAGTAACATTTACCTAAAGGCTATGACTTTAAAACATCTTTTGTCTGTTACATTAAGCTAATGGAGACCGTAAGATGAGATAACAGATATACCTTATTAAGCTCACTACATAAAAGATAAGCTCTGACATCAAATCTATTAAAATATTTTCAAGTGTGTATAAGTAAATATCTGCTTGATATTTAATCTTGATCTGAACATTTGTGATTGACATAAGCAGTCTTGTTTGTAATGCTTAATGAAAGCTGTGTCAACATTGATGAATAAAGGCCTTAAAGAGGTGACTGAAATTATTGAAACAATAAAAGATGCACTGGTTATTCAAACATCCAAAGATCTAGGTTTTGGCACTGCTTATGAAAAAACCCATAAAAAGGAAAGCCAACAATGAAAATAATCGTGCAAAAACTTTCACCATGACTAAATTCTGCACTGATTTATTACATGAAAGAGGCAGGCTAATAAACCCCTGTGTAGTGACTGAATGAGTCTGATTTACTGTTCATTCATGGTAGAAATATGGAGGAACAGAAGGAAGGGTTACAAACTGCTGCTGTGCTGCTGGAGCTTGTCAAAGGTGATTTTCTGGTCAAACAGCTTCCTGCTTTGAATGTGTGTGTGTGTGTGTGTGTGTGTGTGTGTGTGTGTGTGTGTGTGTGTGTGTGTGTGTGTGTGTGTGTGTGTGTGTGTGTGAGAGAGAGAGTGAGTGTGTGAGTGAGTGAGTGAGTGAGTGAGTGAGTGAGTGAGTGAGTGTGAGAGAGAGAGAGAGAGAGAGAGAGAGAGAGAGAGTCTAGTGGCAATTAACAAAAAAAGTGTTGTACATTTACATTGGCAATTATGGTTTCATTTATAAGATAATGTGCAGTGAAAGCCAGCATGTTTGCCCTGTCTTAATGTTGGTAACCAACAGTGATGAAATAATCACAGCACTTTCATAATGGCAGTATGTGATCTTGTGTCTACCAATAAAAATGCAACTGAAATAAGAAGTTGTAATTGAATCCTGATATGAACTCAACTTTAAACATTGAAAGAAAAAAAAAACTTCTGAGAGGAAGGAGGGCAGACGGATAACCAAATAACATCAATGCACAGCCTGTCTTGCTTCCAATATGGTTTATGGTCATCTCATGCATACAGAAGTAAATGGAAATATTAACCACTTGTGTTATGAATAATTAAAATGAGGAATCTTTATTCGTTCTTAAAACATAAGCATTACACTATCAAGAAATGATGTCATAAGCCTGAAGCCACAAAACTTTTTATGAAACTTTATGGGTGCTTACTGTTACTATGGTAACAGTGTCACAGTGACATAATAGGTAGGCACTTCAAAGCTTTTGTGATTCTCGTCTCAATGAGTGTGAAAAGTCCAGAAAAAGGAAAGAAACACAGACAAAAGGAGAAGCTGGATTTCTTTAAATATAATGAAAAAAATGCAATTACTCAGAGACATACAAGCCTTCTTGAAATCTTAGATCATCAAACATTGTTTGAGAAATGGCTTGAAGTACTGACTAATTTGAATGTAAAAACTCCACATCCTGCCCCAACACATTTGCAGTTGTATTATTTTAATGTTGAAGCAGATCTCGTTTACTAAAACGAGATAATAATTCAAAAGATTTGGCAATGATTCATTCAAGTGGAGTAAACTCATTCAAGTGCGTTATTATTCGACAGATAAAAGAAAAGTGGGAAGGAGGCAGATTTGTGATACTTTTCATTTGTTTCCTAAAACAGCACGTCTCCCTCAACTTTTGTCAGTCCGCTGATTAAAAATGGAATACACAAAAAGAGTTTGCTCAACCATATGAATACTTTATTTCAAACGTATTTCAAAGGTGTAGTTTACATCCATGAAATAACAGGTTTTCAGCTGGCACTTCAAAAAGCCAGGTGCAACAATGAATTTTAATGCAGGCTTATGTCTGTTTCCGTAATTACTTTCGCATCCACACTGATTCACTAACATATGAACAAAATATCTGTTCCCAGAACAGAAATATAACAAGTTATAAAGAAACTACCTCAGTTAGACTCATGTAAACAACACCATTACCTGTTTGAGAAGAGGCAAACAGGAAGTACAAATGCAAATACATAAAGAAAATCAGAGCAACCATAACACGGACACGCACACACAATTAAACTTTCTTTACTTTACAGTTAGTCTTTTAAACACCATGTAGTTCTTTTAATGGTGTTTAAAAGAACTACATTTTCTTTTAAACACAATTAAAAGAAAATGTAGTTCTTTGGCAAGCTAAAGAGCAGTTTTCTGTTAAAGGTTTTTTACATGTTAATATACTTACTTGTCATACGCACAAGCCAATACAGATTTAGCTACAGTTGGCCTAAAAAAAAGTGGTTAAAAAAGTAACCTTTAAAAGATATTTAATTTTTATAAAAAGCCTTGCTATTAAGCCGTGTCTCATTTTGTTTGTTGTTTTATTCTGCAGCTTGCATTGCTGCCATCATGGCCTGATCTTCTTTACCACCCTTTACAACCTCTGTAGGACTCACCTGACTACATAAATAAAATCCATTAAACAGCCATCCACATGTTTAAACACTTAATGACTCGTCGTGAGAATTAAAAAAAAAAAAAGAACATTACCTTTCTTAAATAAATCTAACCGTGTGCTGATTTTTGGAAACATTTAGTTTTGATTCATTTGACAATAATGACACTTCCATCCACTCAGACAATCAAAGCAGCAGCTACCAGTGTGGCTGAACTTTGAATATACAAGAGTGATGCAGTAATGCTTGAAACACACTATTTTTCCCTGATATCCATAGCCTATACAATTGTTATGCTTGTATACAGAATAACATCCTTGCACATCATATTTTTCAATGTGTGTGCCTGCCGGGTTGCTGAGGAGTTACAGTTCTTTAAGGGGCTGCAGTATTTGTATCATGCTCTTAGCAGCTGTGCAGTGTAGATTCAGTAATCAATAAAGTATCTCTCTCTCTATCTATCTATCTATCTATCTATCTATCTATCTATCTATCTATCTATCTATCTATCTATCTATCTATCTATCTATCTATCTATCTATCTATCTATCTATCTGGGAACCTCTCCTCCATTTAATATGTAACAGATTGCTTAATATTGGTTGTTGTAAAAGTACAGTGGTAACACCAGCCTGAAGTTCAGAGACTTGTGTTTCTAAAGACGTTGTGTACCAAGCTTTTTCTCTAGGTGAACCCTATGCTGTCGTACATGCTTATTTTTTTACCATTTGCAACAACTGGAAAGAGACACTGGCCTCAAAAACAAGCTATATGAATCAAACCCAATTCACACAACCCTAAATCCACATACCTAATGAACATACAGGCTGCAACCCTACTGCAACCACGCACAGATTAGGAAAAAAATATATGTTTAAAAAGAAAGTGACCAGCCTTTGTGTAATATACAGAAAACTGTTTTTTAAATGTTGAATTAAACTGGCTCCTTGGTATAAGAATTCTGCACAGTCCACTCTGGTGGACTTGTTTCTGTCCTGTCCCTTTCATGTGATGCACAGTGAGATTGACTCCAATCCTGCGTGGTCTCATAGAAATCTTGTCAGAATGTCTCCAACACAGTGTTTCTACAGCTCATCCCGTGGGTGTGTGTCCTTCAGCCAGAGTTTGTAGACGGCCACAGGGTCTACGTTCCAGTGCTTGTGGAAGGAGATGGCTTGCTGTGAGGAGATCAGTGTCTCTGAATAGTCGTCTGGTCTGGCCTGAAAATATCAAGAAGAAGTGGTGGTTTGTCTGTGTTGGTATTTCACATCTTCTTACGGACTAATTTTTTAATTCAGGATATTCCCAAACCTGCAAACAATGTTTCCATTGCTCCCGGGGTGGTTCATTGTATAATCTGTTAATTTAGACCACTAACAATTAAGTGCCATGCAGAGAAAACTCAATAAAGATTAATGTTGCAAGACAGACCATGGACTCAAAATTGGATTTGTTTGGAACAAATCACCTGAAACCACTACTGGGGTGTCTAAACGACATCCAAGCCTGCATGTCTTTAAACTTTTTAAATTTCAATGAAAGTGAAAAGGAGGTGATAGTGTTTGGCTGTGATGCCCCTTTTATGGACATGGGTGCTTTGCAACCACATGTAAAGCCAATGGTTACTTAGTGGGTTGTAAAAATTGATTTCTGGCTCCTCGTTTGATTGCAGCGTTTTTGTTTTTAAATCGTTAAATTGGGCGTCCCCACAGTATATTTCAGAACTTTTACCTGTCAAACAGTGCGTTGAGATCACTGAGAACCAACCACCAGATGTTTTGAGCCTTTACAAAAACTAGGCTGAAGACTGAGAAGACTGGGCTTTTTCAGCTATTGCTCCAAAACTCTGGAACGAGCTCTCTCTCCTCCAACAACGTTAGGTTGCCTCCCACACTGCCTGTTTTAAATCTCGTCTTAAAACTAACTTTGAGGCCTTGGCTTTAGCTCTGAATTAAAGTTCTGTTAGTTTGCACGCATGTGTGTGTGTACTGTTTCCTACCTGGTGGAAAAGCGGGCTGTGAATGATGGGAACACCTATTAAAGTGAAGCACCTGCCCAGCACCATGTCATCAGGAGCGTCATCACTGAAACAGTCACAGCCACTGGAGACTAACCTGGACACAGCCACCCTGCTGAGGACCATCCTAAACAACACAACAGACTTTTGATACATTATGGAAATAAACAGAGTGTTGGTAGAAACCAAACCAGACCTAAAAGGAGCATAAACATCGGACTTATCAGTATCCACCACATCATGCATAAAAATCTGTATGATGCTCAAGACATTTATTTCATGTGTTGCAATATTAAGAATGGTGCTAAAATGTATAACCTTTCTACAAATGTCCTGTGAAGCAGTTTCATTGAACTCATTTTTTGCTGTGCATTATCTAACTCTGGCAGTTTTTATTCAACCTTGAAAGCTATATTCCTTATTAAGAGACTTTTCACCTCAAGCCAAAATGTTCTCATTCATCTCTTCTCTTCATGAATGGAATATTATTTTAGGTCTCAAATATTTAAACTGCAAAAACCCCAAGGGCAACATACAGTATAAGTGAATGAAACAAAGTCAGGCTGAGCCCAATTAAACACAAACAGCACAACCACTCTTCTTCTCACCCTCCTCCTCCTGTCGTGTAGCTGTATCCACTCTGAAGCAAGCCATAGCCGTATCTCTCCCCCAGACTTATTGCTTCCTTCGGGTTGTAGCAACTCAGAAGTCGTCTCAACCTGGGTAAACTACAGATGAACAATAACCAACAAACGGCTCATAGTTCGATAAAGACACGAAACAAACTTCTAGCTGCAACAAAAACATGCTTAAAGACTCTATGGGATTTTAAGAAGATACACCTTTTTTAAGGTTTGACTTTTAAACAAATATAATCCAATAGATTTTCTCACTGATTTTGCCTGATTGAGCTTTTCTCACGGCTATGTGGGCATGCACAATTTCTTGAACCTGCGCTGAATCATAAATAGCCAGTGAGTGAAAATGCTTCTAGCGCTTTGTGAAGGACAACTCAATAAATCATATTATTCAAACAGATCTTTGACTGGAAGTTATCTTCCAAATGACTTAATTATCTTCAAAAATGTGTCTCCTAGTTACCTGACGAGTGTATCATCATCAACAATGAGCAGCCAATCGGCTTGGGGCACAGCTTTGCTCAGAAACCGCCTCAAGATTGCAAATGTCTTTCCACAATGCCCTGTCGGGAGAAAACATGTCAAAGAAATTGTGGAAAGAATGATGAAGCTGGAGTTATTAGTTCAAGCTTAGAGTTTAATGCAATCTCAAGGCAGTGGATTTCTTTCGTCCCATGAAACCCATCAGACCCTGAGGGGAAAATAAAATGTCTGCATGTAGGTGTTTCGGTTCAAAATAGAAAGCCAAACATGAAGTTGTATTCATGAAGAATAAGTGGATTTAGATTCACTGGAAAACAGGTTGATGTGTATGAAATTATTCTTCTTGATTCTCTTAACGTGTAATCCTCATTTAGTTAGATTGCTCTAAACGTGTCATGTGATAATGTGTGGCAAAGAAAATGCCACAATTTGCTGAAAGAATCGATTCATACAGGTTTGTTTGATGTGTATTGTAATGACTTTGTTTTTTTTTCTGTTTTGTTAAAGCCACAAGTACAGTATCAGCTACTCTGTCAGAAGATTAAATAAACACACACTGGTGTGGCACATATTTCAAACAAACTTGATCTGCATCTACTTGGAGGAGTTCATTGTTTCCCAGTTGCTGAATTGCTAGTGATGCTGTAAATAATGCAAATGAGTTCATACTTTTACCGCTTGAATTTCCCTCGGGATCAATGAAGTATCTATCTATCTATCTATCTATCTATCTATCTATCTATCTATCTATCTATCTATCTATCTATCTATCTATCTATCTATCTATCTATCTATCTATCTATCTATCTATCTATCTATCTATCTATCTATCTATCTATCTATCTATCTATCTATCTATCTATCTATCTATCTATCTACTACTGGCCTGATCAACACGTTATCATTTTGGTTAAATCTCTACCAAAACCACTAATTTAGCTGGCATATTATTCTGTACAGACATCCATGCTGCCCTGAAGACAAATTCTTCTGATTCAAACGGCAACACTCTGTTGGAATAAATAAAGCCAGTACAGAAGTGCAAAACACTGCTGTTCCTCGAGTGTCCTCCTGATGCTTGCTACGAAAACCAATCCAAACAAAATCCCTATTAAAGTTCACATGAAGGTGCTTCTTTTTACTGCAGAAAGAAAAACAGCCTTCAAGATAAAACTGTTGTTTTTGTTTCTATTGCTCATTCATTTCTTTGTTGGTAAAAATTCAGGGGGTTAAAACACTTACGACATTTGTTTTGATTATATCAAGGCTCTTTTCATATTAAGCCTAATAAGGGATGTGGCAGACATGACAGACTAGTGGGGACTTTGGTTTCGTCTGTTTAGTCATATGGAATATACATGATAAGCTATATTAGTTAGATGGGCATGTGTCAGCAACCATCAATTGTCCCTGTCTTGACTCCATGTCTTTGCTTGTAACTAGAATAGCCCAATGTTAGTTGGAGTCAACATTTCCTGTATGGAGGCGGCCATCATTTGGCTTCAAAACAGCCCTTCAGAAACCAGTAATTGACCTCACTGAAGCTACGTCCATGATTTGGCTGTGCCCTGACATTGGTGATCCTTTACCTTTTTTTCATTTCAAACTTTTATTCTAACTTTTAAAATCACAGAGCTTTCCCTCATTTACAATGATGTTAAAATATCAAAAAGAGCCCAAATGAAAAATCAGGTTGATTCTCAGTATAAACTATTGTGTGCCATTGTCCTTAAATTGTCCAAGAGAAACAAGAGTGAAAACCTTGAGAGTGTGTGTTTTTTTTTTTAGGTCATTAGCTAATGCTTTGTGTTTTATGCTAATTAACCATTATTTAGATTGCAAATAGCTAAATAGCATGTTGATAATGGGGCATATATATTACATCTGCTGATGCCTGTTGACAGTTTGTTGAAAGTTACAAACTTAAGTCTCACATCGCGAGCATTTCATCAGGACCAGATATTGTTTCTGACTCCTTTTGGTTTCTGGCAAACCCACCCATTGTTTCTCTAGGAATACTAAAGGCCCTGTGGTGATTAGCTTTGAGTATCTGCTCTTTGATTTATGTGTCTTTTCCCTGATTGCTGTGATGCACTCAAAGTGGATGAGAAAAGGAAGTCAACAGCTAAAGGCAGGAAACAAAAGGTGAAGGTGATAAGTGGCTGTACTATGATTGGACCTTCACTTAAAAGTTGACGATTATTGAGTTCCAAAAATATGTGAAGCATTCTGTTGCTTTAAACTACATGCTTATCGCAACATGCTAATATGTTCACGATCACAATGCAGCTTCATATTTCTAACTTCAAACCTGTCACAGCAGACAGACAAACCTTCAAGCCAGCTTATACTGAAACTGTGAAACTGATTATTCTGAGGGTGAACACATTGTGCAGGAATTCAATGTTACTATACATGCTGTAGTAGTAGTCAAATGACCAATTCTATAGTCACACAACCATCTTCTGAAGTACAGTGGTAGCGTCGGTCGCCTCTCTCAACCAGGAAGTTGAGCGTTATTATAAATCAGGAGTCTGGAAAAGTGCCATGCATGACCAAGTCCATTTAACATCTACCTCTACCATCCATTCATGTGGTAAGCATGAATGTGGGTAACGTTCTACGTGCTCACTATCTTAGACCATCCACTTCTATAGAAACATCCTTTGATCCTTCCTCCTCTTGCGTCACAGGGTATTTTAAACTGTCGCTGATAGGCTCACCTCTCTCAGTATTGGGCACTCCAAGGTTGATTGTGGGTATGGAGGCGTCGGTGACATCGCTGTAATATTCTAAAAAAGCAGCGTCTTTCTCCCAGGTTGCTTTCACCACCGGGACTGTGAGGACAAAAAGGCGTAGAAAAAAAAAAAAAAGATTTGTCACACATTGTTCTTTATGCTTGCGTACTTTGGTTAATAACTTTAAAGGTCATTGACTTCTGGGTCATTTTCACCCTTTAAATAAACATCCATGTTTTGGATAATTACACAAACCATTTCAGATGAGCTTATGCATTTAAGCAGGTAGTTTTCACCTGCATGGATTAAATTGGGCTGAATGACCAACTGACTGTTCAGCAAAAAGTGCAGTTACAAAGAAGGAGGACAAGCGTGATAACTGCAGTCAAACTTTTTCAGCTAAATGTTCTGTAATTAACATTTAATTAGCATCTTTTCCCATAATAAACATCAACTGAAAGAGACTTTTAGACCTAAAATGGAGCAGGAATCATCATAACTGACTTCACATCTTCAATCGAATTGCAAACACACATGTTCAGTGTGTAACTTACTTTGCTCTTACGCTGTACTTCCAGTCCAGCAGTTCAACTCACATCACACACATCTTATTTACTCTGCATTGGCCTCCAATGAGATTCAGGATTTTTCTTAAGATCCTAGTTTTTGTTTATAAAGCCCTGCATGATCAGGCTTATAACTCTGACCGAGCCCATCGTTGACTTCAGGAGGCTCCAGGGCTCAGCAGACACCTCACACCCCCAACGTGCGTTTGAATTTGTTGCTAAGACCCTGTGGACCCTCCTTTAGTGTTCTTCTGTTCATTTTGTAATGAATTCATGACAGCCTGCATCTATTGTTTGATGGTTAAAAAAAACTTGTGCCACCATGCAGGATCAAACTTTTTTTTCCTTTAACATCTTCTGTCCATCAAAAAGTGACCTTAAACTCCAAACTCACCTCTCTCTGAGTGGAACTTTGCACACGTTTTCACAGCAACAAAAACATCTTTCTCTGAAACTGGATCTCCCTGCCAAAAAAGAAAAAGAGAAAGACAAAAAACAATGACTATTTTTACGCTTAAACATGGATTGTAATTATTCAATGTAAGTGAGTGGACAGGTGAACACCAACATTATGCAAGGTGCAACATGCGCAGAATGTAACAGACCTAAAATTGAGTCAGTGAAGAGAAATAAAAGAGAACATGAGGTCCTAAAAGTGAATAATGTGTTAGTATCTGAAATGAACACTATCATCTCTTTGGTGCTGACATCCCATTTCAAGTTTCACCTCTTATTCCATGACATTACCAACCGTAATCTTGATGCTAGCTCTTATTGACAGGTTTAGAATATAAAGTAGGCCATAGCACTACCAGGAACTTTCTCATGCTTGATAGTAATCCTGTATGACAGGTGCTAAATGTATGATATAAGCTTTGACTTCAAATCACATTTACTCAGTAAGGGCCATGTGCAGAGTTTGGTGTGTTTTTACATTTGTGTCCACATTTATATACTCTCTTTCCTATCTAACTCATGTCGACATGATTGGGTATGAATAGAGCTTCCCAGAGGAGCAGAGTTTCTCACAGTAAATAGGACTTCACCTCTCTGTGACAGTACTGCTAATGTTTTGGAACATAAGATTGCTACTAATCAGGGCATGACATGGTATACAATACACAATGTCATAAAACAAATCTGAAGAAATCCCTGTATACGAGACAAGGCAGATATATTGGATGGCAGTGATCTCCGGGCCCTCAGACGGCCCTGCATTAAAAACAATCTGGGTTGAGGCTCACTTAAGATGGACAGAGGCGAAGTGAAATAAAGACGGCCCTTATCAAGGAGAGGAACCATCTGATCAAGAGTTTAACCTCACTACCGTCTTTATTACTGCTTCTTTATAATAAGGAAGTTGTTGTACATTCACTATTATCTTAATATGCTCTACTCAGTATGGCCCCTTTAAAAGGTAGAAATTCATGTTCAACAACTTCCTAACTTACTTCCAATAAGTAGTAAGGAAGGTATTGAAGTCAAACTTGTAGGTAATGGCCAATTATCTCCAGACTATAGTCATGTAGAATGAGCTACTAATAAGCCCTTAATGATTACAAACAAGCAGCTTTATGCTACTAATTAGCATGCTAATAAACAGCTATGATGAATATTAAAACTTTAACTTAAAGCTCTACCACATGAGCATACGTTTATTGATTTAACCTAGAGTACATTTACACTAGATGAACATATTTATTTAATGAGATATACTTAACATCCTCTTTATCATTTTCAAACAAAAACAGATTCTTACAGTTCATGAGTTTTTGTATCGTTTTCTTTACCTTCCAGTTTTAACGAGAGAAAAAAACCCTCACTCTTTACCAGGACACGTCATGCCGCTATGTAGGCTTCCTTCCTCTCAGCTTATACAAATACTACTCAGATCTAAATCCAGTGCAGGAGTTAATAGCTTGTCAACCTTAGCGTGCATGTCAGGGTGTTTTTCTTCAGCAAATGTCATGGTTGATACCTGCTGTGGATCTCAACAATAAGATAGATAGAGGTACTTTATTGATCCCGAGTTTTAAAAATGATAAAGGGTGTTTGGGTGTCTGCTTTCCTCGGAGGGAATGAAGTGTTGACATTTTTGCAGTCTAGCAGATGAGCTAAGACATTTGTACTTTATTTACCCAGTCGTAAATGAATGGGCATTTTGTTTATTTCACTGCATTAGACTCCACTGGGTGCATGTCACCCAGTGGAATTTGGGAGTGGAATTTTGAGATTTACAGAATAAACAGCTTGACAAAAATAAGATCCAAGTACTTTCCAGAATCTTTTGGATACTACACATAAAATAAAAGGTGGGTGATGGTCTCTGTAGCGTTCAATATCTGTATACCTAGCAATGAGGCTTTTGACTGAGTCTATCATATGTAGAATTAGGAAGTGTACCGCTTTGTTTGTGATACAGTATCTATACTGTAACAACCGGTAACTTCTCCACTTTATATTTTCAAGCTTAGACCTCCAGAAAAACGTTCCACTCGGAACCAATTTATTTTTTCTTCTAGTGTTCAGCAAACCTTTTACACTTTATATCTGTCAGATTCAGACCATCTAACGTCATCAGCGGTCGAATAATAAGTGTTTTTGAACCATTGAATCATTCCTATTGTAACAGCACGAGTTAAGGAATTAAATTCTCTAAGAGGCATCGGAAAGTTATGTGCGGACATTAACATTTCATGAGACAACATGTTGCCAGGTGGTCGCCATGGTTGTGGTAATTCAGGATCGCTGCATGATGTCATTTGTTTGAGGCTTTAAAGAAATGTGTTACAAGCAAACTCTCTGCACACCATTGCTGAAAAAAAAGAACATGAAAAAAGGATGAGCAGTGTAAACCTGAATATTTCCCAAAGGGATTTAAGGAGGATAAAGAGTCGAAATGCTAATATTGGTCTTTGTGACTGTATATTGCTCTTTTAACAGTCTATATATGCATTCACAACTGCAATAAAAATAATTTTGTTTTGGAGAGATACTGAGAAGAAAAGAATTTAAAGAAATGCAGTTAGTTTGCTGCAGACACTCTCTAACTACAAGGCCATTCCCCAAGTAAAAAATCCTCAACTCTCCACTTCATAAAGGTGGAAAACAGACACTTCAGACAGGTAGTTCTGCTTTTCTTCAAGCCCGATTTCTGAAGATAAACTCCATTTTGACAACATTTGACAAATCAACGCTATCTCTCCAAATACGGAGGGTCTGCCGTGTGAAAAAGCAAATCATCTCTGTCTATTTCAGATAGGTACTATGAGTAAAGATTTTGTGCGCACTAGTCGTGCCTCTCTGACATATACGCAGTCCCTCTTTTTCACCATCTTTTTTAAATGTGCTTCACTGTTTGTTTGTGTCCTTCGTCCCACTCAGCACTGTTAGCTGTTTGCTCGAGTTCCCTTTAGTCTTCAGAATGCCCACTCATCGTTGCATTTGTATTGCAGCACAATAAGCCGACTCTTGGCATTGGAAAAATGAGTGAAGGGCTCACTGTTTGACATTTAGCTGGACTATAAATATGACTGACAGCGATGGCTTTTTTATAATGTTATTCCTCCTTTTGGTGATTAGCTGTACATAAAAGTAAACATCAATTTAATATTTTCTAACACCTGTCACCACAAATGCATCCCCTGCTATTCATTTCATGTTTCTTTGGGGCTAGCAAGAGCTCATATTGTGTCTTCTAAATCAAATGTAATGTTTCTGATTTAGCAAACCTTTCCAAGTGGTGATGCAAACACATGCTTAGAGAAAATAGACACTGTCATTAACACCCATGCCCATATTTACAAAACATTTATAACATCCAATGATAGCCTCTTAAATGTCGATAAATAAAGGTTTGTACATACACAGTTTGGCAGGTAGGTTGTAAATGTGGTAGCACAGTCGTCTCTTGCCTCTGTACAAAACTCTGGAACTGCCGTCAGCTTCGGACCACTTCCTTCCTCCCAAATATACAACGCGATCTAGAACAACAGAGGCACACACACAGATTTATGAAGCTCTCGAGGGGAAACACTTTCAAAGTGATTTGTGGCCTATATATTTCCAGTCATGTACCACAGCGACCGAGAGGCCTAAAATAAGTTAATATCTTAATAACTCTCAGACAAAGTTTAAGACGGGGCACCGGGGGGCTAGTGTTTACTTGAGCATTACCAATGTATAAAATACAAGTGTCACATGCTCAATGAATATCTTGATACACTAGATGGATGGATGGATAGATGGATAGATGGATAGATAGATAGATAGATACTTTATTGATCCCGGGGGAAATTCAAGTCACTATCATTACTTTGCATTTTGGGGAGGACAGGGGGATTAACATCTCATCATATCATCTTCTCTTAATCATGAGATTAGAAATAATTTGAAACATACATTTGTCTTAACCTTGAATTCGGTCTCATACGAGAAGTAGTATTTTTAAGCTCCTGTGAGAAGATTGAACTGGCCACAAAACAGGCTGAAAGTTATATGGGTGCCCCTTTGTGACACTCAAAAGCAATCAGAAACACCAGCGAGAAGACTCTGTGACGTTTTGGCTGGTGTCACAGGAGGTGATTTACAGCCCGCTGCAGAAACAGCCTTTGTTTGCATTTACCACCACAAAGATTCACATTAGACATTCAAAATAAAGAGGGACTCTTTTTGTATAAAATATTAATAATCTGCAAGAGAGGATCAGCACAGCACAGGTACCGCTTTGTCCACAAGGTTGATCAAAATCGACACAAAATGAAACTTTCTCACAGTAGTCGTTTAAAACCCAATCTTAAACTTTATAATAGAAAAAAATTACAATCGTGAGACAAAAGGTTTTCCGATGATCACCTCTTCTGATTCTGCAGTATTCATGTCAAGAGCTTTACAGAGCCCATTAACTCAAAACCAGAAAATATACAAACACACATAAGACTGATAAATTCATACAAGTTTAAGGCATAGGAAGCTGCAGGGGCCTTTTCAACAAAAGGAGCCTGAAATGTCTGAGCAGCTCAGCAGGCCGTCTGAAAGATTACACCGTTTCCACTTTTCACTGTGGTAAAAGTAGAATTGAACCAGAGCCAGAGTCTTAACAAGTACTAAGTCATCACAGCGTACGGCAGGAAACTAGAAGAAGGGTTATATAAAGTCTCCTGGAAACTGTTTCGTGTACCTCGTGTTTCAAATCGATGGTAAAATCCGACTTCAGGGGTTCGTATTGGACCCTCGCAGCGAGTCTGAAACGAAAAGAAAAGGGAAAGGTGTTAACGAAAGAGCGTTCACAGAATAACTCTTCCTCCATTATGTGAGAGAACATACCAGTCCTCCAGGATGGTTGGTAACCTCCGAGTCCTCCTTTGTGTTAATACAAAATACTGTTCTAAAAGAGATTTTTCTTTGGCTATGAGTAATGGGTTTGAAAACAACATCCTGAATGACGGTGATACACCTCACCAAAAGCACAGTTTTATTCCATTTACTCCTTTAAATGATTAATTCAGAGCATGTTCCTTGACTGTGAGTTTTCTTCATATCCTCTTCATTTCTCTAATTACTGTACAGCACCTTATTTTGTTTGAAATATAATTACAATAAAGGTTTTCTATTATTTTTCTAATTTTCTTCTTTTCTACTGTTGGTTAAATATGATATTAATTATTCACTCTATTAGTGCCATATAGATTCATGCAGAATAGAGCTCAAGTTTCTTCTGCTGATAGGACTTCCTTGTGTGACTGTGTATTAAAAAATCTAAAAATTAGTAAAAAGGTAAAGGGAGACCCATTTATTCTAACCATAGACTGTAAATAACAGAATTCTCATGGAGCAAACCTGTGGAGCAGCGGCGTGCTAAGAGCCCAGCCTGCTGCGGGGTCTGGATAACCGAAGGAGCAGGGGGCTTCAGAGAAGGCATAGTGGTGAATGATGGAAGCCTCCTTGTCATGAAGACGCTTTCCCAAAAAACATTCCTGTGAGTTTTAGAAAAGAGAAATGGGAGTGACTGATGTGAAATGAACATCTGTTGGTCATTTTCTTCACAGAGCTTCTCAAAGATAAATATTTGTATCTCACATCTTGTTCTGGGTATCTGTTGAGAACGTGCAGCAGAGCAGACAGCATGACTCGGGTCTCCTCCTCAATGAAGAAAAACCATGATGCTGATTGACCATACGTGGCAGAGAGACTGTAAAGATCCATAAGATGACATCAACTATATGCCTTGATTAATCTATAGGAAGGGTAAGGGTAAGCTTAATTCAAATAAAACATGATTTAAACTGATTTAATTAATTTTTATTTTCATATTTTTGGGTTAACACTCACTGAGGAAGTACGGGTAGGATGCTCCAGTCCCCGTCAAACTCTGAAAGCTCATGGAGCAGGATAATAACTGGAGCGCCCTAAGAAGAACAAATGACGAAGTAAAATAACTTCCTGTGAATAAAACAGTAAAACAAGTATTTTTTTCAAGTTAAAGAAAGGTATGTGGAGTCTTGGTTAAATTATTATGACCATAAGCTTAAACAAAAACAATTTAAGAGAGAAAAAACTTTTTTTTTTTTTAAATCTCACAAACACTAAAAATAATCTGAAGAATTGTGAAAGATAAAGAACAATAGGCTCTCATGAAAGTCAAGAACAAATAGGATTTCTAATTATTATTTTTTGACCTCTAGAGGGCACTGTGAGTGAACAAAAAAGTTTATCTATCAAGATTTTTTGAAAACATGTATAATATATATATATATACACTCAACAAAAATATAAACGCAACACTTTTGTTTTTGCTCCCATTTGTCATGAGATGGACTCAAAGATCTAAAATTCATTCCAGATACACAATATTACCATTTCTCTCAAACATTGTTCACAAATCTGTCTAAATGTGTGATAGTGAGCACTTTTGCTTTGCTGAGATAATCCATCCCACCTCACAGGTGTGCCACATCAAGATGCTCATCAGACACCATGATTAGTGCACAGGTGTACCTTATACTGCCCACAATAAAAGGCCACTCTGAAATGTGCAGTTTTGTCTCACAGCAAAATGCCACAGATGGCGCAAGCATTGAGGGAGCGTGCAATTGGCATGCTGACAGCAGGAATGTCAACCAGATCTGTTGCTCGGGCATTGAATGTTCATTTCTCCACCATAAGCCGTCTCCAAAGGCGTTTCAGAGAATATGGCAGTACATCCAACCGGCCTCACAACCGCAGACCACGTGTAACCACACCAGCCCAGGACCTCCACATCCAGCAGGTTCACCTCCAAGATCGTCTGAGACCAGCTACTCAGACAGCTGCTGAAACAATTGGTTTGCATAACCAAAGAATTTCTGCACAAACTGTCAGAAACCGTCTCAGGGAAGCTCAACTGCATGCTCGTCGTCCTCATCGGGGTCTTAACCTGACTCCAGATCGTCGCCGTAACAGACTTGAGTGGGCAAATGCTCACATTCGATGGCGTCTGGCACGTTGGAGAGGTGTTCTCTTCACGGATGAATCTCGGTTTACATTGTTCAGGGCAGATGGCAGACAGCGTGTGTGGCGTCGTGTGGGTGAGCGCTTTGCTGATGTCAATGTTGTGGATCGAGTGGCCCATGGTGGTGGTGGGGTTATGGTATGGGCAGGCATCTGTTATGGACGAAGAACACAGGTGCATTTTATTGATGGCATTTTGAATGCACAGAGATACCGTGATGAGATCCTGAGGCCCATTGTTGTGCCATACATCCATGAACATCACCTCATGTTTCAGCAAGATAATGCACGGCCCCATGTTGCAAGGATCTGTACACAATTCTTGGAAGCTGAAAATGTCCCAGTTCTTGCATGGCCAGCATACTCACCGGACATGTCACCCATTGAGCATGTTTGGGATGTGCTTGACCGGCGTATACGACAGCGCGTACCAGTTCCCACTAATATCCAGCAACTTCGCACAGCCATTGAAGAGGAGTGGACCAACATTCCACAGGCCACAATTGACAATCTGATAAACTCTATGCGAAGAAGATGTGTTGCACTGCATGAGGCAAATGGTGGTCACACCAGATACTGACTGGTTCTGAGTCCCCAGACCCTCAATAAAGCAAAAACTGCACATTTCAGGGTGGCCTTTTATTGTGGACAGTCTAAGGTACACCTATGCACTAATCATGGTGTCTGATGAGCATCTTGATGTGGCACACCTGTGAGGTGGGATGGATTGTCTCAGCAAAGCAAAAGTGCTCACTATCACACATTTAGACAGATTTATGAACAATGTTTGAGAGAAATGGTAATATTGTGTATCTGGAATGAATTTTAGATCTTTGAGTCCATCTCATGACAAATGGGAGCAAAAACAAAAGTGTTGCGTTTATATTTTTGTTGAGTATATATATATATATATATATATATAGATATATTATTTTTTTCTCATGTTTTTAGGCCAGGTTTGACAATGGAGGAGAAACCTTGCAGCTGTACTGCTGTTTACAAATGTACTCTGTGTCCTTGATCAGCAAAATGTTGATAACATCTGCACACCATGCACACTATCTGCTGTGTGTGATCCTGTGAGGAGATGCTCTTCTACATCGCCCTTCTCATGAAATGACTCATCCAGAAGAACTGCAAAATGTCTTCTGTGCAGCTACAAATAGTACAGGCTTATTCACGGTGCTAAGGATTAATGGAAGCATGGCCAAAAATAGGTGTAAATGACAGTCAGTGTCTTCTGGCTTTTTTTTTTTTTTTTTTTGCTGTGTAAGCCGAGATCAAGTCTCTCACTGAGTCACATCTTTGTTTAAGTACTATAGGGTGACCAAGAGTAAACATAATAATTTGATTTATGGTGATAGCGATGCTATTCCAGGCAGCTAAAGAAAAGCTCAAATCGGCAGGCTAACATCCTCACATTGTTGATAAAATGTTGCAATATTCACAACCTTAGCAATGCTTGTTTTTTTCCTTTTAGCGCTACGCATGAACCCAATGACACAAACAGTGATCACGTTTATTTGGCTAATGACTGACACAATTATAGCCGGGTTAGCAGGGTTCAAAATACAAGTGTCCCCAAAACTATAATAATCCAGCGTTAAAAAATGTGTATCCCAAATGCCAGCTCAGCTTGAGCCATGTCACGAAAAATAAACATCAAGCTCATGATGGAGAGAGTATGATAATGAAAAGAGGATCCTAAAAGTCATAATGATTTATTCTTCGGGGCCATAAATGTCTGGACACAATTTCCACACTATCCAAAAACCATTATTTGTTGGCTTAAAAGTCTTTCAGGAGATTTAAGTAGCCTTGACAACAAAATAATCTGTAAACTCTTGCAGATGGGTCTGGATCCCATCATGTTCAGAAACATTTTCACCTCAACTGTTTCAGGCTTTGCAAATCTTTTTTTAAAGATTTATTTTTTTGCTTTTTGTGCCTTTACTGTAGAGATAGGACAGACAGAGAGAGAGAGAGAGAGATGACATGCGGGAAAGGAGCTACAGGTTGGATTTGAACCTGGGATGCCCGCATTGTGGACTACAGCCTCCTTACATGGGACCCGTACACGAGTCACCAGCGCACCATGCTACGCTAATCAGCAGCAGTATATCGAAGATGAGGAATGTTTGAAAACAATGCCTGGCTGCAGAAGAGCAAGTGTCGAGGCTATTTCGTAAACAACCAAGACGACTGAAGCTAATGAGGTACATTCTGAACTTTTACCACAAATCAACAAAGAAATAGTTCCCGTTAAGAATACAAGTTGTAGTTCTTTAGCTACTAAATCATGCCTTGCCACATCTCTATGTGCTGCACTGAATTAGAAGCCATACAATATGGAACTAGCTACCTAGCCTAGCAGTCTGCTACGACTTTAAGTTGTGTTGATCTGATCTTTTGTCTGCAGAGATTGTGTTTGTACCTGTAGCTTAAGCCCCTTGGACAGAGGGTACAAAAGGATGCATCGCACCCTCGTTTTAAATTTCGGCAGCCTCAATAGAATCAAAACAAGAATAATTTTTTTTCCAATAAGTTATAAATAGCTTTTAAATGACAGTCACAGGGCACCACATGCAGGACCCATACGCTATTTTTCATTGCTCTTGCCGGTCACTGCAGCTGCCCAACTTTAATCACAAATGCAGCCAAAGTTATTTTGTCCTAGGAGAACCTTAGAAATTCAAAAACAACTGAGAGGTTAATTACACTTTGCAATGTTGACTATTCAAGCCAAAAAAACAGCTGAGACAAAATCCCACGAGAATACTTCGTAAACAACCTGTGTCGAATAAAAAAAGTCTTTTTTTTTCTCAGATAAAGTCATGAAAAGTTTTAAGAGCGTTACATGATTTCCCCTTGGACAACCACCGTTGAAACTGTAATATCCTACCACAACTCTGCTCATTTTCAAATCCCATTCAGAGGTTGTGTGGCTGAATGTGTGGGTGAAGAGAAGAGAGCACAGCAGCCAACCGTGACAGCTGTGAATGGAGGCTGAATGATGAAGCTGCATTGGCTGTGATATCTTGGATTAAAAGCTTTCACTTAACAGCCAACAACTAAGAACCATGTGGCACTGCCGTAATCAATGTTTTGCTTTTGTTTTCATATCAATACTGATGTAGACAGGACTCGAGATTAAAAAAACAAACACTGAAAATGTAATGAAGTGCTTCTGCTTAGAACAACAGGTGCAGCCTAGCCTAATCCTTTGGGTGGCATCATGGACTGTATAAATAAAATAAATAAATAAATAAATAAAATAAAAAGAGAGGACAAGACGACAGCTCCCAAGAAGTGAAGCAAAAATTAGAGCTGAAACGATTCCTCGAATAATTCGATTACAAAAATTCATCGAGGAATTTTCGCTGCCTCGAGGCTTCGTTAAGTTTTTTTTTTTTTTTTTTTGCGTCATCAAAACTTTGGTATGAGTATAAAACACGTTTAATGTAGCTGCAGCTACCTGCTCCTCTCTCTGACACACAGACACTTCAACACGCACACGCGCGCACACACGCACACGCGGCGCGCCCCTTTTAACTTTTAGTCAGCACACAGTTGATCCGTGATCCATACGACGCAGTCGGGAACACGTGATCCGGTCAAACGTTCGGCTTTTCTCCATTCACTCTCTCCGTGTTTGCAGCTAACATAACGATAGCAACGTCCTCTCACAGTCTCTGTCATAGACGTGTCTATGGTCTCTGTAGTCTGTGAGCGCGCTGAATGCACGCGCTGCAGGAGCAGACAGAGATACACTTTTAATAATGAACAGGCTGATTATATTAAATCTCTAATGTCTTCAAAGCTAAATCAAGAGATAACTAGTTTGTGGAATAATAATTTAGCAAATATATATTTAAAGTTTCTCAATTTCCTTATCTGACATAATGATTGATTCTGTGATTGATTCAACAGAACATAATGCTTTCTCAATTAAATACTGTAACAGATGTGTAGGCTACACAAAACAGTATTTGTTATTTCAGCCATTAAAACATGTTTGGCCTGTGTTTTTAATTTACCTGCCGCCTTGACCAGTGAATCAAAAAGTGAATTTGGGACTCTGTCAGTAATATGGTGAGTGTCAGCAGCTGTAGAGCAGAGGTGGTACTCGATTACTAAAATATTCGATAGCTGCAGCTCTAGCAAAAACACACCTCTGATGGGCTGCAGTGCAGGTCACATGTTCTGCTTCCTCCATGTTCCTCCAAAAGATGGAAAATGGGTCTAACTAGAAAACGAAAACAGACTTGAAATGAATCAAACATTGTCTCCGTCTTTAAACTGCGTCGTTATCGTGCTCATTTATTAGTTATTTGATTCTTTAAAAAAAGGTACAACACCGTGATTTCCTGTGGTGCTGTGCGCATCGGATCAGCAGGGTGGAGGAGGAACTGAACAAGCACCATCTATCTATCTATCTATCTATCTATCTATCTATCTATCATAACCAAGAGTGCCCTCTGTTCTGCTACTCTACTGCACTGACCTGTTTGGGTTTGTAGAAGGGGCGGGACATCAATACTGTGTAGAATCTGGCTTCAAAATGACATCTCACCAACGCAAAATGTCAACAAGGAAACATATTTTAGACCGTGAGCGATCATCACGTCAGATTTTATGACCACCTCTGATTCTTATCTTCAGTCAGAGCACACCATCAATTATATGTCAGTTACAAATCGCATGACGCACAACATGCTCCCATTTGAAGAGAAGCACTGCAATCAAGCTCAGTCTAGCTGTGATACTCACTTCCTCAAGGAGGCCTCACAGCCCGTCATGACAGTAACACTTGCAGAGCTGATTGCACACACGAGCATAAATCCAAAGATGGTTATTTTGAACCGCACCACGAGCAGTCAATGTGTCAGCAGTCTGACGCATTCAACCCATCGAGATAAAGTGGATCGTCATAAAACCTCTTCACGCTGTAGGTGCAGATCATAATAACTGCTGGCTGAGCTTCTCTCTTTGGCCTCCCAAGGTAAACAGGATGATCTCACCATCTGTGATGTACAAATATTGTTCTTTAAATGGAGGACTAATAAAAACTATGTATGAAAACACTGAAACTGGGTTTGGTCAAAGCCGTGTCTTACCTTCCTCAGTTACTCTATGTCCATTGTGTCTTTCCCTACCAAATAAACACAATAATACGATGCCTACCTTGCGTCGTTGAGGTTCACAACAAACTGTAAAGCTCTAGAGGTTTTTTTTATAATGCAGAAAAGTAGACAGTATTCCTTGTGTCCTTAGGGCGTCTTTATGTCTGTGTATCCTCGTAGAGGATGTGACTGAGGTGGAGGAGTGCAAGTACCTGGGCAAGTATCCTTTAACATTCGCGGCGAGACGTAAGAAGGCCTGCTCTGTGACAGGCTGCAAGCTGGACTCTTTTGTAGTGGTGACAGAGAGGAGAACTCTGAACGAACAGGTATCCATTATGGATAATCCTGATCACCCTCTGCACCACCTACTGGACAGTCAGCGGAGCAGCTTCTCTAACAGACTGGTCCAACTCATCCATCCATCCATCCATTTGAACAAAATCTGGTTTCTTAAAAGTTTTGTATTTGTGTCTTAGTTTTCTTCTGTTTTTTTAAACTCACAACAACAAAAACTGTTGACTGTATTAGTACTCTTCAAACAGTGAGGCACTAACAGTTATTAGATAGACAGACAGACAGACAGACAGACAGACAGACAGACAGACAGACAGACAGACAGACAGACAGACAGACAGACAGACAGACAGACAGACAGACAGATAGATAGATTTAACAAGCTCTAAATGGTAAGATGTTGTTGATTTGTTGGGCGGCTCACTCATATTGGGTAGTGATTCACACCATGAGGGTTTTTCATCTATTCATTCTTTCTTCTGTCTGTGTGTCAGCTTGGAAGCCACCAGTCCCTGCACATAGTGTCAGATGAGAACAGTCACAGGCGTGTCGAATCCAATCACTGTCACTGTTAAATGATGTGTTCACAAAGAAAGCATTTGTTACTTGTGAGAAATTCTTCTTTTCAGTCAAGAAAGCACAACAAAGACTCCGAGAGACAAAGGGAAAAACAATTAGAAGAACGTATCGATCATATCAGCACACTTTACAAGATCATTATTGAATGTAGGTTAAAATAAACCATATCTGAAACCTTTTCAGTCGTGGTGGGGGGGTTGGGGGGGGTGATTTCACAACGCTTTTTATTTTTCCATGTTGTTGTCAAAATCTTTTGTTGGAGCTCCTGCTGACTGCCTTCTGTCATTTCTCCTATCAGGGAGCATTTTCTGGATAATAAATGAGGCTGGAGCGAGAATCAACGAGCAAATGATTCTTCCTTTCTTTTCACAGTACAAACTCCTCATCAAAGGAATATCAACAATTCTGTGTCTCGACTGCAGGCTGTCATGTCCATATGGCAGTCACTTCATTTCTTTTTTCATTCCTCTGAGGTATACAGCAAATTCTTTTTTTACAGCCACCCTGCAGGGACCTGTTTGAGCTCTGTGGTGAGGAGGACACCTATTGGTGCCTGTAAAATACCACAGCTATGATTAAATGAGCACTTTCATTGCTAAATATTGCACCTCTGTGACTATATATATATATATATATATATATATAAAAATACTGTATATACTGTATATATATAGTGATCTAATGGTGCATTGTGTTTGCTAATTGTGTTAGAAGGCTAATGGATTATTAGAAAACCCTTGTGCAATTATGTTAGCACAGCTGAAAACAGTTTAGCTGGTTAGAGAAGCTATAAAACTGACAATGTCAATGTTTACAGTGAAAAGGCGACTCTGGAATGAAGGCCTTCAGGGCAGAGTGGCAAAGAAAATGCCATATCTGACTGGCCAATGAAAGGAAATGATTAATATGGGCAAAAGCACACAGACATTGGATAGAGGAAGATCTGAAAAAAGTGTTATGGAAAGACAAATCTAAGTTTGAGGTGTTTGGATCACACAGAAGAACATTGAGACGCAGAACAACTGAAACGATGCTGGAAGAGCACCTGACGCCATCTGTTAAGCATGGTGGAGGTCATGTGATGGTCTGGGGTTGCTTTGGTGCTGGTAAAGTGGGAGATTTGTACAAGGTAAAAAAGATTTTCAATAAGGAAGGCTATCACTCCATTTTACAACGCCATGCCATACCCTGTGGACAGCGCTTGATTGGAGACAATTTCATCCTACAACAGGAAAATAACCCAAAGCACACCTTCAAATTATGTAAGAACTATTTAGGGAAGAAGCAGGCAGCTGATGTTCTATCTATTATGGAGTGGCCAGCGCAGTCCACCAAGCCAATCCAACTTGTGGGAGGGGCTTCTGGAAGCATGGGGGGAAATTTATCCAGATTATGTCAGCAAATTAACAGTCGGAATGCCAAAGGTCAGCAATACTGTAATTGCTGCAAATGGAGCATTCTTCGACGAAAGCAAAGTTTGAGGGAGAACATTATTATTTCAAATAAAAATCATTATTTCTAAAATTGTCAATGTCTTGACTATATTTTCTATTCATTTTGCAACTCATTTGATAAAAAAAGTGTGACTTTTCATGGAAAACACATAATTGTTTGGGTGACCCCAAACTTTTGAACGGTAGTGTGTGTGTGTGTGTGTATACATATATATATATATGGCAGAAAAGTATTTTGTTATACTCAAAGAAAGATCACGTCTCTCCAAAAACGTACAGTAGTCCATATTATTACCTTCTGTCTTTCTCACTTGGCCACATGAGCTCTCTCTCTCTCTCTGCTGGGAGAAATAACAGACTTGTTTCATTGATTGATGCGTTTATGATACAATTGTGTACGTGTTCATTGTATGTAGAGTAGGTAAGTGAGATCCAAACAAAGGTGGTCAATACGGACCCATCAGGAGATATTTGACCTTAATGCAAACATGCCGGAGATGAACTGTGGCTCATGTTTTAATGTCTGGAGATCGACAAGGCCGCAGTTTTGACTAAAACCAGATCTAAACTGAGTCTGTCATCCCAATGATTAGAGCAGAGCTGATCATTAAGCCGTCTACTTCCTGCTGTTACCTGTCCCAGTTCATCTGCCTGCTGAAGAATCTCCTCCTTCCTCTGGCCAGCTCGACGGGCGTGGTAGGAGTTCCTCTGGCTCTGGATCACTAACATGATCTCCTCCAATCCTGACCAAAAAAAAAAGAAAAAGAAGAAGACGAAAAAAGTCAGTTGGAAAATATAAGCGAAGCAAACCTGAACCTTCCACCCACAAATACTTTACTTTATGAAACTTTAACTCTATGAAACTCAAACTTTATGAAACAGAATGATGACCTCTGCCCTGATGACCAGGATGGCTCATTTAACGCTTATATAATGTGATCTGGGGAGACTGACCTGACAACCCAAAGAGTCCAAATGTAGCATTTTGTCCTTCATCAGTTTTTACAGGTAAAGAGCTCCCTCAGATGTATTAATTATAACAAATAACTCTAATTTGGTGGAGGCTTTCATTTGCACTTGTGTGCACTAATGGCATTTCAGATAACATTTACAAAGTGCCATCTGCTGTTTCGCTCCCTCACTCACCGACAGAGCTGTGTGCGGTGTGCTCTCGTCGCTCTGCTGCCTGAGGAGTCAGAAAGGGACTTGTGAAGTCTGACACACGCTGCTGTGCTTCGTGATGAAGAATAATCACAGTGAAAAAATTTGGGGCCGAAACTTACATGAGCACCACCTGTTTGTTTGACTCCAGCACAGGGACCTGGAGGAGAAAGGGGAAAAGGCAACAGTGCTATCATTTATAACAAAAAGGAAATAATTAGTTGTACTGACATGAGCAGCAAGCGTACAGTTTGTCGTGTTTTGAGTCAGGCTGATGATCAGTTGATAAATGAAAATAACAGCAGAAGGGGTTCATTTAAAATTCTACATCAAGCGAACAAAACAAACAGACAAAACAAGCCGACTGAATATTAATACTCAATACAAACTGAGTATACTGGACTTCACTGAAGCTGTCAGTTGAAGCCCTTAAGAAAACACTTCTCATTAACATTACCATTACTTTAAAAATTAGAGCAGCAGATAAAACATGCATACCAGCGCATCTTGCCGGCTTCTAACATCTTACCCTATCTGTGACAGTGTGACATGTTTACATGCTGCAAGATAGATAGATAGATAGATAGATAGATAGATAGATAGATAGATAGATAGATAGATAGATAGATAGATAGATAGATAGATAGATAGATAGATAGATAGATAGATAGATACTTTATTGATCCCGAGGGAAATTCAAGGCATCCAGTAGCAGTATACAGACAGGCAGGACACAAGACATTAGTTACAATACACACCCGCTGTCCCCCCTCCCCTCTGTATACAAAATCCCCCAAACAAGATCTAGCAGCCCCTATGTGACTAAGTACAGTCTGAACGGAAGCAGACTCATTAGCAGTAGGCAATTCTGCACAAACATCTCTTATCAAGATAAAACCAAACCAACAGACTTTGGAACCAGGACACACATGCAGTCGCTGTGTGCAGGATCAGTCACGGACATGTCCTACTTTTTGAGTACAATGTTGTAAATGAATATGAACATGTCTATAAGCCAGGTAGAGATATGATTGAGATATGATGACACCTGTGTTCTGTAAACAGTGTAGTTAATATAAATAATGTATTATTTTTGGCATTGCATTCATCAAAATCTAGTTTAGTTCATCTCCCTGTGTGGGTTGTTTAGCTTATAAAAGCAGCATTGCACTTTAAATAGTGTTGTGGAAAGTTCTCCTCGTGATTTGGTGAGTTGCTTTAATGAGTATGGGCATTCAGAAGTTACTCTTTAACTGAGACATCATGTCTATGAAGTCATTTGGAAAGGGTTTTTACTCCCTCTAAAAAGGGCTGATTTGATGATGACCATTTTCTTTAAATTTAACCTTTATTATATTCACAGGCATATTTTTTCTTGCTGCTCTACGAATTGAACAAAACATGTGGTCAAAGGGGAAAACACTCAACAACAACGATGTGAAAGAAACACACCATCAACAACATGGACTTTGTCACTCACCACCACACCACCTGCGACATGTGACTCTTAGATTGTGTCTGATTTAGCCTACAATCTTTGCCAGAAGGACCAGGACTTGTTAATCATTCACCTATAAGCTATTCTCTGTGCAGGTGAATGACCTCACGCATTTCCCAGCAAAGTTCAGCCCACCTTGAGTTCAGCTGAGGTCTAATTGTCTATACAAGGTGTGCAAGACATTCATCTTGTGATGATTCATGATTCATGTCATGATTATGCACGTGTGCAAACATATATTAAAGACAAAATGTGGGCTCGTTTTTCATTTGGCCAATTTGGCCAGCAGTTTTTGTTTTAAAATGTGTTATTTGCAAACATTTCTTCAAGAGACATTTGATTCTATTTAATAGCCTGCTAAATTTGAAGGGTGTCCTGGAATTCTCTTGTAGTATTGTTGTATTTATTATGTCTATATCGTATTTGGGTATTTGGCAAACTCCCAGACTTTAACCTTTATTTATTGTAAATAAAATCACATCATAGTAATAAATTATATATATTTTGTAACAAAGTATGTACCACAGCGACACCGAAAAATACCTCAGCTGGGTTATTTGACGTAAATACATTTTTCTAACTTCAGAGGTAGCCTATTTATTTTATTGTTAACGCGCATGGGTAACTTTATTTTGAAGGCCAAGTGGAAGCAGCTTCCGTTATGATTAGCGCTAGCAACGGATGAGCGGTAGCTAACACTGTAGCGGTCTCCTTCGTGAATGAACCCACTTACCAAGCCAAAGCGTCAGAACGGCAACCAGTTTACATCCGTCAGCTATGTTGTGAGGGGACATGGCTCCCGTAGCCGCTGTTTGGCGTTTGAAATTATTGAAACAGTCCTTACATGGCGTATACACAGACTGGCCAGCAGCATTCTTGTTCTCTACTGAGTGACTGTTAGTGCCGCTAACGCTTTAGTGACCTCTCGTGGACACTGTTGGTATATGGCAGACGGAAGTTTACGCCACTGTTTCTGTTCTTATCTTAAAACTGATTAAATTTATTTGATTTGATATTATTCTGTAGCCCTTTAGGCCAACTTCCAATTTCCTTTTTTAAAAACATGACAATATGTTTATAACAATCTGTTTTTTTATTTTCCGAGTTAAAAATATATATGTATATCCCACTGTGATTCTGACCATTTTTTAAAAAATGTTGAGAACAAGTTAACAAGATATTGTCTTTTAACAATGTTCATGTTTTATTTGAAAAACAAATAGGCCTGCTGTAGAAAATACAACCTTTCTTAAGACTCCTGTCAAGTACATTTACTTTGTATATTTTTTTTGTTGACAAAGGGGTTGGCTACTATTCACAGAAATACACAAAGGTCATTATCAATGTTGTCTGGGTTGTATCTGTGACTTTAAATGTGTTCAAGAGGCTTGACTGTCCTTCCCGTAGTTTGTCAATGATAAACCCCAAAACAAAAAAGATCATTAACAGGTTAAGATAAGCACATTTCCGTGTTTGAAGGGTGTGTTCTTGTTGTAGACTCTGGCACCTGTTGATAATTTTATGGATCAATAAATCACAATTTATTGTTCCTGTTGGCTGAGTTTTGTTTCACATACAGAAAGAGATATCCAGAAATTCGCATGAAACTGTGTTTTTTTGGAATTTGCTGCAGACTTACAAAACATATGAGTCAACCGTTTTCTGACCACAAAGTCCAAACATGGGCAGTTAGGCAGCAACAATTACATCGGCCGGTTTGGTGTACCATTGTGAGTGGTTGCATTTTTGTGGTAAAAAAAATTCACTTTAAAGTAAAAAATCCACTTGAGCCAGATGGGTTTTTTTAAAGAAAGTATGACATTAATCACACAACTAGGTTTATTGTCACTTTGTGTGTCAAACTGTTATAATGACTAATAGGCTGCAGTAAAACTATTGACAGCCTAACTATATCCATGCATAAATCTGTAAGAAAAAAGGTCTGAGCAAATATTGTTTCAGAACATGTGCAAAACGTGAGCAGAAGAGCCTCTGATAAAGATCCCAGATATGCAGCTCATTATTCTCTGGTGTTGATATTCTAAGGTGACTCAGAGCTCACCAAGTCTCCAACCATTGTGGGTGTGGTGTGTTTGTTTTTGTTTTTTTCCATCTGTAGCTTTTTTCAAACATTGGGCCAAATGCTGCCTTCACGTGGCACTTAAAAAGTCATAATAACATTTGAGTCGTTTACACATTTTTTTCTTCTCTTTTGTTTAGGTAGTATGTGTGTTATATTAATGTTTAATAGCATAGCATGTGCGGGGGAAGAGCCAACTAGCCTTGAAATCTACCTAACATCTAAATCAGAAATATAAACTACGGAAATAGAAAAGCACTTCACCTTCAAAATAAAAGCACATTCATTCTTTGAGTAGTTGAGGAACTTTTAAACAATAATAAGTAAATTGCTCAATGATAACGTTTTTCTTTTGAATAATTCAACACCTTCCACGTCTTAAGCTGAAGACTGTATTGTTTTGTCCGAACATAGCCGATGTATTTAATATTTTATCAATTACTTTAACATTAAATCGACTTTGGCCTTTGTGCGTGCATCTCTCACATACCTGCACAGCTCATCCTTTACACCTTTTTGTATATTTTGTGTTTTTATTTTCTCTTCTATTATTCAGCTTTTTAAATGCTTTTTATATGTATGTATTGTTAAGTTCCCTGTAGGAATTTCGGGTGTTTAATATTTGCTTGCCAGTTCTTTTGTACCAAACACCAAGTCAAATGTCGTGCATTTGTAAATATACTTGGCTATAAAAAAAACGATTCTGATATTGATTCAGCCTATTAATAGCCTGGCTGTTAATAGCTCTTCGTATTCGCAATAATTTTAGAAATGAAGCATTTCAAAGAAACAGACACATTTTTCGTGGGGAAATACGCGAAAATATTCGCGTTTTCATTTAAAACGATAAAGTCGCTTCTATTTTTATTGATGGTATTTTATTTTTTGTTGCCAAAGCTGACCGGAAGTTGTATCGTGTGACCATCGCTAACTTGATGTGAAGGACGACATATAAAAAGCAGACACGCGTCTGCGAACATAAACAATCACAGCAGTCGAGGCAGAAGATTCTCAAAGAGGCGCTGGACAGAAGTGAGACACTATGAAGACGACAAACACACATGTCCCCAGTAGGGTGACTGTGACAGAGCTGGAAGAGTTCCTGAAAAACCCTCCGGCCGGTTTCTCCGTGGAGCCTCTCAGCTCGGGTGGTTTCCGAGTTAACAGCGACACGGACGAGAGCGTGGTGCTCATCGATGACTTCGACTCCTGCAGAGGGAAAATCATTTTCCAGCAGTCGCTGCGAAGGTGAGGAAAACGTTGACTGCATGGAAGGGGTCACCTTAGTTTGCAGTGAATTGATGCTCCTTCTTCTTCATCGTCATCATCATCATCATCATCATCTTCTTCTTCTTCTTCTTCTTCTTCTTCTTCTTAAATCGCAATAAATTGTGTGGGTTTTTTTGTTGGTTTTTTTGATGTCTCAGGAAAGTTAAAATGCAGAATCTATGGGAGTACACCAGAATGAGAAAGAGTCTACTGTCGAAGAGGATTTATCTGCTCGTGTCTGCCTACGAGGAAAACTCTTCAGAGACCAACAAAAAGCCAACTGAAGAAACCAGATGTAATTCAGAATTCTTATTATTCTACCATTAGACCCTGCATAATCTAGAATTCAAAACACATTGACTGTAGTTGCACATTAATCCCATGGAAACTTTTGTTTTTGGGCCCAGTTCGGCCTAAATGGCTCATAATTTTTAGTGTCATGAAGTGTGACTCATTGTGGCTTCCAAACTTGGGTTATTTGCCATGGGTGGAGCACAGGATTTTTAATGTCAGCACATGTTTTTTTTTCTGCACTCGCTCTCCTTTCCTGGTTTCCTCACCATTTAATCTTTCTCCCTGTATCAGTGCTGAATCAGTATGTGGTGTCCATCTATGGCAATGATCCTTACATCAGGTGGCAGATGGAGCGAGGCCTGGACTGGACCATATCCTCGGTGGCTGGGGAAAGCTACAGAGTGGATGTGAGCAGAACTTTCCCTGTATTTTCATGGTTAATTTATTCCAGATTTTTCCACATTTGGATACTTAGTGTACTTTTTTGTAATTCCAGATTGACTTGACTGGAGCTCTGGAGAGCTGGGGAGCAAAAAACCTCCACATCATCCCTGACAAGCCATTAAAAGTCAAACCTGTGTGGAGAGATGCCTTTTTCACCCTCAAGTACTACTCCGATGCCCTCTTTGACTTCTCACATTGGTTGGGCTTCAGCAAAAGAAAATTTAACGTACGTGTATATTCTTCTTATTATATATCAATTGTTAGGCTTTTTGTCTAGAAGTCTAACTTTCTGTATCTGCTCTTTTTTTATGTTTCCATTTAAAGTTGAAACTGACATGAGCCAGCTATGAATGAAGACAAGCGAGTAAAAGTGAAGTTGCTGGGTTTTTTACCGGAGCCCGGCTCTGCTTCCTCAAGAAAGTCGAGGGATGTTTGTGATGGCAGCCTGCCAGGCAAAGAATGACTTGGGACTGAAGGAACTTCTCAATTTGGTCCAAATTGGCTTTTCTCCAATGGATAAAGATCACTGATAAGAACTGACGAGGGAATCTTGAAAGCCGGGGACATTTAAGGACTATTGATGTATTTTTTTAAAAACGTTCATAAGCATGTACTGCACTTTTTACTTTGTTGCTGATGTATATAGGGTTGAGGGGTTTCTTCTGTGCTACTTCAGATGTTTTCTACTAAAAAATAAGACTTTTATGTTGAGGATTTATTTTTTATTTTTTTAACCAAACTCAATTACAATAAAAGCTCTTTTACGAAATGAAAGTCTACCCAGGTTCATTTCTGTCTGATACTCTTCCATTAAAGATGCTTTTTTTTTTAATAATGAATTTCTGTTATGTGACACATACTGGACTAAGGGATGAGGAGCAGAGCAGATGCAGCGCTGGTAATGGTCTCCACGTACTCCTTGTAGTCGCTGCCATAATAATGCACCAGAAGGTAGTTAAATATGCCCACAACGGACATCAGGAGCAGGAAGAAGAGGACACGTTTTCCAAACAGGTAGCCAGGAGTGCTTGAAAGATTCAATACATTATTAAGAAAATGCCTCCAATAATCATACATGTCATGTAGCATGTTGTGGTGATTTACCTTTGACAGGTTTGTCCCATGTATCCCACAAAGTACTTCTGTCTGACAACCAGGTAGATGATCCCAGCAAAGGCGGCAGGAGCTTAAAAAAAGGCACAAAAATGATCCTGAATGAACTTTGGTTCCATTGAAGAAAAAAAACTATTATCAGGTACTGTGTTTCCTGACCCCTTTGCTTTCCATTTTAGAAGATCTGAACAGGCTTTGAATATAGATATTCAAGAGAGATGTGTGCTTCTCTGTAGCCAGTTTTAGGTTGTGTATCTGACCTTGATGTCAAAATAGTTATAAATGAAGAAAATGGCATGTAGCATACCTACGTAAGCAGGGAGGCTACATGGTAATTGACATTTGGCAACCCTTTCAAAGGACCTTTAGAAACTTCTTGTAAGTACTTTTTTGATGTGTTTTGTTAAACCACTTTTTTTAAGACTGAATTGACTAAAACATTCACTTTAAAAACATGTCTAGAGGGGTTAAAATCTTATTAAATACATATTTTCTAAAGATGCAACATCAAAAACACAAATAAGTACCTCATTTATTTTAATGAAAATACATGAGATTGATAAAGAAATTGCTTTCAAGGTTTGTGTTGCTGTCACTGATCTCCATATAAACAACTTAGATTGGGTTAAATCAGCACTTTGTTAGCTTGTCATAATTTCCTTATTTCAAGTTTTCACCCGCTTAAACTCTCTGGCCAAATTAGAGCAAAAATGTGTGCAGAGTTGTTTCATGAATTACATATTTTACAATAAAACACCACGCAGTTGTTCTGTTTTGGTGCAAACATACTTTGGGGCATATTATATATATATATATATATATATATATATATATATATATACTTAATTTGACAGTTGGTGAAGGTAAAAGGGAGATTGACAGAACAAAAGTTGTCCTTGAATGTCTGCACTTGTCCTTGGTTTAATGGCCTTGAAGTTGATTTGTTCTGTTTTCAGACAACATGTGTCCAGCTGCTGATTAATGATTACCTTGATTGAGACACACACCGGCACACCACATCACTGCCAGGAAAGTGGAATAAGCATCCATGCAATTACGACTGAAAGAAACACGCACTTGTGTGATTATGACATTTCAGAGATATCATGTGCAATAATGGTTTATGAAACTCCAAAGCATAAAAGGACTATGAAAAAAGTGCATGAGCTGAGAAAAAGGTCAATGTGGCTCTCTGAGTGTTAGTGTCCAGGAAAAACTGAATCCTATAGTCAGCCTGAGCCAGCTGTTGCAATGATTTGCAATAATCAGAGCAGTGTGTTGCACACAGTGTTCTCGAAACCTTGTTTTATATACAGTGAAAGAACACGAGGTAGGGTTTAAAAACAAGTATTTTCTTCACTTTTGTTTAAAAAAAGAGAAGATTTTTGTTGTGAAGTATTGGACACTTGATGCTAAACCATTGGCTTTCAAATAATCTGAAAAATCAAACCAGTGTCAACATTGTCTTGTCAAAGGCTTAAACCTCTGTGCCACAGGTGATCCATAAAATCTCTAATTTCGTACACTTCTGTAACCATAACCAAGCTTTTTATTAATCCTAAAATTAACCACATTTTTAACCACATTAATCTAAATTATAAATGTAAAACACATCCTGAACAGGATACAGTATATTCCAAAGAAGCTTATGTTTTTAACTGTCACCATACCTTTGCTTCACATTTCAGAGGCCTTTTAGCACTTGAAATCATTCTGTTGCATACTAAAGAGGATTTGGGTCAAACATTTCCTTTAAAAGAAGGAAGTGTAATGTTGCTTGTGTTCTACCAGAGCAACCACACAGAAGACTGAATAATTTGTTTCAACTTTGAGGTACTTGCTGTCAAAAACATCAACGTGATAAAGTGGATCTAGCAATTGATGATGACTTTGTAAAGATATTTTTATATTGATTATTTTCTAATTGGCTGATTGATGCTTTTGTCAATAAAATGTCTACAAACAGTACAAAATTATAATCCTCAGCACAAAGTGAGGTATTCAGACAGTTTGATCATCAGTCGAGAACAACAAAACACATTCAATTTGTGGTGAATTGAAAAGAAAAGAAAAGAAAAGAAAACGAGAAATCAGAGAGAGTACTTGACAAATGGAAATTTGAGTATTTCCTTTGAAAATGCATTGAAAAATTATGAATCCCTTAAAATAAGTGATTGTTTGATGAGCAATCTTTTCAGTTACATTAACTTATGAGTCAAGATGGTAAATGTGTTTTTATAGTGACAAAACAGTCACACCTTTGAAACCTGGTGAGTCACCTAACTCAGAGGATTGAGGGAAAAAAAAGTTTTCTGAGGCCTGTAGTTGTTTTTCCAGAACACATTCAAATGATCCCTCTTATCTGAGACTTCAGTCAAATGAGGACTGCCTCTCAATGGATGTGATAGTGAGGAGAAATGCAAAATTCAACGGAAAGTTTCTGAGCATTTTGTTCAGAAAGAGACATAATATATATGCTGGTTGTTTTACTGGCAAAGAAAGAAATTCTAGTTTCAAAAAAGATGGACACTTACTTGGCACAGGAAACTCGTTCAAAAGCAGATGTTTGGACATTTTTTCTGTTGCATTCCTTCTCCACCTTCAGGGCAAAGAATGCTGCGAACACAAATGTCATTTTAGTCTTAATTCAAATAATAATTTCACAGAATTTTCAAAAAAATGTAAACTGCTTTTAATCACCATTCTGAAGAACGCTGATTAGGGTGACGATGACAAGGAGGTAGATGTTTTCAACCACAATGCTGGAGTCCATGATCGCGAGCAGGTTATCTTTTCTGCTGGATGTAGAAGATAAATCTGATTTGAACCTCTACATCCTCATCCCACTCTCCATCAAACATACGCACACACATTTGTGGCTTCCTCTTATGCAAATGATTATCTGGCCTAACACATTGGTGTGCCTGTTACTTCCTCTATACTTTGCACACACAAACAGGAAATTTACATGGCCGTTATATGTGGCCTTTTTTCAGGTATTTTCTCATCTAGGCTCTTTAAAGGGGCTTTGATAAGTATTTTTTGGTAGAAGATCCATTATATTTATACAAAAGAGAGGTTAAAATACCAATCAATTTTTTTACCAAGATTTTGACCAGTCACTGGGGAAAAGAGACCACTGAAATGTATCACTCCACTTCAGTGGTTCTGAACAACTTTCGTTATTAATTGTTAAGACCCTCTTTTCCTTGGCCTTTGACACCTCGCAAGAGGTCAATTTTCTTTCTTTTACTGTGTACCTTGACTCATGTTTTATGCCTTTTAATTTATTTTGTATTTCAATTTTTTTTTTAATCTCACGTGTGCTGTTATGTATTTTATTTATTCTTCTGTACAGCACGTTTGTCAGCTGTGGTTGTTTTAAAGTGCTTAACAAACAAAGCTGGGTTGGGATACAACAGATTTCTATGATGCAATGCCCCTCAGAATCATGCAAGTCTGCAGCCGTTTGTAAAACTCCAGTTCCAGTCAACTTGCAGAACTAGTTTTGTCATCGGATTGAAAAACAAACTTCATTAGTTACTGTTCACTATTTTTGATATCTTGGGCTGCTTGTAGAACTAAGTTGTAGAGGAGTCATTACATGAAGTTGGGCAACTGTATCAAATATCAGCAGAGCAGGAATCTATTTTGGTATGAGGCTGCAGTTGGAGAAACTGATTGGATCAGCTGTGTTCAGCACAACTGCACTCTCCCTCCTGTAATATTACCACATTGTGTTTTTCAGAGTATCTTTGCAGGATTATATGGGCATTTATAATAGTATTTTTTTTTTTTAATGTCACTTTTAAAACCCAACAATAAATAATTTTAAAATATGTCTCTGTGCAGCAAATCAGTGTCATGCTCTGTGATGGTAACTATGTTGTTTGGACCCTAAAGGCAGTCTTGTTTTATTAAGGGGCACAAATGCTGTAAAGGTACTGGTAGCACGTGCTTTCACCTCCAGTCAAACAGCACCTGCACATGCTTTTTATTGGTAATGCAGTTTCCTTGTTTACATAGTCAAATGGAAAAAAAGCTAGGTTGTTGATATTCTAGGAAAGTAACAAACAAGAACAGATGCAGACAGGGACAAACGTCTGCATCATCCATCTCATCCAGAGTGCCAATATGTCTGACAGTGTGATGAATTAAGACCAGTAGTAAACATTAACTGGAATAATAGTTTCAAAATTGGTTCATTCACTTTTATAATTGAAGATGTTACATCGTCTGTTAACCAAAAGTAAATATATATTTCACAAATTTATTTCGGAACGAGATAAGGAAAATAGTTTTGTTGGATATTTTAAGACAGCAAGAAGCCGCTTTCCGAAACCATGTCCCATATGGTCTAGCGGTTAGGATTCCTGGTTTTCACCCAGGCGGCCCGGGTTCGACTCCCGGTATGGGAACGACTCTTTTGATCCCACAACGATACAACGCTTTGACAGTTAGCGACAGGTAAAACACACCGTGTTTAATTCAATAAGTATGATCTATCCTTACATACTTAACTTGGTATAACAGTCAGCACATGGTCCACAAAGGAACCACTAGATGGCTCTTTAATGTAAAGACTCTAAAAGTGGATTCATTTAAGAGATGGTTAAGAATCAATTAGGATAAAGATAAAATAGCAAATCGATGCTGTTTGTTTGATGACATGAAAAACTAATTGAATTGGCCTAAACACGGTTAAATATTAAATATATTAAACATTAAATCAAACATTTCCCTGATCACAATGTGTTTGCATTTCCAATAATGATGTGCACTAACTCACTCTCAATCAATCTTTATTGGCATCAACTCACTTTACAAAAAGCAGGTAAAGGACCATACTCTTTATTTAGTATTTAAAAAAAGCACAGGTAAAAAGATCTTATTGCTTTATCACAAAGACCCGGCTTAATCCATCATGAGCACTTGTAAGAAAAACTTGCTTTTGAGGGGCAGAAATCTTCTACAGAATCTACAGACAATCCATATATGATTGCAAGATTCAGAAAACAATTATACTGATTTATTACCGACTCACGCAACTAAACTAACCAAAGATCAATAATATTGATATATAAGGACATGGTAAATACTGGGATTCTTTTCAACTAGTATTCATGGTTGTGTCTAATTATACAATTCTCCAGATAACTCTTAAATGATGACCTTTCCACTTTCTCACATTAGTTTTTTTTAATACTTCAATAAGATTGTTAATCTGTCATTGGCGGGAAATGAATCAAATTCAGTTTAGCTCTTGGGCTCATAAATCTTTACAGTCCCAGGCTTCCCCCTTGAATAAATGTCATGAATATCTTGAATTACCCTCGGGATCAATAAAGTATCTATCTATCTATCTATCTATGTGTTGAATGTTTCCACAGTGACTTTACATATTTCAAAGGAAAACCTATATTTATTGATAATCCTTTCTCAGAAGTTTGATTTAGTCAAAATAGTACAGGTAGAAGTGATTCTAGAAAATTTATTCAATGACAAAATACATCATGTGAATTCAAGGAATTTGACAAATAACTTAAAACAAAAACAGTTTCAGATGTAAACATAACTTCATACAACCCAAATGCATACATAATACATATGTACATATACAGCTAAGTGCCAAAAGAGTAGAAAAAAATTCTGCTACAAATTCCCAGAGGAGTTAATGTACAATACTTGCACACAGTTTCATTGCATCGATTGACATTTATATCAACTTTAATGCATCCAGATGTTTCACTACTTTCATCAGTCAGCAGTCCAGGACTGCCGTCAATTTTGCATAGTAGTTTCCCAAAAGGTCAAACAAAAAAATCAAGTGCACTCAGCGCCTCGGTCTCCTCGTCTGTCGGCCTCTGAGATGCTGCCTGCAACAAGAAGTCATCCAGGAAGTTTTCATTGTTAGACTCATTTATGTAAGTGTGCGACGGTGCAACGGAAGCTCCTCCTAACGCGTCAACTCCATCTTGCCCGTTTGCGAGCATTTCGAGGAATCCAGTGCTGTCTGGCGAGCGGTTGCTGGCTGTTGTTGCAGGTGAGAGCAGGTCAGAGAGGAGGTCGTCGCAGATGGAGCCATCGTATGTGCTGGAGGAGACTGTGCTGGGAGAACCCAAGTCGGTGCTGTCTGGTCTGAGGCTAGTTCTGCCCTGATGACCCAACATTTCATCCAGCTTAGCAAGCTTCTTCTTCTTCGCCTTCAGCTTCTTCATTAGCTTGTACCTAAGGGCTTCAGCTGTGCCGAGACCTGGAGGAACCTTCGAGGAGCTGCTGTGTTTCTTTGAGAAGTAGATTTCCTTTTCTCCAGGAATAGGAAGTGCTGAACCAGGCGCCATGAACGGGCTTGACTTGGTACTGACAGGTGCAGGAGGTGGAAGCAGATTTGGTTTGTTTGAGTTCTTTGCACCGAACGCTCCGTACATTTCTGCAGCTTTCAGTGGGAGACCTTCACTTTTTTCTATTACAAGCTGGGGTTTGGGGACGATGCCTCCAGAAATCTGCTTTTTTCTTAAAGGGTTTGGTGTAGATCGAGAAACAGGAATAGGTTTCTTTACTTGTACAACTGGTGTGGGGGGGACTTTAGAAATAGGCTTGTCAATTTTGTGTAGTGGGTGTTTGCTGAGGAGGAAGGCCCAGCGGACATTCTGATCTATCGTTGGGGGACTATCCTCACTCGAGCACAGCGCTGACACGTCAGTGGAAGAAACGACTTGGGGAGCTTGCTGTGTAGCCGCCACAGATGGTGGGTTAATCTGAGCTGGAACATCCACAGGTCTGTGCCTGAGCACTTTGGGCGGCTCAGGAGATGCAGAAATATGTGGGGCAGCTTTAGATGAGGTTGACTTTTTAGTGGGTTGTCTTCCAACAGTTTGGCCTCTGCCAGCTCCTCTCCCTCTCCTACGTCCAGCCCTGACACTTGGCAAAAATGTGGGATCACTCGACGAGCTGTCCTCAGATTCAGAAGAGCTGGGGGGCGTGGGGAACTTTTCACCAGAGTTTTTATTACCTGCAACAGTTGAGGAGCTGTCGGGGGTAGAGTCGAGAATGTCATTCCCACTGAGAACAACCGAATCCGAATTTTGCTGGATGTCATTTAAAGGTTGCGTCTCTGAATCGGGATTTAATTCCACTAGTGTGAGTGTAATCATGTCATCATGGCTGAGGCCTTGGAACGCGTCGAGAAGTGTTGTTGAACCTATGGATGCATCAAGACCAGCCGTGATTGTCGAGTCTTCAGGTGCTGTGAGCGCACACACAATGTCAGTGTCATTGTGGGACGTAATAATCGACTGATCGAGAGTGTGAGCCAAATGTTGATCGGATTCAAAGTCCGTGTTGCACAGGCTGGAGTCCGTCTTGGGTTTAGATGGAGGAGATTCAGTAAAGGTGCTGGAGGGAGAGCAGACGTGACGCTCCCGATCGTCCTCGGCCTCCCAGAAGACGATGTGCATCTCTTGAGCAGGGACCGCGAGCTTCTGATGAGTTTCACAGTCTGGATGTTTCAGGTCGTCATACTCCAGCCAGGATCCTGCAAGACGCAATAAAAACAACCCACGGTTACTACAAGGAAGCAGCTTTCATAGTCACACAGATGTGTTATTAGACTCTGATCAACTCCAAGGCCACGGCTTACATAACATCTTTTACCATTACAAACATGTGTTTGTATAAATTCTCTATCGTCACAATATACTCTGTAAAGAAACAAATCTACACATTGTTTTCAAATATCTAATAACTTTATTTATACATCGGGGTTGCCGGTGGCGCAGCGGCAGTGCGCTCGACCCCATGTATTGAGGCTCAGTCCTCGCGAGCGGGCGGCCCGGGTTTGCGTCCGGCCTGTGTGCCTATTTCCCGCATGTCTCTCCCCGCTCTCTCTCCCCCCTTCCGACTCTATCCACTGTCCTCCCTCTCAAATAAAGGCAAAAAAGGCCAAAAAAATAAAACTTTAAACTTTATTTATACATCACCTTTCAAGGCAAGTTTATTTATATAGCACTGTTCAGACAAGGCAATTCAAAACAAATGTTTACAAAGTGCTCGGCAGTTTATAGTATATAAACACTAATATATGTTGTTTTTCATTGGTTGATATAAATACAGACACACTGCTTTGTTCATGCTGTATGAACAGTCATGATTAGTATAGTAATATCGCAAACAGATTAAGCTTTACTAAAGATAAATATTTTAATTTAATACAAATACCCAATTAAACCAAAACAGGCCCTGAAAACATTGCCCAGCCTGATACATTTTTAAATGCTTTAAATGAGAGAATAACCCAATATGGATTACATTCAACTTCAAACGAAGTCTTATCAATGATAATGAAACAGGCTCCAGCTCCGTCTGCAGTCCTCATTAGTTTAACACTGCAGGAGTCGTCCAGCAGAATGTGCTGTTGGCAAACTACAATGAAAAGCAACACAGCCATGTCTCTTCCTGTGACTCAGCTAAGAGCTATAGAGTTTGTGGTTTCACACCAAATCCAAAAGAAGCTCACTGATTCATAGCAAGAAGCAAAAACAATCAAGCGCTTCGTTATTCCAAACAATTGCACTTTCACTCAGACTAAACATGACAAATAATCAATTCTAATTAAGCTATTGTTAGATCTCAACACCCCCCCCCCCCAAAAAAACCCCCAAAACAAAACAAAAAACAACAAACAAAACAACCTACCATCAGAATTATGAATCCAGGTGACAAAGTGCTTCAGTGTCTGCTTGTACTGTATGACAGTGGAGACTGAGTAGCGTTTCCCCTTAAAGGTGAAGGTGTAGACGTCGACATCATTGTCAGGAAGCCCCTCTACAAAGTGCAGCGCGAACACCGGAGGCAAACTACACAAAACACAGAGCAAACCACTGGTTAGATACAAGCAAGGGGGAGGGGAACGTGCATCTCATCCACTGTTGACCATTTTTATCATCATATAAATCAGCATGTTCTTCCTTGATCCGGTGGTTAACCATTTGTTCTACGAACAATGAGTTCAATGTGACATTTCATATTGCTTTCTTTGCTGCAGAAGACACACAACTCAATATATATAGATATATTTTGTCAGCAGGAAGGTCAGGAGGCCATCTGGAACAGCCCTCCTGAAATAAGCAAGATATTTTTAAGGAGTGCGGATGCGGAAACGGCTTTAATGTGGTGCTGCTTTTCGAGAAACTCTTCTGGAGGGGAAGACGTGTTAATTAGGGCTGGGTTAAAAAAATCAATTAATCGATTCGAATCGATTTTCCTTTGAATGGCCCAATATCGATTCATAAAATCCTAAAATCGATTATTTGATAGTCTTTTCTACTGTGTGTAATGCAGCCTGCAGTTTAAAGCCGAGTAGTCTTGCGTGGACAGACAGAGATCTCGCGAGATCTCGTCACTCGGCGAGGAGTGCGAGCGTTGTTAAACATGGCGGGAGCACTGAAGGCACTACCAACAAACTTGCATTTTGGATTTAAAAAACACGAAGGCAGCAATGAACTGGACAATAGCAAAACTATATGCAAGATCTGCAGCGTGGAGGTGAAATATTGTGGAAACACAACGAATGTCCGAAATCATTTATCGAGACACCACCCGGAAACGCAGTCTGCAAAGACGTCGGACCCGAAGCAAACGCAGCTGGAGAAGGCATTTGTATGTAGGTTACCAGCAAACTCTCCGTGAGACCAGAAAATAACCGAGGCTGTCGCAACATTTATATGCAAGGACATACGACCATACAGCGTTGTTGAAAATGATGGTTTCCGCGGCCTTATAAAGACTCTGGAGCCACGCTACGTTATACCAACACGCAAACAGTTAAGTGACAGTCCCAAACATGTATGCAGACGTGAAACATAGCATCGCAACATCGCTTAAGTTAGCAGAGAGAGTCGCCCTAACTTGTGACTGTTGGAAATCCAGAGCAACGGATTCATACCCGACAACCTGACTTATTGCACTTTAAGACAATTCAGAACCTTTTAAATTTCTGGTTGTTTACTTTTATTTATTAATTATTTATTCATTTGTATGATTGTTTGTCTCTTTTGGTTGTTTCTCTTCTGATACAGTTGTTGGATTTTTTTTGCAACCAATGTATCATATTGCACAAAACCTTTGTGAGACAGTCACAGGCAGCAAAGTGAATGTCCTCAGTTTACAATGTGTTTGTAGCCACCTTATTTACACTGCCTGCCTTGTGATTTGATTTAAATTATTACATGTTTGTTTTGGTCAGGTCATGTTTAATAAAAAGTACATGATTAATGGCACTGCTTTGGGCTTAATTCAACAATAATATCTTTAATAATGCACCAAGTTAGAGTTAAAATTATTCAAGTAAAATTGGTACTGTGACTGAAATATCCTGAATCGAATTGAATCGTGAATCGAATCGAATCGATTCGGGAAATCTGAATCGATACCCAGCTCTAGTGTTAATCTCTTTGTGTTCAGTGTAGAAGTTATTTGAAGACTATGAGGAAGCGTATTGGCTATTATAGAATCATTCTTTATTCAGAAGTTAGTCTTGTTTGTTTAATAGACTTCCTATATTGACACAGTCATTCATTTACTGTGTGTTTCAACAGCTCAAGTACCGTCGGTCTGTAAAGGAGGAGTAATTATTCAAACAGCGTTCCAATCAGCACACTAAACCGTAGTTTGATCAGTAAACATGTTGAATTACTGCACCTTCTTGAAGCTTCTGTCCACATGTTTTTTTACTCAAGGTAGATAGAGCTCAATATCCCCCTCCCCCCTCACCTCTCCAGCAACATCGTCCTCCTCTGTTTCTTCTTGCCGCACACATTACATGGGGTGGAGTGGACTGCATGAAGAGGGTGCCAGTCAGGTAAAATGTTTGTGAAGGTAGGGAGAGTTTTCGTTACCCTGGAAAAATAACACAACAGACATTTAGGATTTTAACAGTTTAACTACTGCTGCACCTTCTACTAGCCGAGGAAATCTCAACAAACAGATGCTGATCTATCAAAAAAACAAAAACTAAATTCAATTATTCTACAGACGGTGGACAATATTTTCACATCCCAACCAGTGATCCAATTCTAAGAAACGTGCAACACAGACTAACACTCCATCACCACCCAAGCACCTCCAGAGGATTTTTTTTCCTTAATGTGGGCTAAAAATATGGTTATTGTTATTTACTGCCCTGTATGTTTATCTTTTTTGTGTCATTTACAAATGATATATTTCTCCTCTCTTACAATGCAGACAACCCTTTACCTTACTGCTTTTGTTAAATCTGAAATTTGAGAAGACATGACAGTAAAAATTTAAGTAAAATAAAACTGAGAACATGAGTTATTAAGTTATCAATGTATGAAAAGGGGCTGGAAGTCTTAAAGCTCCTGATGTTACATTATGTTCAACACTGATCATAACCATGATATTTACTCCACACAGATGGGAGGAAGATGTTAAACAGTCACTGACCCGAGTCCTTCAGGAGGACTATTTTGTCTTCCACAGACGACGTGGCGTCACTGCCATTTGTTTACATTAGACTGAAGCCAAACTGTTACTGCCACGCCGTTGATTGTAAGTGACACGTTTAAATTGAGATGTAAATGAAGTCATTATCGGACTGATACTGATGTTAGATCTGTCCCATCTCTACCTTTACTTTGGCTCGTAGAGCTGATCTCACAGATGCTGCATTAACTTCCCCGGCAGGTTTTGTGGACGGGGTGCTCAGTGGTCTTTAATAACTCCCTGGTTTTGGTATAAGAATAAAAAACGTATAATAATGTCATCTTGGTTATTATAAGGCCTGGAGGAGTTTTTAAAGAGTTAAAGTCCAGCACGTTCCTTACCCACAATTGTTAAGACTTTGGAAACTTTACAATCCCACTAAATTAAGTTAAACTAAGTTAATTTCTTTCAGCTGCTCACCTTCCTTCATACAGCTGTGCTCAGAAGGAAATCTTTGATATTTTCGTGAGCCAGGCAGTTGGCGTTTAAACAACATGTTGCTAAAGTAAGGACTAAATCCACCTGTTGTCTAGTAACCATTGCTTTGAGCCTGCTGTGAGACGCCAGCAGAAAACAAACATTAAAAAGGGTCGTCTTTCATTTCTTATTGTGCAGATTCTTAGTCCACATTAACGATCGGGATGCTCAGGTTAAGTTTGATATCCAGCAATTCTAAAAGACTAAAATAAAGTGTTTTAGACTTATCTTATCTTTATATTTGTTCATGTTTACGTCGTCTCAAACGGCTGTAATTAATGTTCTCAGTCCTCTCCAAATTATCATTTGAATATGTCATTGGTGCTCATATTGAATCTATACTCCTAATTATTATCCTTCGATTATCTTTAATTTTGTGAAGTTCAACAACTAATACAGAGAACTATTACCATTACTATTTACCAAAGGCGAGTTAACTTGAACCAGCTCATAACTTAGCCGAGATATTTGTAGTACTAAAACAGTTACACAGAGCAAGCAGCATAAAGTGGTCTGTACAAAAGAAGTGGTGTGGTCAATGACAACAAATAGAGGATTTGGACAGGCTTGGAGGTAAAACATGCGCTGGCCAATCAGGGCGTAGATAGGTTTCTGAAGATGTATCTTACAGAATCACTATTGGCTTGTGGTTGCATCCTTTCACATCACATAATTAATACATGGCAGTACAATGCTACTTTAAGTGTGACTGAAATCTATTTCTTGAGTTTAGACAGAGATTCTCACTTTTGTCCAAACTCAATAAAACAAACCTGTTCATGATGAACTCAGAGTTTGAAGCCATCAAGAGAGACTATCAATCAGTGATCGGAGTACGTCCATCTAATATCACAAGTTTCTTTCTCTCAGTTTTCAACCTCTTCTGGGAGGAAAAAAAAACACTTAGCCGAGTCCAAAGTGTCATGCATTGATCATCACTTACCTTTCTTTCATGGCAGCTTTGCATTCACTGCACTTGAACTCCCAATGAAAGGTCGACTGAAAGAAAGGCTCTGCCCACGAGTCCATGGCAAGTAGAAGAGGCATGGCAAAAACCGGGCTTTCCTTGCGACCTGAAGTACAAAAACTGGTTACTCTGGTTATACTCTTCATCGCAGGATCATGATTAGAAGGTAAATCTGTGAATAAAAAAACTAATTATGAATCTCTCTTTTGTACTTTAAACTGCCTGCTTTTCTTTCTCATCTTTCGCTGCCTCCCTCTCAATTTTAAAACCCTAACGAGTGAAAGCAACTACAGTGCATATCCAGACTTGTCACTTTCTGCTATTATCAGATGATGATTCTTACTTTGAAATATCATCGTTTACTTCCGCCTTGTGAGCCCAATATCTGAAGCTAAATCTCTCATTGTAGAAAAATCAGACACGGTCATTAATTATGCACGTTAGCGGTTGGGAGCCCGTCACTTTGTGTTTTATTAAAGTGTGCATGTTTGTCGCAAAAACAAACCTCTGTGACTCCGTTGTGCGGGAGTAATCTGTGTGAAATGCAAAGTGGCATTAGGCTGTGTAAAAATGTGAAATCTAATATTAATGAACAGAAGGCTTGAGGGGCCTTGTGATTGCTGTGCAGTTTGAAAAACGTTTTGCCCAGACAACTTGTCTCTTAAGAGAAGCTCATCGGTCTGTAGTTTTTTAAACTTCTTACAGCCACGTGGGACAGGCAGGTTTCGTCTTTCCAAACAACGAAGGCCCCCGACAAAAGGATCCAGTTAAATATTAACCTTCACTGGCTTATTCTTCAAACCGAGTCAAGATACAACTAAGAAACTCTGCGACCTGTCTCAAAACGCATCATAAAATGTGGTCTAATAAGGAATGAACTTTTGGGTGGAAGGATAACTACAACTACACACTGTTTGACTGCCACTACGATCACTTGTTGTTAGTGTTTAAAAACAATTCATGTCAAGAGTCTTGATTTCTGAATTGGTGCTGTTGGCTGAAAAAGAAACAGGAAGTAGCTTCGTTCTCAAAAACGACACGTTTGTCTGAGTGAACCGGTGCAGAGTACGCCTTCAGTGGCTGAGCTTACCCAGTTTGACGTGCAGCTTGGGCTGCACAAGTTTGAAGACGGACATCCTGAGACGCTGCAGTTCTTCATTGGTTCCTTGCAGCACGTGATGTGGAACCCTCACAACGCCATCTAGGCAGAATCCAATTCAGATAAAATAGAGTACATGTCGAGGCAATGCAAAAAAAAATAATTAAAAGACTGAAGCGTTTCCCCCCCAGTATGATGCTATAGATTATTTAACTTATTTAGTTAGTGTAACAAAAAACTTTGAAGTGCTCATCTTACTCCTGATTCTTGTTTTTTTTAAAGATTTATTTTTGGCCTTGATGCTTTATTATAGAGAGGAAAGTGGATAGAGGCGGAAATCAGGGAGAGAGACATGCGGGAGATGAGCCACGGGCCGCCCGCGCGAGGACTGAGCCTCAATGCATGGGCCGTGCGCTACCGCTGCGCCCCGTCTTACTCCTGATTCTCTTATCCCACACACACCTGCACCTCTAACGCTCAGCGTCTTATCAGTAGCAGCTGGTTGTGACGGGTGAAAACAACCAGAAACTTAACGTAACAATTAAACCTGTTATAGTTTCTACCCGTAAACTCAGTCAAACAAATCCATGATAGAAGGGCTGAGACATACATGCACACGTTGATGTTTTGTCTGACTCATGCAGCGGCTGAGTCGTCTTGCTCCTATCAAAACTGAAGCTTGTCATGGCTTTGTTTTAATAATGATAATGTACAGCTGAACTCTATAAATGAATATCTACTGAAACACTTCACAATACAAGGCGTAGTCCTGGGGCCTCATCCACAAAGCCATCACGAAAAGCTGCTCCAAGTGACTAAATTCTATGAATATTCTTAGAATCAGTACATTTTCTAAGAATTTACCTTATAAGTTAAGACTTAAGATGAAAGATATTTCACAAAGAGTCTTAGCCTTTAATCGAGTTCTTAAGGTATAAAATTACTAGGAATAGTGAGGAGGACTTCTAATGGGCTTAAGAGTTTGTCAGGGAGGAGAAAATAGAGAAATGTTCTCATAACAGGACACGAGGAATCATCTGTTTGACTCAACAATGGGTCCAATCGACAAAACTGATCCATTTCCCACTACTCTGAAGAAAGGCATGTTGAGTTTCACAACGTGTCGTTACCTCCACAGGTGCATCCAATCACGAAGCCTCGTGGCGTAAGGCCCGCCTCACGTTACTGACACCCTAACTCGGATATGATATGCACGATGGCTCAATAAATGATACAAAAGTTAATATTCAATGAGAACAATTTAACATTTGAAAAGTGCGTTATTCAAACAGGCCTCGTCTCTCCTCTGGTTTTTTTTTTAATCCTCCATCCTAGTTTGTTTTGATTTGGAGGCGCACGTGAAGAGACTGTTTCCATTTAATTTCGCACAGCATCGTGGTTGTTAAAATACAATTCATTTCCTGACAAGATGCATCCAAACCAACAGAGCATAAAATCCAGAAGTTAGCATCCACGTCTACTGAGGTGGACCCAAAAACAGCCTGCTGAATGACCACAGGGGTTGAGAGTATTGTCTACATTGCACACTGAACTGTGGCTTTTTCAGAAAGGGTCTCTGTCTCTTCCTTGCCCAGGGAATGTTCCTAAATCACTCCTTACTTGCTGGGATTTTTAGGCTAAGTTCAGAGCTCTCTGAGGGGATTCTCAGAGATTTTGTAAATCAGGCCCTGGTGTTTATGTCTGTGTGAATACATGGATAAGATGAGCCGATTTAAGTTTGTCGCAAAAACTAAATAATTTATCCGAAAAAAAAACATTTGATAGAAATACAAACCTAATATTAGAAAATATAGTCTTAGATATTGGTCAAAAATAATAATTATGTCAACCCCACGGTAAATCAAAAAGAAAAAAGCATCAACTGGACAATAAAAACATCTAAATTGTCATGGACCACACACTCCCTCATCTATCTAAATCATCTGTCTCACCTCTGCCGGTCTGACGATGGACTCGGACATCAGCAGAAATGTCTTCGTATCTTTGCAGCAGCTGGCGGACAGAAGAAAGCTGAGGCTCATCTTTAGCTGTACACCCTCTCAAGCTCTTACAGTTCACCAAAGCAACGAGCAGTGAGTCCAACCAGCACAGGCTGTTGCTGTTCCTCCAGAAAAGCTGATTGGAAACCGCTACAAGCTCGTCGGACTCCGCCTCCGTCTCCGACTCAACATTCATGTTCCTGCGCGTGTCGTTTTCTCCCGTCTCCTTTTTCTTTGTCTTCAGAGAGTTGATTGGGGTTGAATGAATGTCCTCGCCTGTGAAGAGGCATCGATTGGAGTCCAAACTGCAGCGTCTGGTCTCCTCTGTTTCACGCTTGTCCTCGTCAGTGATCGACAAGCCATCAAAGCTCCGCAGGTGTCCGACGGGGGTCTTGTTGTACGTTGAAACAATACCATCCATGCAAGAAGCCTTCTCTGACTCCTCGTCTGGTTCATCCTCTTGTTGTGATTCCCATCCTGCCATTGCAACTGGAGAATTCCTGTGGCATCCATTTGACTTTCCACCGTCTGTCTTTGGTTCTGCTTGTTGACCATTACCGTCAGCGTTTAGAGCAACATCCTCTGCTTGGCCGACATGCGTGTCTTCCAGACTTTGACTGTCCTGGTGACTTGATCGCAGACGTTTTTGCATCGGTTTGATCAGCTCTTCCTCGTCCTCCTTTGCCAGGGTATTTTTTCTTTTGCTCCCAACAGAGGGCTCCTCAGGAACCAAGTTGGCCAAAACATCCTCCAAGGAACGGCTGACCAGAGGGAAAAGGCACTGTGTGGGAATAGAGAGAAAATGATTAACATGGCAAGAAAACGCTGTTTTGTGAGAAGTGTTTGTACATGTGAAATCAGTACTGGGACTTACCTCTGGGTTTGTGCAGAGCGTTATTGACTCCTTTAGGTTGATGCGGTAAGAGCGCAGAGCAAAGTTTAAGCCCTTTGCAGTACACCAGGGACAACACTCCAGTGTAGCAGCTCTTTCCTGAACCTTTTGGACAAAATTAAGGTGATAGAAATGTAAGTATAAATGTAAGAACACGGACCTCAAGAAAAAAAGATGAGTTAATTCTCTAAATCTAAACTTTGAATCCAAGATATCTCAAAGATGAAACAGCGTAAAATTTTGACAAATCTAAGACTTTCCAGTCTACATTTTTGGATTGTAAACATTTTCATTACCGATAAACTCACTGCCATATATCAGCAACTTTCAACCCAGTGCCCCAGCTGGCTAATTAAGTTTTTTTCAATATGGTTATTGGATTTGTCTGGTCACAATCATCTTAAATATATTCTTTTAGAAGTTCAACATTAAAGTATAAAAAAATAGATGGTTTCAATAAATTAATCAAAACCCTTTCTTTCAAAGATCAAGAAATCATGTTGCATGTGATACACATGCTTCAAACCAATGAAAGAAAAAAAAAAATTCTCCTCCTCTACACATCTTCAAAAGCATCAACTTCACCAGAAACTTTCGCCTTTTACTACCAAAGATTTCCGTTTTTTATTTATTGTTGTTGTTTAATTTGGATTGGTACTGCCCATTCACAGTTTGTTTCAAATTCAATTCAGCTTTGCGCAAGTGACACTGCGAGAGGAAAACAAGAGCTCCACTGACTTTTCCCAAATACCCCACCAGTGGTGAGGCCAAAGCCCCCAAACCAGTGTCTTCATCGGTCAGTGGCAAACTGCAGCTGCTCTTCGGGTCCATTGCTGTCTGGTGCCATTCAGAAAACAAAACCATGTCACTGCGGCCCCGCTCTCCGCTCCTCCTGAAGAGACAAATATCACAATGTTACTTAATCAAACAGGTGAACGACCCTTTAAAGGTGACTTAAATGATGATATGTTAAATCTGAACAAATGTTTGTTGGCAATCACTATTTTAGCTGGAGTTCTTCTCAGTTAAATTTTAAAAGACATAAAATAAGTCCATGCGAAATAATACAATTAAACCTCAAAGGCAGACTTTTTCCAATTACTGTACAGATTTATAAAATAATCATAAACATGTTGAGTGTTAGAAAGGATTATTGTTTGTTTCTATCCATACACCTCCAGCCTCGTGACCAAATCACGTTTACAGGCACGCACGTGGAAGCACCGGCCATGTATACAAACATATACAAGAAAAGTCCAGTAAGGTTCAAAGTTTGAGGCAGGTCTGGAAGGGAAAATAGATGTTTTATGAGATGCACACACTCAGAATAAATAAAAAGAAATCAGATTAAGAAATGTTTTGACCATTAAAACTCGGCTGGATCCGGAGTTAAAGCTTCATCAAAGTGGTATAGACACTTTTTTCAATCCAGCATTGAAAAGGGTTCGCCTTCAATAAATAAAAACTATTCTTATAAAATGAAAGATTAAGGACAATTAATCGAGCTGTTATAATAAACAAGAGACATCATGAGACCTGCTTAGTTATTACAAAGCCCAGATTATGTAATGATAGTAATACATGATACACTTTCTATAGGCTGCACACCATAACGCAACAATATTGATACAATTGTAAAAAATAATGTAACTTACTGTTGAGATAAGCTCACCAGGCTGCTAGCATGCTAATGAGTTAGCCTAAAACCGAGTATTCGTTTCAGCCTCATTCAAAGTTATTTTGAGATTTAATTCACACATACCGTGACAACATTTACATTCAATCTGTTCGAGCGATGTTGAAGTGTTAAATCCATAAGAAGAGCGCAGCCTTCTTTAAATAATGTTTGCGAGGAGAGCCCATGTGCACCCATTAGTCAGTTCGTGTCCTGAACGTTTGGTTGCCGGTTGTAGGTGCAGCACCCTTTGTCGTCCCCCTGTAGAGAACAAAGGTTCCGCCGGCCCCCACATGGTAGCCGAAGTGAACTGCGACAAGTGCACGGATCAGTGTTCATGTTATAAACTGTCCCGTTGTTATTTACAGCAACATTGTGACGTTACTGATGTTTCTTTATTGCACTACCCACAGAAGCAACACCGGTCGAGATTACACAAAGTTGTTAATTTTGAAGTTGCATTCAAACACGAAAATAAGTCATCATTATTTCAATAAACCTATTTATATGGTTATATTTCTGTCACAGCCTAGTTATTAAAGTCTGAAATATACAGAATAACAGCGATTAAAAATCACGGGAAATACCTAGTTCTCTTACTCTCAACTATTTATCCAAAATAATAATGTTATCTTTATTTATACTAATAACAATATTAATAATCATTATTATTTCTAATAATATTAATACTCTTCTAAGGAGTAGTGGTTATAGTATGAGTAGACGCATATGTTTATAATAAATGAACACATCACACATTTAACACGGCATTATACACAACAAATCGGATTATCTAATCTGTTATATTGTTATTTTTTTAGATGGATATTTTTGATGATCAAGCCTGTGTCTTTTTGAGAGAAAGAAGTGTAGATTAGATGGTGGGGTTTTATGTCCCTCACTCTGCTTCAAGAATATACCTTCTGCTCCTTTAGCCTCCCATCTCTCATGCATAAACACACACGCGAACGCACGCACGCACATACACAGACACTCAGATCTCCCTCCACCCAATCCCGCCTCTTGCATGTGCCCTCCTCCATTAAGCCCCTCCTGTATCTACTGCTCTCCTGTCCTCTATTTTCCTCTTGATGACAAAATGAATTTGCATATTTTTCCCAGGGAGCGCTCATTAGAATGCATAAACCGGCCGCCTCCTGGCTTCATGAGCAGGCTATAGCTTTCTGCCGTGGCATCTCCTGATGCAAAATGAGACTCAGACAGGCAGCATCACAGGCAGACATGTGGCCTGAGTCTGGGTTGTGATTGGCATTTGGAATCAGTTCACCCTTCCCTTCCTTAATTCATGGATAAGAATAAACTATGTGTCAGCCATTTTTTCTTTGTTTCTGTATTAGCTGCTAAGCAGAGGCATCTTAGATGCCCATTTCATCATTAACTGTGTACTGAAATAATCAATCATTTCTTGAGTATAAGATTAGAGAAAAAGATTATCCTAAATGGGCCTGGGAAAAATGGACTGTTAGCAGGACTACATTTTAAAATATCAGAATAAACATTTGCATTCCCCTCATATTTGGTCCTCAAACTCCCACATCTATATTTAAACACATTCAGCTTACATTACCTTACATTTGGACAAAAGACAGCCTTACCACATTAAAATAATGAAAAGGCCTGGCCTTTACAATGCACGCTCATTCTTCTGTTTACAACTCAGTATTTTGCCCAGGGTGGCACAAGAGGCCAAATCACTGGCTCAAAAAAGTTAGCATTCTTAACTACCACTACTATGGATGCAAACAATTGGCAAATGCACTTCTGTAATCTTTACAGGTTAAGCAACTACTGTCTTAAATCATATAAAGTCAGCTTACAGAGCACCTGTATCTGTTTAACAGCTCAAGAGATATATGGATACAGTTTAACAGCGATATGTTTGTTCCATCAATACAGACTGTCATCAAACTCATTGCAGTATAGATTGCTTTATTGTGTGCAGGAAATGCTATGCCAAACCATAATCATGATTTGTAGTGAATAATCACATAACATGTTCTACATAAAGAGTAATAGCTTCTGCCCTCTGGTAAGAAACAAAAAAAAAAACATGTATCCCTGTGTCTATAAGGTTTCTAAATAGCGGCAAATAAGACTGGATAGGCACTGGACTATAATATGTCTTTGCGTTTAAGCCCTGAGATTTTATCAACCTGATGTTATATTTATATATTTTTTTTCTGGACATTTTTTAATAATGTTCTTTGTTTTTTTATGTAAATGATGTAGATTGTTGTCTTATTTATGGCTGCGTCATTGGTGAAGAGCCCAAGAAAAATGTCTCCCCTTGTGATAAAATAAAGTAAATATTGAATCTTGAATAGCCTACATCCTGCTGACATCCCTTGGCAGAGCTAATGTCTGTAGGACAGCAAGGACTGCAAATAGTATAATGAACTGTTGCATTTGTGTGAGGGAAAAATGCTGAAAATGTGCCAATAAGCCTTGTTCGATATTCCATTTAGTTTTCTCAATAACATGATGAAATTAGTTATAATTGTCCAGAAGAGATGTATAAGTAACATGTATATGTATAAGTTAGTACTGGAAGAACATAATACAAAATTTTATCCAACCCCCCCCCCCCCAAAAAAAGAAAAAAAACCCATCTCTGAACAGACAAAAATAAAAGGATTTGGCCATTTATTGCTTCTGTTAACGCAGGGATTTTTTTTTAGAGCTATACAGGCAGGAGATCTAGAAAAGCTACCATACCTGTACAACTAATGTATGTTAAGTAGCCTACAAGCAGACTTTCTATCAACACTTCCCCTCTGTCTTTTTGATAGAAAAATCATTATTCTGGGCACTATATTACAAAATCCGTCTATCTTATGAATGCATTATCTACTAACTTCGGCTAAAGCGTAACGTAAACTGTGTTACAGAATACTAGCATGTTTCAGTCAGAAAATGAAACAAAAAAAACGAGACATAAAATACTGACTGTGCTATGAAAATGTATAACCGTCAATCATGAAGCTTATCTACCAATGTGACTCATCATTTGAAGTTTCTGTCTTAATAAGAAATGCTGCTTGTGTGTAAAAAAAATCAATTTTTAAAAATCAAATGAGTGCCTCATTAGTGCTAATTAAGTGTGCTTGTGGGAAAGACTAGCAGTACACTTTGTGATCTTGCCATGTAGTGACTCAGCCTGTTTCTAATATAGGGCGAAAACGGAAAATTACGAGTTAAAAAGCAATTAAAAGGCGTGTCAAAGACTGGAAGGCTATTTAGCTTGCATTCAAAGTCCAGTCCAAATTATTTAAAATGTCATCTACAGTGCCTAATTGTCCCATATGGGATGGGCAAGTGCGTCTTCAGTCATTTACATGCGATTACGCCATGTTCTTCTGATGCGTTTTCATAGTCATAATTTGCAAATAAACTCACGTGTATTGAGGAGAATGGACAATGGTTCTAGTTGATGAAGAGGGGGACAGCCTGTCCAACACGGCCGCACAACAGTTTAGAGTCGCCCGGTTCACTGACTACAAGCGCTCCACGTTGTCTCATTCATTTAACTTGCCTACTGTACACTGTGCTCGACGTAGTGAATTCAATACTATGGCAAACACACTACACTACTACCAGCTACAGCATGCTCGGACAGAAATATTTTTGTATCCACGCGCCTCGGAAAACTTCAGTGACGTTTCACAAAAGGCAACCAATGCACCTTCGTCTTCTATTAGGACAATGAAAAGCCTCCGCCCAATCAGAGGAGCGCCAGAATGGGTGCTGGCCAATGGCGTTTAAGCCCCGCCGAGAGTAATGTTAGAGAGCTGAAGACTGAAGACACTGCGTATCGCCTCTGTTCCCTCACATACAGCCATTGCAGCGCATTGAGATCCAGCGATAGACCCTTGGTAAGTATCACACACGCAAATATGAAGTGTTCATAATGATGAAAATGACGATAACATGTTTCAATATCATACTTATTTTATTGCTGTGATTGATTCTTAAAACATCTTACCGTTTATAAATGATTTTCTTGCGAGGAATCGTGATAAAAAACAACAACAAAAAATAGCCGGCTCTGAGCAGGTAACGTTACATTGCCCTGTCGGAGTGTGGACCAGACGCTCTTTAAAAAAGGAAGAAAAAAATATTAACCATGACGAAATTCGACGATAAATGTTGATTCTGTCTAATAAGAATAATTTTGTTAATTACTGTCTAGTCATTTGTTCAAAATGGAGTCGAATCAAATGGTATTTATCGCGTTAAAATTCAGGAATGTCAAGCGGACGGCACGGTTAGCGACAATGGTAGGAGACTTACCGTTAGCTAGCGGTTGGCATTGCAGTGCACTGCGAAGCTGAAGCCTGTCATGGGAAGACAGCGATTTTCCTTACTGACATAAAAAATGTTAAAACATAAGAAAAAGAAAGACAGGCTTGAAACCTATACAAATGTGTGTTTGCTTTGCAATAATTCACCCAACAAGATGGTGAAAAAATTACCTCACGATCTGCGCTTTTACTGTAATGGCTGACTGTATTCGCATAGGAGGCAAGGCAAAGGGAAGGCAGCGACAGAGGCGCAGTTCAGCTCAACTTTTTCCAACCGTGTTTTCTCGAAAATCACACGCGTAACTGTTAAATGTAACGACGGCAAAATAAAGTTCAACCTTTCGTCTTTCGAACAACACCTTTTCGAGATTTTTCCGCTGTTGTTAACAGTCTCAATTCGGGGCTTGGAATGAAGTGGTCTCCGCGGTCGCTCTGCCCTCTATTGCATGCAGTGCAATGGCTGTGCGCTGACACAAAGAGAAGGAGCCATATTCTCCATGTTAGTGGATGAAGACGAGCGGCCATTAGGAGCTCATAGAAACCAAGGCAGTAGCACAGCCCGCTCATAGACACAGTACAGACCCAATGTATTACTATACAAACCGGCTAGTGCAATAGGTTTCAATCGGGGAAATATTTTGCCAAGATAAACGACTTTCCAGACATATTTGCCGTGTTGCAAAGGGAATAGGGGGGCGGGAGGAGACATTTGAGGGGGACTTTCTTTCATGAGGAAGGCATTCTCACAAAATGGAAGAAGAAATATTGCCGTCGTTGTTGACCTCCTTTTCCACAACGAAAGCCTATGCGCCATTACTACTCCGGCGGACGGAGCTTTACAGGGAGTTACAGTGGCGTTTAGTAGGAGAATACGGCGACCAATTTCACCAGTTTTTAAGATTTTGGATGAAGATGAAGAATAATTTTCCGAAGAAGACACATTTAACATTAAAACGGTGAAGTGTTAAATCTCATTAAACGCAGTCTGAAGTGTTACATTTTCAATAAATAACGACTTTATCTGTCTTTTGTGTCAAAGTTATTTGTTTGATTTAAAACATGAGCATGAATGAAATGGGGAGTTTCCTGGAGGTCTATTTTTATTTCAAACCATGTCTGAGTGTTTTTTTTCTTCTTTTTCCCTAACCATTTTTTTTTTTTTTTAAATCCGAGTCATATTTTGTCGACGCTCTAGCGGTCCCACACAGGGTTAAGCCCATGTTAGTTGCACTTGGGGAACTTTTGCAGCTTCATAGAAAGGTGGTCAGAGAGTTAATAGCTGCAGGAAAATATAATAGACCTGTCTATATGATTTAAATCATAGACGTGTGGCAATGGGGTCTGGTCAGTAAAATCACGAACATTGGGAGTTCATTGGTCTTTGTTTAAATGGCACAGTAACAATGGCTTCATCGAGGAAATTATTTATTTATTTATTACGAGCATCTGTCTCATCTTTGCGACATTGTGTTGTTGGCAGGGCGAGTCTTAACTTAGTGCAGTTTGACAGCAAAGAGGGCGGGTCACAATTAGTAGTGCCATCACTATATTGTATTAATTGAAGTCTCTATATATCAAACAGGTATGCATGGTAAGTGAGAGTGAAACATTCAGAAGTGACATGCTTCATACGTTTTTTAATTAACTTGATATATAGTGTGGTGTAAAGGGGTAATTAGACACGTCCACAAATACATAATGGGTTTAGTTTTATTTCAGATTGCTTATTAAGTTTTATTTTTTTAATTTAGAATTAAGACCGTTTAGTACTGCACCCATATAGTAGGCCAAAGTTTTTATTCAATATCCGTGTAGTTAAACTATAGCTGATTATGTTTCTTTTGTAGATACTGCTGTCATAATGGGGAAAGATCCGACCAAGCCGAGGGGCAAGATGTCCTCTTATGCATATTTTGTCCAGACCTGTCGGGAGGAACACAAGAAGAAACACCCTGAGGCTTCTGTGAACTTTGCCGAGTTCTCCAAGAAGTGCTCTGAGCGCTGGAAGGTAAGAGTTCGATGACTGTAGAAACTGGGATCCACATTTCTTTTAAAACAGGTCCACATAATTTAGATTAAGTTAGCTGGTGGTAACCCAGTCCCTAACTTAACCTTCATATTCAAAGTTAGGAATAGTACATTGAAACAGTTTTCCTTCTTCTTACAGACAATGTCTGCCAAGGAGAAGGGCAAGTTTGAGGATCTGGCCAGGCAGGACAAGGTCCGCTATGAGAGGGAGATGGTGAACTACATGCCTGCCAGAGGAGGCAAGAAGAAGAAGTTCAAGGACCCCAATGCCCCCAAGAGACCCCCGTAAGTAGTCCCCACCTCATGTGTTAATGGTAAAAGTGATTTAATGGTGAGTCAAACAAAGAAATAATGCAAAGGAAAATTAACAATGTTTTTATGATGTGTAAATAAATGAAATATAAATATTTTTCTGGTTTTCCTCCGCAGGTCCGCTTTCTTCATCTTTTGCGCAGATTTTCGCCCAAAGGTGAAAGGTGAGAGCCCTGGTCTGACCATTGGAGATGTTGCCAAGAGGCTGGGCGAGATGTGGAACGGCACCTCTTCAGAGGACAAGCAGCCGTACGAGAAGAAGGCTGCTAAACTGAAGGAGAAGTATGAGAAGGTAAGGAAAAGGATATTTGTTGCATTAATGCTACCAGAGGACTTAAATGGAACAAATGATGAGTCATGCTTTGTTCATATCTTTAAGTCTCCATATTACATACACATTTTAATTACTTCAATACAGGATGTTGCAGCCTATCGTGCTAAGGGCAAAACCGGCGGTGCAGCACCAGCGAAAGCCCCGGCCAAGGTGGAGAAAAAAGACGATGACGACGATGATGATGACGAGGAAGACGAGGAGGACGACTTTGATGATGATGATGATTAGATGGTGAATGACATATATAGTGGTCAATTTCTTGTTTATAAAGCATTTAACCCCCTTGTACACACTTCACTTACTGAAAGAAAATACGTTCGTATCCAAGGGGTAAAAAAAAAACATCAAAAAAGGCTGTGTATATCAGTTGTTTTTATGCTGTACAGTTTTTTTCTCCTTTTTTGTATAGTTAACACTACAAAAGTGTCGTATCTGTATCTTTCTGCCAGTCTTATTGTTTCCAGTGATAGTTCCTAGACCACTATCCGGCCTGGTACAGTGCAGAGGGGTGGGCCCTCAGTAATTACCCTAGTTAGAGGTGCACGGCACATAAAAATGTTCTGAGTTAGATCTGAGTGTTTCTCTTCTCTTTTTTCCACCTTTTCCTGTGTGTTTTTATTTTAAAAGACATGTTATCGAATTTGACGTATCACGGTTGTTTTACTGATCTTTACGTACCACTGTAATAGCAAAAGTAAGAAAAAGCCTTGTTTATTGTTGAAATTTAAATTGCTTCTGATGTCAATAAACATTTTTTTTTAATAACTTGTCTATGAGTGGGAGGGGGGCGCCTTTTGACTTTTGTTGTGGGTGAGAGTATAGATCATATATTGTACTGTACTTCTGTTAACTGTGATGTGCTCTGTCTGGAAGAATGGATTTGAGACAGCCCTATCTTTTACATTTCAATATACAGCTGTATATATTGAAAAGAGACATGACTACATGCGAGTAATCTTGGAAAGTAACTTTGTTTGATTCTACAACATCAAATCAAACTGAACTGACTAGTCTGCTGGGAGACAAAAAAAATGGGTTACCCAGGTTTTTATTAGCTTCTTGTATGAAAGAGGAAGAGAATCCTCACCAAAAACTGGTGGATGTACAATATATTGTTTTTTTTAAGGATAACATGGGTAATTTCAAACAAGTTTGTGCAGCTGGAGGTTCTTGCCCTGTAGGAGATGCAATGAACGTGGCATATAGTCTGCTCTGCATGTGAACATGCATCGCTGCCTGTTCCTGTTTTATTTAGATACAGCTGCTTCATCTCGCACGTACTCTCTAGGTCCCATCCAGGGTAAAAAAAAAATATTATATAAGGAGGATTATGTGCTTTGACAGACCCAGTGACATAAGAATGTGGCTGGTGTGTACAAACCACTGCCTTCAAATCCTAAAAGAAACGGTAGGCTTCAACGTGCTGTAAATGTGTGATGACAGCAGGGGTTCGGACTGTCAGCCTGCGGACACAAGTATTTGTGAAAATGATCGGAGCAGCACAGAAATGCAAATAAACATGTCTCTTCTCTTCTGCATTTAATACCTTGTAACGCAGGATTGGCCCACAGAATGAGCCTTTCTATGAAGGACAGTCAGGCAAACACAGGGCAGCAGCTGACCTCCGCACTACTCTGATAAACACCAGCCAGCTCGTCCCTGAAGGGGACGCAGCCTCCTGCTAACCCTGATCTCGCCCTACGTTTACCCATCATGCCTTTTATTCCTTTTCAATTTGAATTTAGTGAAAGGTGACAGTCGTGTTTATAAAATTCCCCCCCTCCAACCTTGGTTCATATCATAGATGTGTCGTCTACATCCGCGTAATAGTAAATCTGTTTGGGAACCTGACTTGAAGGCTCTCTCGCCAAACATGTGACAGCTGCAAGCTGCTGTCACTGCTCATTATTATTTCCACTCTCCTTCTGTGTACAACATGCTATATGGCCTGCATACAGTTATAGTAGATGTAGGCAGGCAGTTAGAGACTGTTTACACTCTGAATGTGCCGACAGACGCATATTGCACAGCAGGGAGTCTGTAAAGAGGTGAACTGTGCAGAACAGTTGCAGCGCCTTGTGGCTGCTCTCAGCTGTTGATCAGAGTCTGTGTATGGGCCTGTGTAGGCCACTGTGCGCATTCAGTATATAGCAAGGCTTAGCTACAGAGCGCCACGGCTGGCTCCAAAACCATATAATCCCAGCCACCTGGTGTCTACTGTGCACACTGCGATCAAACGGTGGTCTTTGTGCGACACCAAGTGGTCAAATACAACAAATGCATCCAAAACCGTCGGTAAAATCAGAGGTGTGTCCAAAATGTAGCAAATTTTAACCGTCAATATAATAAATTTAGAGGCGACGTTGAATAGAAGCATCAATTTGAGCTTTCTGTACTTCCAAGGTGAATAGTGTCACTATTAAAAATGTTTAACGGTACAAAACAAGGCAAGTTTATTTATTTAGCACATTTCAACAAGGCAATTCAAAGAGCTTCAAAATACATCAACAAGTATCATGAAAGGAAAGAAAATAAACATTGAAATAGAAAGTTTAGAAATCTCTGAAATTATTAAAACTTAAAATATTTAATAGTAAATAATAAAATTAATTTTATTGAAGTAATAATATAAATTGAGTTGAAAGTTACAGTGCAGAGTGAAAGATTAAAATCTTTACTAAAATGTTTGAGTTAAAGGCAGCTAATGACAGACTGGCAGCCAGTGTAAAGACATGATATGATCAATTTTCTTGGTTTTGGCAAGGCAAGCTGTGCTGGTGTTGAGCTTCTATCAGGTGCACTTCTTTACACTGTTATCCTTCTTCGATGTTAACTTACAACTATAATCCATCAATGTACACACTGTTGGCTTGTTTTTCACTGCTGCATGTCATCAAGTGCAGCATTAGTTTTGGTGTCCGTGTTGTCACTTTATGACATGCATCATTATACTGTATTGATTGTAAGAAATCAGCCAGACAACAACTTTAACCAAATGTGTTTAATAATGTGTGAACGACTGCGGGTCAGCATAACATTTATAATTCATCACCAATATTAAAAGGTACGAGCTGTAAGATTGGTATTTCATTTATTGATTTCATTTCCTCAGCTGTGAAGACTAATGAACCATTCTCAGCATTATATTCTTACACCTTTGTGTGGTGCATTACGTTTATCTGTATAAAATATTTTTTTCCTGATTTATTTTATCATTTAATATTGACTGAAATGCATGTGTGGACTTCCTGTCTTGGTGTGTTTTCCTGCATGCTTGTGTGGGGGGTTTTTTGGGCACTGTGTGATTTTTCTTCTTCTCTCCCGCTTTACTGCTGTAACACTGTAAATTTCTCTGTTGGTGAATGAAAAAAGGATTATCTTATCTTATCTTGTCTCATGTTGCAGGCCCTTACTGTGTCGTCTGTCCGAATTGACACCTCCTGTGTCATATAGTTTCATTTAGTTTCATATACTCTTAGTGCCAGTTCATTTCTTAACGCAATATGTTTTGTGTGTGGATTTGCTTTTTAAGGCTCTGCCTAGGTATTTACGTGTTTCTCTGCTGGACTTGTCATTTGTTTTTGTTTCAGTGGATATGTACTGTAACTCTGTGTACTCTTAGCAGTAAGCCTTTTGTCTTTTTGTTGACTACGTTCACCTTATTGTCTGAAACTGGGTTCTCTCACTTCGTATTCAACTATAATGTGAAACTTAAATATTTGTACAATATTTTTGAGAATGAATTCTAAGACTCCTGATTTTTATTTAACCTTCTGTTGTACTTCTTCATCTTAGAACAGCATTACAGATAACATTCAGATCTCCATCCCAGGAATAGATAGGTGTGCTTTTTTGCACAACTTTTCTTGGACAATGTTATGGATTGAGCACTTGCTCTTTTAACAATAATTAAAAAAAAAAAAAGATGCATCTTTTTTAAAAGATTTATTTTGGGGCAGCCGGCTGGCACTGGTGAAATACATTTCTGGAATAATGAAGCCCTGCAGTATGCGAGCCCTTGTCCTTTGTTTTGTTGGTTGGGATGTGCATGTTTTTTCGATTGTTGTTCACTGTCGACGTTTGAAGAAAGAAAAAAAAAAGATTGTGCATATTTAACTTTTCAAAAACTGAAAAATTGTCAGTTGTTTTCGAGTGCATGTGACAACCACAAAGTGACATTTATACTCAATAGAAAGTCTGTGTGAAACAATTGATTTCTTCTTTTTTTGCACAGTCACAAGGCTGCAGGCAGCACGAGAAGTTCATCATGAAGCTGCAACTATCAGATGTGTGTTCACTGAAGTAAGCGTACCAAGGCTCTGCAGAGGACTAGCAGGATAGTTGGATTACAGTAATTTCTTTCTCTGGATAAGACAATAGACACCCTTCAAGATTGTGAGTCCCAGTTATAAAATGTGTTCTGTTTCATTATATGTGCATGCATATGTAAAGAACCACTGCAACAGAAATTCCCATCTCCCATAATAACTGGAGACAAAAAGTCCCACAGGCTTTTCTCGTCTTTTGACGAGTCAAAACCCTTCTACACTACCTGTCACATTCACACCCTGGTGACAACGGCTGCTACATAGAGTCTCAAACTGCCCACCCATACTATTGCCGCAAAGAGCAATTTGGGGTTCAGTGTCTAGCCCAAGAACACTTCAACATGTGATAACATGAGCTGAGCATCAAACCCCTGATCTTCTGCTTAAGGGACGACCAACTTTGCCATTGAGCCACAGCAACAATGAAAGGATATGCCGTTTTTACGGTCCAAAAGACGATGATAGTTCATGCTGAGCTAAAAAAGTGTAATTACAGTGTACATTGAAGGATCAATGAGTTACCTGAATTTCCCTCGGGATCAATAAAGTATCTATCTATCTATCTATCTATCTATCTATCTATCTATCTATCTATCTATCTATCTATCTATCTATCTATCTATCTATCTATCTATCTATCTATCTATCTATCTATCTATCTATCTATCTATCTATCTATCTATCTATCTATCTATCTATCTATCTATCTATCTATCTGCAGAAATGTGTGAGTGTGTCATCAGAACCTTTACCAAAAAATGTAATAAAACATTGATTAAATGATAAAGCTTCATATACCTAAACGCTAACGTGATTCTAAGTGAGCGACCAATCAGGTGCATGATCTCAGTCCCAGCCCACCTCTGCACCAATCACGGGAGAGCTGTTGTAATTAAACATAAAACATGAAGATCAACCGACTGGCTGTGCAGACAAATATCCACATTCATGTAAAGAAAGGAGTCAATTAAAACATAATTTTGCTGGATAAAAACCTGCAGATAATCTGAAGGAAACAGCTTTTTTAAAAAGATGTTTTTGCAGCATCATTTGACTCCAGCTATACACTGATATTCCTCTCGTTCTCCACTGGATGGTGCTATTGCAAAGAACAAGTCCCCATACCTTAATGGTAGATGTCTGACACAAACTCATCAGACAAAAATGATTATTTCAAAGTTATTGTGAAACCTGTCCTGTCTCCTCAGAGCCAGCAGAAACAAACAGAAAGAAATCATCAGTGCAAGTTCAGGTCCTGTCACGGTATCACATTTATCTGACAACAGTTGAAATAAACTGAAATCAAGCACTCATTGTCAACTGAAACAGCACAGTCCATCCAAAACGAAAATTATATAGAATATTTCTGTTGGTTAATAAATGAAAATCGAGAAAAAGAAACAAATTCAAAGTCATAAAACACAAAAACAATATTTCTAAAAGAACTTTTGGAAAACTAGAGCCAGGTTAAAGTTGTGCCTATAAGCTACACATCTGAAAAAAACAAACAAACAGTGTTTCTGAGTGTTGCAAATGAGTGGATGGATTATCTTCTGAGTTGTCTCATGATGAGTCACGTAAAGCTTCTTTCTGTGTTCATTGTATTTCTTTTGCATGACACAGTGTCAGTGATGTGTTAGTCTTTAAACAGTATGTGCTTGTGTGTCTGTATGACCTGTAGTGTTTCTGAGTGTTGACTTTTGGCTTATGAACAAAGGAGAGAAAGAGAGAGAGAGAGAGAGAGAGAGAGAGAGAGAGAGAGAGAGAGAGAGAGAGAGAGAGAGAGAGAGAGAGAAGGGTGGGTAACAGTTTGTGTGGATCAACACTCACCATGAAGTGTTCTGTTGGTAAAATTGAATAATAAGGACATTTGTTGAAGAAATATACCTGTTTGACTTGGATTATCAAACTCCCCCAGAATGATAAGGTAGAAGTTCAGGGGAGAGCAACAATATGAATTAATTATTGGAAAGACATTTTAAGGAGAGCTTAGAGCTTAGAGAGCATTATTTAATAGTGTGTGTCTTCATAGAGGCAAACCTATTGTCTTACTGATCTATTTATTTAAAATACTATAATAAGCAACATGTACCTGCCCAGAAACAGACAGGATTTGGAGATAATGGTGACTTGCAGGCAAAGAAAGTTACAATAAAAGTAAATAGTAAATAAAAGTAAATGGCATGCAGTTGGACAACTCCAAATAGATAGATGCAGACATTTTGACTACTCAGTAATAAACGACCATGTGATGCTAGGCTCCCTTGTATTAAAAATTCAGAGAACCCAGAGAGAACCGGAGAACATACAATCACATGAATGCTTAAACGCTAATGAACTAACAGTGGAATGACAATACACGATGTGTTCAAACAAACACTGTTTGCACCCTGCAGTAATAATCGTGTTTTTTCCTTTGACTGGTTTAGAGCTGCTTCCTTGTTCTGACCTCCTTTTTCTCTCGGATCATGAGCAAGTGATCAATTCATTTGTGATGCCTTTTGCCAGCTGCAAATAGGTCAAATTAAAAAAAAAAAAAAAAATTCTGTTAAACACCCAAATCAAATCATGTGAGGCCATCCGTATCTAATTAACTGTGTGAGTGAGTGTGTGTGTGCATGTGTGTGTTTGAGACAGAGAGGGAGAGAGAGAGGGCTAGAGAGAGAGAGAGAGAGAGAGAGAGAGAGAGAGAGAGAGAGAGAGAGAGAGAGAGAGAGAGAGAGAGAGAGAGAGAGAGAGAGGATGTGTATGGATTGTTATGGCTACCTTATTATGGACATAATAGCAATTTTTTTTTAAATATTTTTGCTTTTCTATTTTAGCTTAAATAAGTATCCCAACTGATAGCCTATACAGTGAATAATGTATATGCTATGTCCATTAAACAGAGTGTAAACCGAATAAAGTTGTGTAAACAAAGGGAATCTGTCAAATCTTTGCACCTATTGAATAGTTACAATCCTGCAGGATGTTTGACCATATTCAGGGGTTAAAAAACACACGTTGTGCATAACACAAGTTGTTCTCTGACAGGGCTTATGTAAGCATTTAACTACTTATAAGTGAACTTTCCTCAAAGTTTGGGAATCGCTGAATGCCAACATTACATAGTGATGTTAAATGATAGAAAAGGTAATATTTCATGTGTTTTGTAAGCCTTTAGGTATGGCCTGATAACAGCTTTTATTTGCATTTAGCCTCTCCCAAAGCCAATATTACCTTGTGTGCTAGAAGGCTGCTTAGTGCTGTAGTTACAGATTGTTAGAGCCAAACGATGTGATAGAAACTAAGTTACATGTCATGGGTGTAAAAGTGGCAGCACATACAGTATGTTTTTCATGTACATTATTTAAAGGTGCAATATGGAGTTTTGGTGAACTGGTAAAGTTGGAGAAGTGTACAGATTCTGTGATATATGTCCATAACTCGATACACAAACTGTACTCAGAGGTAAATTTGGTCTCTGGAACAATTTGAAGATAAAATGCTTCCAAAGAACGTATGGTGGTTGGCCTGCAACAGTGAAACTGTAACTCTCCTGGTAGCTTTTTAGTTCCAAACAGCGTTTTAGGGACCCATTTTGTTCTTTAAGTAAAGTTTGTCTATTCAGTTCAGAAAATATAGCATAGAATTGCTCACTTCTCCAACTTTCACATTTTATTACCAAATCTCCATAGTGCACCTTTAAACTGGAAATATGACTGGCCCTCTAGTCTAGATAAACTATAGATTCTCTACCTTTCCCAGAAGCATGGCCAATAAACTGTTAAAAAGCAACAACTCAAACTCTGGCATATTTTTCTTGAGTTTGTCTTTTTCAGACTCTTTTAATGAAACATTAAATTGAATCAGAAGATGTTGTTTGTTTTTTTTGTCATTCTTAACCTTCTATTACCCATTTACTTTTGCTGAGTCAGCATTATTCCTGCTCTCTCTGTTTCCCTTTCTGTGTTTTTCTTCTATGAACCCTCTGTATTTATAAATTTGCCATGTGCTGGGTGTGAAAAAACAAAACCATGTAACAACAACACAACCCTGATGACTCAATGCAGCATCCTGGAACAAACATCTATTGAGCTAACCACTTGAAAAACAAAGTCGACATGAGTAAAACACAAACCATTATCATTTGCTTTGAAGAGTTACACACTTTCACAGAATGTGAGACTGATTTGGTTTTTGTGGTGTTTCAGCTTAGAAAGTTTTAAAACCAAAGGGTAACCATGAAAGCCACAATCCATGCTGTCTGACAGGCCTCTTGGTGTGGCTGTGGGCTCTGCAGAGAGGACTGCAACTCATCTTCACAATAACTGTATGACATCCACATGGTGGCTTTAATGCTTGTCATGCACTGCCATAACCCTCACCTCACCCTCTACTTTATACCTGCCTTGTCACTGTGAGCGAGAGAGGAACAGAGAGAGGAGCATCAGGAGAGGGAGGAGGTTGGCTCAGGTAGGCAAAGGTTGACGCCTGTGCTCTAAAAATACACGTGTATGACTGTGTTTTGTGTGTGTACATGGTAATGTCTGACTATGACTACTGGAGTGAAAAGACAATAGACACTATGATTAGGAAAATTGCAGCAGCAGCAGCAGCAGCAGCAGCCAGGTAGGGTGGTAATAGTCACTGCAGGCACACACAGGTTTGAAGGTTTCTAAGTGACAAGTTAGTCTTAGATATAACTCCTGTGGAGGTTAATGGAATAACTGTTGATTCTATATTCATGCTTATTTGCCCATTATACAGAAAAGTCTAATTGTAAAATGAAAAAAGCTGAGAGCAAAATATGTCTTATCCATGGCAGCATAATTGGCCTTGGTGAACAGCAGTATCAAAAGAGTGCTCAGAAGTTTTAAGAGATGTGTGTGAAAGTATTTTTTGTGAGGACTGTTTAGGCCTTGCAAGTAATCATTTTATACTATGACTTCCATACATATTATCTATATAGAGCAAGGACATACAAGAATTTTTTTTTTTTATGATTTTTATTACACTACATGTACATTCCTTGAGACTATACAATGTTTTGTTCACCATAAACATTTAACAGTATAACAGGTCATGGACACAGTGATTTATTCTAATCTAATAGTGCATCACATTTTATTTTCATGCAGTAGATTTATGGAGAAGATACCAGTTTTGCTGTTACATTCCATTAAAAGGGAATCAGACAATATGTGACATGCCTGCACACACCCAGAGACAGAAGAACTGTGATGAAGCAATGTGTGACTACAGTATGAGGCTGGAGAAACAAATGTTTCTTAAAAGCCAGTTAAGGTAGACTGAACAACCTCTCTGGGATAAAAATGTACTCATAAAAACACAACACAAAACATGTTAAATAACTCCCACTCACAGGTAAACAGGAGGAGAGCAGGCCTGTGTACACAGCCGGAGGCTGGCTTACAGACTCCAGATACAAAACACAATCACTGAGCATGCACTTTACTCCCTACTGTGGGAGACAGATGGCAAAACGTGAGATGATGACAAATTGTTTTCTCAGCAGAGGGGAGGAGGCTTTTATCTATGACGAGGGCTAGAGCGCCGCCTCGCCCAACAAACAACCAGCTGCACTTGACAATGACTCAAAACACAAACACTCAGAAGCAGTTACTTTAAACCTTATATCTCCGATTTAGCCTCTAGCAAAAAAAAAAAAAAAAAGCCTATCAGTGAAATCTCAGGACAAATCCCTTTGTATATTCACCATAGAGTGTGTTCGACAGGTGGAGCGCCCACCTCCTCCTGATCCCCACAACAACAGTTCGTTGTAGATAAGCTCAGGCTTATGCTGTCTTCTGCTAAGTCTGAGCCAAATCCAACTCAGGTTTTGACTATCCCTTTCTAGAGGAAGCTGATCCCAAGTAATGAAGACAGCTCTTAGAGGATTGGGGACATTTTAACAGAGCTGTCAGTCACAGAGAAGAATGGGTTCAAATGTGAGATGATTTATATTTTGCACTCTTAATCATCACCGCCTTGCCACAGTTCAGTCAAAGTATGGAAAAGTTTTGATCACATTTGTCATAGCCTTCTGTCACTGACGAGCTTCATCTAAATGCTTAGCTTCACCAGCTAACATGCGCACTCGGGCGATGCAAACATGATGATTGTCTACAGGGATCATTTTAAAACGTTTCTATAAAACAGTGACAAATCACAAGTTGAAAGTAAAAATACGGGGTTACCAAGGATGTGTCTCTTGAATGCTATATACCACAATAGCATGCCAATAGCACATGCCAATGTTTATTAGATTATATTACACAGGCCTGAGTCTGATATCTAACATCGACAATGAACATTTGAGAGTAGAGCTCCAATGTCTGCTGAACACAAAGTGTATGCAAGGCTGATTGGATTGTCAGTAGTCCTGTTTTGCCTGTAACAAAAATATTCTCTAAAGATGGAAAGAAAGAGGATCGTCTAAGTCCTCCTGAGACATTATTGTCTCGACCAAATCCACCACAGTATATTTGAGTTATTTCATCAAAAATATCAATATTTTATGAAAATGCTGGAGGGAGAAAGACAAACTGTTGGTTGATAAAATAATCCTAAAACAGACCATCAGTTCTAAAAAAAACAACAGGTTTCTACCAGAAGAAAATATGCCATATATCCCAGATAAAGTCAGACAGTCTTTCTGTCATTAATCTCCCACTCAAGGATTGGATGGATATCCAGGAGACATGCAGCAAGGGGACACAAACAGGACTGTGGGTATATGGTAGGGAGATATTGTCCACGTCCTCTATGAGAGCTACACTGAATTGTCCTTCCAGTCAGGGCAGTGCGAAACGTCATGCTGGGTGTTGTGTTGCTTTGATGGCTCCAAGCAGCACCAACCTTTGCACAGCCACAGTCGGAGCTCAAAGTCTGCCTCAGTTTCTTAGAATAGCCGATGGCACATGGTTCATGTTAATAATCTGTGTGAAGCGAAGCAACAGGATGTTCGTGTACTGATCAGCGTCAGTGTTTATATATGGATCAGTGGTGACCACAAAGTGCGTAGTGCATGCCGCCCTTCAAACTCAAAGAGCAGCAACTGTCATGTAGTGACACTGGGAGCAGAAATAGATCAGTGTATCTTCTTCTCTGACAGTGTGCAATGAACTGCTGAACTATTATTATACCCCTTGACTTTTCAAATACAAAACCTTGTTAATGATGGTCCTTTTTTTATGAGATATATGCTACATGTGCTTCATGTTTATAGTTTGTCTGTGTGTGGTCTGAATAAGGCAGCAGGTGCTCAGATGAAAGTTTAAGTGAGAGCAGAGTCGAAGAGGATTACAGAGTTGTATTGTCTTAACACAAAATGTAACATTTATATTTGATCAGCAGACCTTAAAGAGAGGCTCTGAGGCACTGTAAAGGTGACCTGCTGGTTCACATTACACAGACTGGCACTATGGAACAAGTACAGGCAAGTTGCTTAGGAAGGGAAACACAGGCGGCATAGACACACACAAACCTTTCAGTGGACACACCGAGTGCAGACAGACAGACACACACACACACACACACACACACACACACACACACACACACACACACCTCTTCTCTCTAGGTTCAGTCAGGATTTGGTTGGAACTCATGAAACAGCCAGCAGATTATACATAAGCACTTCTGTTTGAATGTGAAGTCAGACTGGGCTTCTTTCACCCAGTTTCATGTTATATGCAGAATACAAATAAGATCATAGTCAATAATATTGAGTAAAATCCTCTTTACTAAAAATTATTCAGACAGTGTTTTTTTGTTTCCTGGGGCCTGGGTCATTCATTGGACATTACATTTTTAACGTGTTAGTTTGTTTGACTGAAAGACATTGTTGAGATCAGAAGGCAGCAAACTTTATTTAGAAAGTATCTTTGTACATCCTGCTTTACGTTGTACTTATACTTATTTTAAAGAGGTACTGTAGCAGGTAACTATTGTAATAACTACCATCAACGAATACTGAAAAAATGAGTAATTAATTGTGATCACGTAATGTTCTAAGTCTTATTTTTGAACAACTAACAGATCACTTTATGCACATTTTATAATACACGATTAGATACTTTAGATGGTGCCTGATTAAAATGTGTAAGTCAAGCTCATTATGTAGTATGAAAAAGAACATTATGAACAACTTTAATGGCTATAAAATGTCAGACTTTTGAGACACTTACCCTTACTGTTGTGTCTTTTAAATAGCTGATCAAAATACTGATATTAATAGCTTCTGCAAGCCAAAAAAAAATGTATCTATGTATTCCATGTTCCTATACATGCAATCTATTTATAGCAGTTTGTGAAAGTACAAATGAGTGAGAGAAAGTTTATTTCTGCCGGTGCTGATGTGTACCTCTTTTGCTTTCCTGTCTAAAAATGTTGAAACATGATTGTTGTAATTAATTTAGTACTTTTTTACAAACTGTGAAATAAATAAATTACATCATTAATATAAATCCTTTTAAAATTCAGAGATTTGCTATGACTGTTGTAATATTATTACATATAACAGCTTTGGTCAGACAAAGCAAACATATCTTTGGAATTATGACACTTTGGAAATATTTGTCATTTTGTGTCTAAAAACAACCAATAATAAAGGAATCAGGAGTGTATAAGGACAATAGGTTTGGTTTGCTGCCCCACTTGGCTTAGTGGCTGACCTTAATTTTGAAAACATGGCCAACAAAAACACATTCACACCTCACCGTGTTTGTGCAGGCATGCTTACGCTTTTGTGTGTGTCAGACTCACTACCCCCCTCTCCACTCTCCCTTTATGGTGGGGAGATTAGGTAGTTAATCCTGTAGATCTCAGAGAAAAAGCCACTCCTGATGCCACAATGGATTTCACTCAGTCCACCAGAGAGAGGACAGACCTGCTGCTGATACACATCTCAACCTCTGACGGAAACAGGGCCCACACACACTCACACATATACACACACAGAAAGAAAAGACACTTCTGCAAACAGGATATTATATTACATATGCATTAGATGCATGCCATAAATAAGACCACAACTAAATTGAACTAATATGATAAAATAGTGGTAACTCTCATTCATTTGATTTATTATAATATTAGATATAGTCTCTATCATGTACTTTATTGTATAGATACATTCAATCCTTTATTCAGCTCCCAAAAATCACTAATGCTCTTTATCAAAGGCCATCATTGACCCAGTTCAGTGGTGCTGTCCACTTTACTGATTGATTCATTCAATGATTAGTTGTTTCTGGACAGTTGTTGCTGGAACCTTATCCTGTAAGACACTGATCACTTACAATGAACTGTATTCATTCATATTTGTCAAAACATTGTCTTACTTCAATTGTGAACACTCAACTCTGATATTTTCATCTTGACTTTATTCTAGATGTGTCCTGCTAGCCTGATTGTAAAATTTCTGGAAGAAATGTGGGTAAGTTGATGTGTGAATGCAGCAAGAAATATTCAGCAAAACCCACTGCTTCTGAGTGGGAAAAGTATAAGTAAGTAATTCAAGTTTATTTATAAAGCACTTTTCGCAGACAAAGGTCACAAAGTGCTGTACATCAACAAAAAAACAAACAAACATGGACTGACATTACAAAATCCTTCTTTTTGACCGAAACAATGACTGGTATGGTAAACATAGGTAGACTGTGGACCTGATTACCCATAGGCCTGTCTAAACATCAATGTTTAACTGCTTTTTAAAAAGCACAACACAAAGATTTTTAAAAGACACAACATTAAGAGTAAGTGTCAAAGAAGCCTGAAACTTTTAAGCCACTTAATAAAAGGTGTACATACAAACGCACAGATTCATGGGCAGGGATTCAAGAGGATCGGTGCTATGGGCTCAAACGCCTTAAAACAAGTCTTAAAATGTGTCTGTGGGACAGACAGCAGGTTTAGGGTGTTTAACCTCAGTGAACAGGTGGGTCAATGTCAGTTTTTTTCTTCTTGTAATGTTGTGTTTGTCATGAACGGAAAAACTCATACATTTAAGCACTTCAAAGGGGCAAAGCTCACAGAAAGTTGCTGGTTTGAATCTCAGCAGGGGTCTAGCTGGAATGTTCTTGCTTTCACTAATTGGAGCTCGGAACAAACTTTTGAAATACAAAAATCAATTGGAAAGTTAATAAACCTTAACAAGTAACAAACTGCTTTGTGTGATGAACACTGCCTCCTGACGTGAATTTGTGAGCAGCATGTTGACCTGAGCATGAATGCAGTGGGAAACACACCAGTTGGCATCAAAAAAGTGTACAATGTGCATCACTGCATAAAAGCAGTTTCGTGGAAATAATCTGTAGGAGTTTTGATGTTAGTAAATCCGTAGCTTGCCCTGATCTTTTGAGATCTTTAGAGAGTTTATCGTGATAATTTGTGTTTAAAAATAATAGCAAAAAGAGAAAAAAAGACTTAATTACACAGCTTTACCAACTGAGATTTTTCTATAGCGGAAAAACTGAGACAAGAGTCTTCATTAGTTTGTTTGGAAGAGGAGTCCCATCTGAAACACATAAATAGCAGTCTATCAAATAATAAAGGAATAATTTCCTCCTTTACCAGTAAAATCCCACTTCCCATTTCCCACCAAACATTTCTCCCTCTCAGTAAAAGAAATCTCCACCTTCTCCCTCCATCCTCTAGTTTCTCCGGAGGTGTGTGTGTTTCCTCCGCATTACGCTCTCCCAATGATATCCCATTACTTCAGACACTCCTCTCTGATGCGGCCCCCGATCTGAGGACTGCCGCCATGTTTTTAAAGGGGCTGCATCAAGTAGCACTTCAACAGACAATAAAACCCGGATTCAATCTCATTTAGACTTCAAAATAAAACTTCAAATGGCTCGTTCATCATCGTGAAGTGATTTGTAAAACAATAAAAAAGAAAAAATTTTATGTATTTATAGAGCTGTGTTTTTACTCGATATTCAAAGGATGTATTTCAACGTCGTAATACTTTATTAATACTTATTTTATTAATAATAATCCATATACATTATATGACATTATATATTTTTTCATTAGATTTTGCTAAGGACTTTTTCCCAATTTCCCATTTGGAAGGACAATCTGGACTGCATACTTTCACCTAATGTCTTCTCCTCTGAACAGGCATGCTAAATGGCTCTTTATCATGTTTTCTTCCATGACAGAGAGGACACTCCATTTAAAGGGCACCCATAAAAGAACACAGTCTGCTTCTTCTTTAAATTGATGCATTTTAGAAGGGTGAAATTGACCACTAATGTGGTGTACCCATATATGCTTAAAAACCCCAGTGCTGATTGCAGTGTGACCGGGCTATAAGGCATCTGAAGAAGGGGCTTCTGTGTTGCTGCCTCCCCAAAGAAGATTTAATAAGTTGTTATGTTTTGTTAGTGAATTTCTTGGTAGGTCGTTTGGTGTAGGTTTGCGATTCAATCCTAGCTTTTCTTGTCCATATGTTTAAGTGTTTTTGAGCAGAATATGAATGAGTCTAAATGGCATTGATGCTGATTAACATGGCACTTTATTTAGGCTAGCATCCTCTGTGTGAATTTGTCTGAATTGGTGAATGTAATGTGTATCATGTTAAGGCATTTACCATTTAAAGCAGTGGTGTCCAAACTTTTTTTCTTGCGGGCCAAAATTGTCACGTTAGAATCGCTCACGGGCCACAGGGTTTTTTTGTTTGTTTTTTTTAAATATTGGAAGGAACTTTTTGTAATGTAAATACACAATAACTAATTGCAGTGGGAAACTGTTATATTCTAATTTTTTGGAAAGAATAGTCAGGCTTTTATAGGTCTCCCTCGCTAACATGAAAAAGAAAAAAAGAACAAAATATGCCATCTGATGAGGCCTGGGGCCAAAATTTTCTGATTCTTCGATTTGAAGTCAAGGGCCACAAAAAATCCACTCAAGGGCCACAAATGGCCCCCGGGCCGCACTTTGGACACCCCTGATTTAAAACATGGCCCAGGCCACCTATGGCTACTCCATGCACCCACTCGTGTCCAAGAGGGTAGTTTTGCAATCCATAATAGGAGAAGATTTCATTCATTTCTGTCAATGGAGTATGTTTTGTGTTTTATTCTGAAATATTTAACAGGAAGTCCCGTGTCGTCATACGTCACTGTGTTGACGTTAGTTTGGTGAGACAGGATGACAGCTGAACGGCTCTCAAAGGTAAAGCACCGCAGTCAGTAAATTAACAACAATCACCACAAACTCCTGTTTCAAAGAGAAGGACCTGCACGTCGTTTGTCACGTTTTTAACAACTACCTGAAGCGTGCGAGGGTTTTTTTTTAGAGGACGAGAACAGTTAACCTCACGGATATAGTTTCTTCTTTTTTTCCACCAAGAGCGAAAAAGATCCGAGTCCGGATGTGCCAGCAGTATTTAGTTTTTCGCATGGCGTAGGCACCTTTTTCTACAGCAGCAGATTCTTGATGATTGGAGAGTTGGAGGAGGCCCTCGGGTCGACCCGCTTTATCCAACTATCATTAACTACGCACCCAAAATTTGACTCATTTCTGTGGAAAATGATCAACGAGAAGATTGTGCAATAAGAGAGGAAGAGAAGCACAAACACCGACCACCTCCGTGTTGTGACAGTGGAGAGTGCGAGTCACCATCTGGGATACATCGTTTCCTCCTATGAACCAAAAAAAAACAACCATTTGGATTCCATAGTTTTTCGTGAGCTTTGTGCAGGGGAGACCGAAAGAGGAAATACTTGTGTCCTTGCCTTGTGTGTGTGTGTATGTGAGTGTGTGTGTGTGAGTAGAACAGTGTGTGGACCGGGAAAACCTGCACGATGACGAGCAGCTGCACCCCAGCGGACATGGTGAGAGACTGGACACTTTTGACCATCCTAAACCATTTACATAGATTTAATTCCACAGGGTGTTTTTTTCTTACTCAAAGATGTAGAATAGAAGGATTTGTGGATGTTCTTTGTGATTGCTTCTTTTTTATTAGTGCCAACACTTTAGTCTTATAGGCCCTGTATGACAGTGATGGTGAGCTTTATGTCCCACTGATTCCCACTGGTTTGTGGATTTCCAGCCCATCTAGTGAAGGAAACAGTGGCACTTTGTTTAAACCTATATGGTCTTCTTATAAGAGTTCAGTCTTCAGATTTTATTTGTTATACCTTTTATTTTTTCTGACCATTTCCTGAAAAAAAAACAAAAAAAAAACTTTGTTGATGCTATTTTCCAGTACTCCAGTTCAGTCATCGACTCCCATTGATGTATATATAGTAGCTTGAACGTGTAGGCCTACCAGTAAGCTCTTAAAGCTCAATAGTTCCTTATTTATCAAAAAATGATAGTGTTACATTACTGCAAGTTCATTACAGTAAATACCATTGTGGTGATAATTGTTTTGACATATCAAAGATGTGCCGATGAAATGAAAATTGGGTAGATATTGTAGTTGTCATTTGTCCTGCTAAAAGGGCATAAACACAAGAAAGTCTAGTAATTGGTTATTATGTCAGATGGAAATTAAAGGATGTAAATGACATCCCGACTAAGTATGACATATATGTTTATGGCTACTTTGAGATATCCAAAAGGCAACGTTGAATTTTCAAAATGATTAACTGTGATCATAAGTAGAAGGTAGTGAAGGAGTCAAATAAAAAGTAAACCATTGTTTTTGTCGAGGGAGACATGTTCAGACATGTTCAACTTCTTACATTTTATTTGCACTTGGATTTACTGGTATGCCCTATTTCAAGTTTGGTTGTACTTGCGCCTCATCCATTTGTCTCACCCTTTTGAGTCTCATCTCAATGTTGTGTGTGACATGTTGTAGTTTCAAACAAGTTTAGCTGTTCTTTTTCTGGAGTTTCTTGTTTTGATTGTAAGCGGTGGTTCTTATGACATCTGCTGATGCAGTTGCACTTTAACTTAGAGCTAAACTTTATGACCCTAAGTACGTGGTCATCACCAGGTGACTTTATCAGCTTACCCCCTCCCCACCCCCCTCTCAAGACACTATCCTATTATGACTTATGTACTTGTTGTACCCAAGCTTCCTGGTTGTGTATTACGAGCCGTCAGCGAAAAAGATTTATGCCATTCCTTGTGAGTAAGCTATTCCTCAAACGGAAAAGCTTCTAAAACGTGTTGCCAGTCTTTGACATAATATTCACCCTCCATCTGTCATCTTTGCAGCGAATGTGTGGTGGCTCTAAGAATACTTCCAGGTCTATGTATAGAAAGGATAAAACCACGTAATGTGCCCCTCGATGCAAAGACCAGCAATCCCAGCTGTGCCTGTGCTCCTGCTACGTCCACATTCAGCTGATCCCCTGAAAGAGCAGGTCCATTATGCCGTCAGGATATCGGGATAATGATGTGTGGAAGTTCGATGTGTATGTGTATGTGTGCTCCGGTCAAGGCTAAAGCATCTAAGTATAGCAAAGAAGTTCAATGGATTATGGACATAATCATGAGCCAGATCTCTAATATTCTGACCTGATGTAACACATAAGCTAAATCTTACAGCATATCCATAGATAGTCTCATGGGTCACTCTGTGTGTGTGGATGACTGTAGTTACCCATTACCCTGAGGTCGAGTGTGTTAGAGGGCAGCTGTGTTGACTGTATCCTCAAAGTGTTTTACTTTACTGATACAGCTACCCAAACTTGAACACCAGTCGATACCACTTACACTTCCTGTACCAAAAACAACAAAACAATTTATTGGTGTAAAAAATAGATTGCGGAAATGTTGCTACCTTTGACCATTATACTTTCAGCTTGCACCAAAGTATTTCAGTGGCTCTTTAGGGTAATCTAATGGAATTGGCGTGGTGCGTTGAATTTAAAGGTAGAGTTGCATGACAATGTACACATTTAAAATATGGACGTGAAATTAATCTTAATTGAAGTTTTTCCAGATAGCTGTGTCAGTATTAGAGCATCTGCATTTGTTGTGTTTCACAGACTCACCAATCGTTTGAGCCTCCTGTCCCACTGCTAAAGAGTCTTTTAACAATTCTGAATTCCCGCCAGCTGGTTTAAAGTTCATCCTGATTTAGGCTCCTTATTTTCCATGTAAGGGAAACGTCCCATTGTTATCACATCATTCATCCGTAGGGCTCAGCCTACGGGTCACTACTGTAATGGTGAAGTAGTAATCCTTTCCTCATCTGCTAAATCTCAAGCATTGTTTTAAACTGGTTTTTATTGTTGCCAGAACTGCTGTCTTAAGGCTCATGTTATTCACGTGCCTGCAGCAGAAACATAAAGGTCAAATTATGCACATCAGTAAAGACGTTCAGTATTCCTGCCAGTGTAAATCTCAAGAAGAAATGTCTTCTCTGTGTGGCTTGGCTTGCATTAAACCAGCTCTGTGTGGGAAACATGGGGAAATATGTGCATTGAACTCATCCTGTGTGGTTGCAATCAGCAGCAGATGCAGATTCTCCCTCCATCTCCTTTCCCTGAACTGTGTCTGTGTGTATGCACACACTTCTGCAGGCTGTATAGGGTGGGAGTGGGAGTAGGAGGAGAGGAGATTGCTGCTGCCAAACATTGTGGGTGAATGAATCTGAGACAGAATAGTCATGCCTCTTGAGAACGGAGGATGGTATTTTTTTTTTCTTTCTTAGAAAAGGAAAGAAAGGAGAGAGGAGGGTTTGAAGGGAGGAGGGGGAGAAATTACCTCGCTCCAGGCAGAGCTCAGTAGTGCTGACAGGGTATGAAGTGGTATCCACGGCAACAGTGGGACGCTTGGATCTGAGGTCTGGATGCTCTTGCGAGTGAATGTGTGAGTATGTGAGGGGATTTGGGTGGGGGTTCGCAGGTATGAGAGAAAAAAGAGAGAGAGTCATACAGAGGCAGCAGGAGAATAAAGCGCCTCAGATAAGACCAGGTGAATGAATACACGCCAGAAAAGACAGAGAGGCCCGTGGAGCAGAGGGGGGTTTTCAAACGTCAACACTCTGGATCAGTCCCAAACAGCAGATCAGGCCTCTGATCTATAGAGAAGTACACCCTTATGAGCCTAATAAATGATTTACTATGGGTGTAGATTGATTTGTTTTCCCTGAAGGCTAATTCTTCAACTGACTCGACTATTAATTAAGAATATAAATGGCAGATTAATTGATTAAAAAATCATGAACAGTAAAAGAAAAAGAAAGCCAGTGTTGAAGTGCAAAAAACCTCCACTGCTGTTCCTCGAGTTTCCACTTGAAGCTGGCTCCGAAAACAAAGAAATACCCATATTATAATGCCCAACTTTTTCTTCTTTTTACAGCGTGGCTCAATAAACAGTTTTGGTCTGTGTAGCTCTTTTATTTGTAGGCACAAGCTAGGTAAGACTTTGGGCGTGTCTGAGACAACTTTGGGCGTGTTGAAGCTGTTTGCACTGAGGAGAGGCTTCACTAATTAAATCCCACTAATGACCTCAAACTGTCGGCTTTGTTCGTGCTAGCTGTCTAGCAAGACAAGCGAGACCAAATGCGCTCCACCTCGCTGCATTCTTATCAGGTAGCTGGAAGTTAATGGGAGCTAGAATATTCAACATGGTGAACACCAGCCTTGGGCTTAAAAACACTTCTTGAGACTCAACGACTGTAAATGAGTCAGTCATTGAATGGCATTCTTGTAACAGTTTAGTTACAGTACGCCATAACTATTTTCCTTTAATGACTTTTACTACCTCTTCCAAGGCCACATCGAAGAAGGAAAAACAACAACCCAGAAAACAAGTTGTGCTCATGAATGATGTATAAAGAATGGGTCAATAATTTATCAACCATTAGTAGAGCAGTGAGTAACGTTTGGTTGTCTGCAGACATGTAACAACATGACGTGCAGATTCTCCTCCAGGGTTAGTTATTGAAGGTGAACAGACGGACATCTAAAGCGGAGAGAATACACACACACACACACACACACACACACACACACACACACACACACACACACACACGTACACACACACACACACACACACACACACACACACACACACACACACACACACACACACACACACACGTACACACCCTCGCACTGACCCAAACACTGTGTTAGTCATGTTTCTCAATCAGACCGGGAAGTACAAGAGACTGTGTCAACACTCTCGACATGTTGTTCATCTATTAGAACCAATATAGTATTGATTTGAAGTTAGGACAGAGTTTTTCATAAACATTGTACCAACTGTCGGTCCACCGTGATGTCTAAGGGCGCACTCACACTAGGCCGTGCCTCAGCATGCTTCACACTCAAAGTCCAGTTCTTTGACGACTTCCACAGTTGGTTACGCACAAGCACACAACATGGACACTTCATGTATTTTCAGCCTCCATGAGGAAGAATTCCCAAAGTGTTATGGCTATCGTGAGCTCTGTGTTGTTTTCCAATGTGTGGATGGTGGTTCACACGGCAGGATAATTTGGCCCCGATTCTCCCCTTACTGTAATCTTGAGGAAGCCAAGATCATCGTAAAATAATCGTATAAAATAATCCTGCCGTGTGTGGGGCTCTCGTCTGCTCAGAGGGATGTCTGGACTAGTCCGATCTCAAATTGGGGATATTCAACATGTTGGATTGTTTTGGCCTCGTGTGTGGTGTCCTCCTGAGGGTGAAAACGAGCACAAACCCCGTTGACTGTGACGCGTAGCCAATCAGAAAGCGAGGTGACGTAGTGGCGGGGAAACACCGGGAGCAAAACAACAACAAATCACCTCCATATCATCATGTAGCAAGGACAGTCCATGTTCCCGCTGTCTCCACCCCTTTGACCGACACCTCTTGTCTTCTTTTTAGAAAATTCTTTCTTTTCTTTTTTTTCTCGAGAGGTTTTGCGAGAATTCCAATCGGCTCGTGTGAGATGTGGCCGCACACCACACACCGTATGACCAATGTCCCGGAGCAATGTGAGTGCGGGCCATTTGGGGGAATGGGGGACAGTTATGCTTAAGCAGGGTATGAGACAACTGGGCCTAGTGTGAGCTGGCCCTTATGGTCAAGATAAAAGGACCAAAGAAGCATTGAAAGTCACTTTTCTTTAAACTTTCTTATCATTGGTATCTATGCAGTTCTTAGTCTTTATTTGTGAAGCTCTAACTCATCACGTTTTCTCGGGACAGTTTCGAGAATCAAAGAAAAACTGATGTGAAAGAGGCAGAAACCACAAGCGGCACCAGACTCATGTTGAGCAGCCATCTGTTGTCACAGTCTCCACTCATCTGTGTGGAAGATGGTCGATAAGATATAATCTATAAAACTTAATGTTGTCACAGGATGAAAGGATGGAGACAAAGATATCCTTTCATTTGTACGAGTAAACTTTAGACATTATTTCAAGTAGAAGACTGAAATCCTTTAAAAACATTAATTCTGTTCAGTTTCATCGAAATGCATCAAACATTTGCGGGTTTACAAAATTAAATTGCCATTCTGACTAATGACTGTTGAAAATGATCACATTAGAAAACACAAGTACTCTTAACAAATGTGTCTATATCTACATACGTCAGTATGTAACTTCAGCAAGTTACCTCAGCCTCTCTGTGTGAGGGCTCTTTTAAATTTGGAGCTTTGAAAGCAGTTCATAGTTCATTCCCACATTGTTCAGAGTCCCACCGCGGTGCCCACACACACACACACACACACACACACACACACACACATATAGACACACACCAACGCAGGAGTCAAAGGTCGTTGTCAGAGGTCAGGTTGGTCGCGGTCTGAAGAAGAATGAGGGGGAATCCTTGCTCCTGAAAACAACGCTCTCTGTCCATCTTCTCTCTCGAGCTTGGCTCAGCATTACAACACAAAGCATCTCGGGACAGAGACGCGTGTAGGTGTGGTGTGAAGCCCCGGGGGCGGAGCGGCTGACAGAGGCTGATTGATTGACACGTTCAGTGGCAGAACCAAAGAACCCTATTGAACGGTGAGAGCAACACTTGGACGAGGCCTGTTGGTAAACGTGTGTGTTGCTGATGCCGTGTGTTGTGAGTCTGAGTCACAGATCATTATTACATCATAGTGCCCGGGTGCACGCGTTGATGCATCGACTGTGACAATGTCACATGTCGGCCTCGGAGCGCCACGGAAAGTTCTGACAGTAAGTTGTGAAGGTGCAGGAGTTTTGCTCCATTCATTTTAAATGTCAAACGTCAGAAGAAAATAACGACTCAGAGCGTTAACGCTGACAGATTTTGTAGCATAAGTGTCAGTTTAATATGAGAGATGGGTAGCTGTTTGAGACATTTAAATGGATGTAAAGTGAAGTCCACTGTGGAAGTTGTTGATCTGTTTCTACACTGCGTCAGAGAATATCTGGTTTATATTGTGCTTTGCCTTTATTAAAGACTTCCTTTGGTATTTCCAGTGGCAGCTGCTCGTACTAGCCCAGCTTTTGTCGACATCCAGCCATCCTCTGTGGTTGTGTACGGCAAATTCAATGGTATTGATGGCTGTCCTATTGAGAACCCCTCGTGTATTGATTGCTTATGCAACTGTTTGCTTGTGTTTCGTTTTTAAATGCGGCATGTGCATGTGACACCCTTTATGCCTAATGAGCTACAATGAGCTATACCTTACTTACTGCTACTTGAATGTTTTGAAGTCTCTTGTTCAGGTTTTTGAACGTCTCCATCTTGTTCCTTTTGAGCTAAAAGTGACCTTATTAAGACAACAGGGTGGACAAACATTGCATCTTCTCTTTCCGGTTCACATCGTTCACATCGTTCACCTACTTTATTATCCATCTCACACTGCACCAGGACTAACCGTGCCCTCTTTTACTTCACGTAGGAATACAAAAACTACATGCTTTACGTTATTACGATGCGTGCTCAGTTTACAACCAGACGATCTCGAAATTTTAAAAAAAAAAAAAAAAAAAAAAGGAATGCACTACCGTGGACGCACATCAGAGAACGACACTGAAAGCATGACAGCTACTTTGTGGCTTATATTGAGTCATTTTAGTCCGGTCCAGTCCGGTCTATAACGTTACTGCTGCTTACAGTTTTCAGTTGACCCTTCACACACATGGCTCTGCCACCATGGTAGACCAGTTTCAAAGTGCACATTTGACACACTGCCTTTGCCTTGTTTTCTCTTAATGTGTTCATGTGTTCCCACACAGCTGAAGTCTAATGCATTCTTGTCTTCCCGTGTTGATGTGTGGCGTTCACTGACCGCTGTGAGGATAGGAATATCAGGTACTTAAAAAATATTCGACTCCTGCCCTACCTTATATACACTCTTTGAGAATGAAAGATTTAATGAAAGCAGTGACACATTGCACAAACTCACAGGGTATGTTTATGTACCAACATCAGGGTGTGTTATAGAGCAATGCTCCTCCACCATAGATCTATAAACAGCTGAAAGTAGGTTCAGAACAGGTGAATAACAATGGCATAGCTTATTTTGTCTCTGTTACACCTAACTCTCTAAATAGTTATACTTGCTGGTGGTTTGAACTTAGCTCGGAGTAGATGTTTTGCAAAATTCATGTTTCCCTGAAGTTTAGGGGCTTCTACTCCTAAATGAATAAATCCACATCATCACATTGAAACCCATGTGTCCTTAACGAAACTGTCCGTCTGATTGTTTGCTGCAGGCAGTGGTGATCAAAACTGCAGTTTCTTTCTTAGTTGGTTAGTCTGAGGTACATTCTGTTCATTTCACAAAGCAAACATTGATAATCAGCAAGATTAAATCCTAAGAATGAGCTATTGGATTTCATTTCCAGCAGGCTTGAAAGGGACCCCAGCTCTTTTACAGCGCGTTTGCACTTCTGATCAGCCCAAGTCAGAAGAATGAGCCGTTCTGTGAGTAACCCAGAGGACGAAAAAAGTCAGGGTGTGCTTATTGGGATAAGAGCTTATTCTGCTGGAAAATCCCCTGCTTTTCAGCAGGCAGTGTTGGCAGGTATGGCTTTGCTCAGGCTGAGGAATGTGTTGAACTACTTCATCGTTTTGAGGGGCTCCTTGGTTTCGCTTCGAGAGGAAGCCTCTGGTCTACACTCTAGATTCTGCTCCTGATCTTTCACGACAGTGAAAAGGCACTTTTAAAGTTCTGCCTGTCTTCATTGGCTTGAAAATTTAGTCGAAACAGCAGCTGTGACATCATAGACACCGAATACACCGTGCTGATTGGTTACTGATTCATAGTCGAACAGCAGCCATCTCCGCAGCTAAATCAGGACCCTGAACAACTCGGGTCTGAAGCAACGTGAGGACACTCACTTGCTTTTTTTTTTGTGTGTGTGTGTGTTGGGCAGTCTGACGACATAAATGAGTGGGTGTCAGTGTGAGTAATATGTGAGCATGGGGCTGAAACGTCAAAGTCCAAAATGTACTCTGCCTCTGGCCGCTTCTGAAGTACGTGTGTTCATGCATGTGTCTGTGTGTTTTGTCCTTGGATTTATGCATGCACACATTTGCATAAAGAGAAGCAGGCGTAAGCACAACCTGTTCTTCCTGTTAAGTGTGACGTGTTAGCTGATGGCTTTGCCAGTCGAGTAACACCCACACCACCGGTTCACTTTTGTTACCCAGAAAAGCACAAACTTGAACTGCACCTACAGGCCTTTGTCTGCATGTAAGGGTGCTATGGCAAGTTTTTTTTTTTTTTAATCCAGTGTAGAAATGCAATTAATCAATCTTCTTGCCTGAATAAATACTGCAGCTTGTTCATTGACTAGTTGTCCCACTATTAAGATATTCATTACATTTTTTAAGTGTTCCTTTTTTAGGCTGTATCAGACTTGGGTTTGAGTTAAAGTACAATATAATTGCTCTGTGGTTCATTACTAGGGATGAAACTCTTCACTCCACTCACGATACGATTTACGATACTGGATTCGATTCTCTCACGATTTATTTGGAGAGAATCGGGAGGTGATTGGAGCTTCTCACTGTGATGTCGATGAAATTCACCATCATGTTGGATGTGCTATTGGTTGCGATATTTGCACAAAGTTTTTGTCTTTCATTTTCTGTCTAGGGAAAGCCAAAATGCTTCCACTGCCATGATAGCGCCTGCTTATTACAACCAACCTCCTCTGCTCTACAGCTGCTGACGCTCACGATACGACTGCAATTCACTTTTCAGAGAACCGATTCGAACCCTGACACCGTTCAGCTGCCTCGTGATTAATCTATACATCCATTACAGTAAAATAAAAAGACACAAGCAATAGCATTAGCAATGATGCTAATGTCCAAAGTGTTCATTATTCTACATTTTAGGAAAAACTAGCAAGGAGACTGAACTTGAACTTCACCTTGTTTGTACGTCGGCCCTTTTCTGCTTGACTACGGAAAATGGTAGTTTGGTTGGCGCTAGTTTTGCTCAGAGCAGAAGAGCAGGCGTGCTTTTGTACAGAGGCACTTCATGCACCGGAAGACCTGTGACCATTTGGTGCATGTCATCCCCAATCTCCCTCCCCCCCTCACATTTCCTCTCATCCAAAGAAAAAAAAAAAAAAGAAGAAAGTTTGGAGACCTCTGGTTGTGTCAGACTAATCGGCTCACGTTAAGTCTGTGGCTCGTCTCTGCTCACTTCCTACTGAAGAAGAGTCTTAACACATCCTGGAAACACTTTACCCTCTGCTGCATCACACGGCCTTTGCAACTCTTACAACATCCCACTGAAAACTTACTGCGTCGGCTGTAAATCTTCATAAAATGCCACCCACCCCTTTGTGTCTCAAGGCGGTAAAAAGGCCTGGCAGGTGACACAATGGATGGGTGTGGAAGGGTCAAAGAGAACAGACGAGATGCAGCTCCTGGAGTTTAAAGCTTAAAGAAGTAGCAGACTCGTGACATTTTTGGTACGTTTGGTCAACCCTTTTTAGCTCAGTTTGTGACTGTAAGTCAAACTAAATGAGCAAAACTAAAGCATTTGGGTTAAAGTTAAGCATGTAAGTTACGTCTGATTCTGAAGACATAAACGCAGTATAGTGTTGGATCGCTGAATGAAGAAACTAAAAAGGGGAAGTGAAATTTAAGAGTCACAGAGTCTCATGAGAAGACGATGAGTTGCCAAACATCTTCAGAAACTTCATAAAGACTAAGTAAATTTCAAGTTCACACATTTGTATAACCAGTTATAAACCTGCATGTTAGCCTCATCTAATATGTAACCATCCAGACATCAATTAGCCTTGAACTTTTCTCTGTAAATTCTGCTCAGGCATTTTGCTCAGCCTATCCTGCATTTTTTTTTCAGTTTTACAATAGGCCTTATTTTCATGCATCTTGATAAAGGTTCTTGTTGTGATGTACGACATTCAAATAATGTTACACAAGATGGTCTTTCCATGGAACTCTTCAGCTGTTTTTAATATTTTATTTAAATAGATGTAAAACAACAACACTGGTGAATAAGCACTTTGTGTTTCCATCAATCGAAGTGTTGAGTAAAGAGAGTAACGTGGAGGAATAGTCAGGGGTGGGATGGGCTACGGGTGGTGTTTGACTAGTGCAATAAAAGGAGCCTTTCACAGCTACACTGGAAACAATTTCCAGCTGAGGGGACATTTATATTAAAGCAGCAGCATGCCAGCGCACGCTGTGTGTGCGTGCGACAGAGCAGCCGACGCGCAAGAATCAATTGTCTCGCTTCCTGATTCATTTTTTTTGGGGGGGGGGACAGGCTGCCATTTCTAAATCAGTGCTTAATTCTAACCTGATATTCACAGTCCCGCGCCAGCCCGGTCAGATAGACAATATGCTCTGAGGGAATAAGAGTCAGTGGAGAGACTTCTTTTTTTGGTTCCTAGAGAGGGCAGAGAGAGCAGAGAGTGCAGAGAGAGCAGTCATCCAAAGGTCAGGCTGCACTGGCCGGATGGTCAGCTGGTATACAGCTCTCACACAGGCCTAAACACAGACTGTTTCCATGTTTTATGTTTTACTCTTTCTATCAATATTTGTGGTTTAGTGATCTATTTATAAAAGTTTTTCCTCTCCACTTTTCAAGAGCATTTGGCAACATCCTCTGCTCTGTTTAGTGAGCTCCTCAGTCCCAAATCTCAGAGAATCTTTTTAGCAACTTCACATGTTAGCGAAGCCAACGCTCTGAAGCTAACGGTAATGTTGAGAATTATACCTTTTTAGTTTGAATCCTGTTATCCCATATTAATGCATGATGGTTAATGACAGCAGCTAATGGTTTCTCTAATATGTTTTTATTTAACTATGACCTGAATCCACTGCTGCTAATTTTAATGTACATCACTAAACTTTGTTGTCTTCTCAACAACCCAACCACTGGTCCGGATATGATCTTAATGTTGTAGACATTACGTCGACAGGATGTAACACCATATTGATCTGGTGTTTGAATGTTTCAGCAGTCAGAGGAAAAACAGCAACATGCAGATGAGACCTTTCTTCCTTGTCTGCATCTTTTTGTATTGAATGTGGAGACCTGCAGAGACAGCGGGAAACAGTCTGTGAGAAAACGAGAGGTCAGAGACGGCCAGGACAAGTGTGTGTGTGTGTGTGTGTGTGTGTGTGTGTGTGTGTGTGTGTGTGTGTGTGTGTGTGTGTGTGTGTGTGTGTGTGTGTGTGTGTGTGTGTGTGTGTGTGTGTGTGTGTGTGTGTGTGTGTGTGTGTGTGTGTGTGTGTATAATGTGAGTGAAAGGGGGAGCATGCACAGAGGGTATATTTGGCCTTCATGCTGTCTTGCACAAATGTGTCATTGCATGCTGGATATTATTGAACAATTCTGACTATGAATATCTGTAATGACCCTGTGTGTGTGTGTGTTCTTATCTGAATGAGCTGGCAGTAATGAAGCATTAGACCTTGGACTAGAGTGATTTCGCGCTTTTCATCAGTTTTTCTTTTTTTTTCTTTTCCCTGTTTTCTGGAATGAGGAAGCGTTGGTTTGTCTTTGGGGAAGCAGCAGCAGCAGCAACAGAACTTTTGACTTCCTCTAAAGGACATCAGATACAAACCTAAGGTTCACTCTTATTACACATTTTGGCGAAGTGGCCCGTCTGAGTCACTGAATCAGAGATCAGTTGGTTACAGATACAGTTGGTGTGTGTTGATGATGTGCGTTGGGAAATCAGAGCGGCATTAGCTCTTCACCGAACGTCTCATTCAGCAGATCTTGGTGATATTTGGTTAACTAACTAACCATAAAGGCTCAAATCCTGCAAAGTAATACAGCTTGAATATTAATCAGAAGGTCAAAGTGTTGATTACTTTGACTTTATAAACCTGTCCCCAGACGTTGGCGTAACAAATCAAATTCTTTATGATACTTTTAGCATGGATATAAACGTCTTATGACCCTCAAACAGCATCATCAAAATCCTTTTTTTTCGTCTTCCTCCGGGTGCAACAATGCTTGTTTAAAGATCTCTGATTTTATCCCCAGACGCCCCCCCCCCCCCCCCCCCCCTCCTTGTCTGCTCTGTTCCTTCCTGTTGTTGCTCGAGTTGCTTCCCCTGCCTCCCCACAGACGCTGCCTCTCTTCTGTTGCGCTCAACACAAACGTATAACCAAAGGCTCAGAACTCGAACCAGACAACAATGATTTTTCAAACAGAACAAAATGGAACTCCCTGTGTAGATGCATGTTTTACCCACTGCAGACACTGCAGAGACAGACACATGGAGGAGTAAGCTGCGGTGTCGATTTGAAAAATTCCTGATTTATTGTATTTGCATAGCAGATCTCTAGAACTCCGGCGGTGACAAGAAGTGAAAGGATAAAGCATGCTAAGAGGTGAAACTGACACCAGGTAGTGGATGCAACATTTTAAGAGCTGCTTCTTTTGCATATCCACCTGAGCAGGCAAAATTGTGTGTGTGTGCATGTGTGTGTTAATTAGTAATATTCCTACTTGTGTTTTTTCAGTGCCATCTGGTAAATTACAGGATAGAGGGCATTTCAGTTTGCTAGCAATCTGTGCGTCCTCCTCGCTCTCTCTCCCTCTATTTCTCTCTCTCTTCTCCACACACTCACGTTGTAGACACACAATTTCTGATCTACACACACACACACACACACACACACACACACACACACACACACACACACACACACACACACACACACACACAGACAGACAGACAGCGAGCGTCACGTGCATCATGACTGCAGGGCAGTACTCTTCACTGAGGGAGAGAAGAAAACGCAGCGTTGTGGATGTCACTGTCGTCCCCCAGCCGTTTCTCCGTCTCTGACTCTCTCACATGTTACGTCAGTTTGCCTTTTAAATGTCTGCCCAGCCAGTCTATCTCATCTGAGGAAAGGGACAAAGAAGGTGACACTAAAGAGAAGGAGTTCCACAACCTCAGTGTGTGCGGCAGTGTCCTCCCTTTAAAACATCTTTTTCGAAACAAACAACTTCAAATACATGTTTTTATCACGCAGCTACAGTGTCATGGGACAAGACAATGGCGGATTTGTGGTCAATTGTAAATCTAAACATGGAGAAGCCCATAATTAATTGAAGAGTTGTAACTTCTGATCATGTAATACAGAAGTTCCCTACACAGGCCTTTAAATGGTCAGAATTTAGAAGCTGGAAGAAGCACGCAAACAGGAGAGCTACATCCTTGAAATTACGAAACATGAATAAAAACTACAGTTTGAGCATTAATGCATTTCAACATAAGTCTTATCTTTAAGTTTAAAGTCTTAGAAAAAAAGCTTCAGTGCCAACATTTCTAGATGCATGCATGATCGTAAAGGGAGTCGCTTGGGTTTGTAAAGGACATGAAAAGGTTACATATGAAGCTAATCCTGACTGCAGGGCATCTGACTGCACACCGCTGGGGAGACCACCTAGGAAATAGGGGGGGAGGGTGTGTCGAGAAAAGGGGAGGGAGGTAGACAGGGGGAGGCAGAGGTCACATTAGAGTATGTATGTTCTCTCTTGGGGGGGGGGGGTGGAGGGAGGTAGAAACAGCACGAGGAGGCTTTTTACTTGACTTCAGGGTTCTCACGTAGCCGGGGGGGGGGGGGGGGGGGTCAGGAAACCGGGGGGGGGGGGGGGGAGGAAGTCACACTGGTGAGACACCCTGTGATGGAAGTCAGTGAGTGAGAGGAAGTTGGAGTGGGGGAAGGGCAGACAGGGCTGATGCAGAGCAAATGGTAGCATGGAGGATGTTAAGGACAGGAGGTCGTCTCATCAAAGTCATCAGCGGGGCTGACGGTCCGTCTGTGTGGTCCCTTCACAGCAGCAGCATGACATGTGGTGTGTCAGCCTTTGGGTGGTTCACTAGTAGTTCTTTTTTTTTTTTTTTTGGTTTAAAGCTGAACAGACAGAAAAGAGGGCTGGTTGCTGCAAATATAAGGCATTTGCGGGAAACAGAGCTGCTCAGAAATAAAGACACTAAAAAGAATTCTGGTGCTCTTTTAAAGTAGAGAAGTGTAAAGTCACCATTTGCTGTTTTATTTTTTTGCATTTTAAAGCAAACAAAAGGAGAAGGTCGCTATAGTGAACTGTAAGACATTAAAAACATTAAACAAAAAATAACTAATGGCGCAGACTTTAACAATGGTGAGAAGGGAAAGGGTGAGATTGGGGCAGATTCTGTTGAATTTGGCATTATTAGTGCAGCCGATGAATGACTTTAAACAGAATAAGTGGAAGCCTTTGAAGATATTAAAAAAATGAACAGAGGGCTGTAAAAAAAAAAAGAAAGACCAAGTAATTGATGTTGCATTACTTAATTGGGCCAACAAACCTCCCTGTTTCTCCAGCAAGGACACAGTGTGCTCGCCCCACTCAGCTGAAATATGGTTCCAGAAAATCCATTCTCAGGCATTACCAGCCCAATCATAATGTCAGAATACAGGAAGGCTAAATCCATCATCAGTTGTGAGCTTCTGCAGGTTTGCCTTGCAGATACAAGGGTATATATATTTTTAGCTTAGATAAAAGGCCTTTATATGGAGTCGAGAAGGATAAGAAAGATGGCTCCCGTAAATCGGTTCTAATTGACTAAGTTTCTCCCTGAATACTGTCAGCTGTGACCAAAACTATTCAGCCACCTGACACATAGGTCTGGCTTTGAATACCTTCACATAACCCCTCTTCATAGCTGGAACACATTGGAAGTTTCCTCTGCATTCTTACATTTTTTCTATCTAAAGACGTAGGTTGATGTAAGCAGCTGATAGCCACCTGCTTATCCTGAAGCACGCGGGCTGAATTACATCGGACTCCTTATCAGCACCAAACGGTGCTTACGATCTTTCCCCTGTTGCCCTTTTTGCACATCCAACGATGGCATGAGAAACAAATCTTATTCTACTTTTTAGAACCTTGTTATGGCATTGTCTTTTGTCGTCCATTTCCTCGCGTTTCACCGTGAGAGAAGGGCGAACAGTCTGGGACGCTGACAGAGGGATGAGAGGAGAATCGATTGAAGCAAAGAAAAAGCAATTTCATGTCTAGGCCCACGGCTCCACGAGCCGAGCCTCGGCAGCAGGCATTTCAAAGTGTGCATACAAGAAAGTTTATATAAAAAAGCAGATTTCATTGCTCTCTTCAGCGTCACGCTTCGTCCTCTTGTAGCCTGTTTTTGACCTTCATTGCCCCGGCTTTCTTTTCGGAGTTTCCGTCTTGTCCCTTTGCTCTCTCTCTCTCTCTCTCTCTCTAATTTCCCTCCTCTGTCCCTCTGGCACGTCTCCAAAAGCGTCAGCGTTTCCTCTGTGTGTCCTCCTGCAGCATTAGACCTCGTCATCACTCTCATGGTGCCTGCACAGCATCAGATCAGCACCACACTGCTGATTTGCAAGAACGGAATCTCAAACATCTTTGTGAAATGTGTGTTATTCAATTTCTCAAAGTATCCACTGGAGTTTTATTTTTCCTGAAGAGATGAGGACAGCACAGCCTTGAAGCTGAGGTGTGATGTGTGGCTCGGGCTGTCAAAGGAAAAAAAAAAGAAGATTGCATCACTGAAGTATCTACACTGAGTGATTTTCTTTCATGGTTCTCCATCAGTCTGTAGTCTTCTCTGGCTCTTCTTTTTTTGAAGAAGATTCCTTACTCCCGTGTTGAATTTGAAAATGTGTGATCTGAAAAGTTGTAAACATTGCTGTGTGTGTGTGTGTGTGTGTGTGTGTGTGTGTGTGTGTGTGTGTGTGTGTGTGTGTGTGTGTGTGTGTGTGTGTGTGTGTGTGTGTGTGTGTGTGTGTGTGTGTGTGTGTGTGTGTGTGTGTGTGTGTGTAAATGTTGGTTTTGTCCTGGCAAATGTCAAATGTGTGTCATAAAGCCTCATGGGAATGCATTTGAAATTCCATACAAAAAACTTGACAGTAGATTTACTTGTTTAAAAAAGGCTCTTAACATGAAGCACAAGTTTTAAAATATGAACAAGACTGTGTTCAATTAATCAGGGACTAAAGAAGAGAAATATAATTATATATTATATATATATATTTATTATATTTATTAGTCTGATGTGACAAAGCACTTGTTTTTTTTTTGTTTGTTTTTTTCAATTGCAACAATGAAGGTATTCAAATGTGTGCTGAGTGCTTCGGCATCTGTTTTCAAGGGAGTTGGTTAAATCTTAAGATATAAAAAGAGGAAGTAGGTATAAAGATAGAAGTTTTTTGTAACCTCAATCGCTCATGTTTATCTCTTCAAGAAATTTAAGCCCCGTTTCCCCCAAGCGGTCTGGGTCAGTTTGGTTCGTTACCCATGTTTCCACCGTCAAAAGTGGAGATTGGTACCAAAATGAGGGATCCATATCGTCCTGATTTTTTGGTGGTGGTCTTGTTTGGTGTCCCAGGGTACCTATCTGGCCCTCAAGGGTTCCTTTTATTTTCTCTGTCCCGTTCCTCTTAATTGAACTTAAATAGCGGACTACACTGTGTTGGGCTGCCATGATGTCACACGAATTCACAGCTTTCTCCATCTGGCTCACACTCCGCTTATCAAATCAGGCTACGGTTAGCTGTGGAAACACAAGCAAGATCAGAGTTATCCCTACCAATCTGAACCAAACTGTACTGAACCAAACCAAACCGGACAGCTTGGTGGAAACGGGGCTTTAAAGTCAAGCGTGTTCATTTCTTCACGAGGATTAACATGGTGCTATTAATGATACTGACAGTAAAGTAAAGCCAGGTTGTTAGATGAAATCATTGACAGAGGTTGTTATAAAAAGCTGCAGCCGACAGCTTAGCTTAGCTTAGCTTAGTTTAGCCTAAAGAGTGGAAACAGGAGGGGACAGCTAGCCTGGCTCTGGCTTATGTTAGTAGTAGTGTTAGTAAGTAATTAAACCACTACAGCTAAATCTAGCTAATAGATAAGAGCTCATCCAAGACAATGCTTGACAGAGGGTCTTTAATATCTAACATTTGATGTTAAAATAAATAATGGCAAACTCCTTTTTTTTAATCCAAATGTTAAAGTTGCAGTTGTGTCTGTTCGTCACTGCCTGTAGATTTATCTCAATATTTCATCACCATAACTTAAACAAAACCTACTTGATTTACAAACCTAAAACACACAGTATGTGTTCCCTAGAAAAAGGCAGTGTTTGGACATTTTCTAATCTTTATGATAGCTTTAAGTCATCTCCATTCTTGTACAGTTACTCTTTAAAAGCCACATCGTTGGTTGACTAACAGTTGTTCTGGTTTTTAATGGATAAAGGGGAAGAAACCAAAAAGGAGGGCAGCCAAACTTCTGGTAGCTGATAAACATGGATGTAAATATTTAGCCACAGATGAACCAGTTCAAACGCTTCATCATGCAAGCTCATGCAGCTGCATGTTGTAGAGTCCATCAGCTCTTTCACCTTCGTCCTCACAGCCTTCTCTCTCTCTCTGTCACATCACACACTTATGTCTGCTTAAGATCCCTTTGATCCCTCTCTGTCCATCCCCTCGGTGTGTGGGTAATGCAAAGTAGTTTGCTTCAGTTTTGGCAGGGCTCACATTTCGCATGTTAATTCATTTAGCCCTGAGGTGTTGAACTGCTATTTTTGAAGAATGAATGAAGCAAGACACAGGAGTCAAGGGAGAGTCGGAAGGCAGCAAGTGCGACGTAAAACCTGCGTCAACCTGTCGTGACAGCTCTGATCACGGAGACGAGGTGTGAGGAAGAGCGTTTGATCAAAGGCGTATACCTACCTTCATGCTGTCAGTCAGGAAAGAGGAATGCAGCCGTGTGCGTGTGTGCGCGCGCGCGCGTGCGTGTGTGTGATTTTTTTTTTTTCACTTCAGCATCGAGAGGGGAGATGACAGCATGAAAGAGAGCTATACCTGATTCTGTGAAGTGGAGAAGCGACTGATGGATTAAAGGGTTATCAGACTGTAAGCGAAGAGGAGGGAGTGATGAAGAGAGAGCGGACAGAAAGCGGAGAGCTGTCAGGTGCGGTGCCAGCCGGAGCGCAGGAAACAGCTGATGGTGCTCGTGACAGGAAGGACAGGGAGCTGTGATGAGGACGTCAGCATATCAAAGGCTAGGTTTATTGAATGACAGTTGGAAAAAGAAAGGGGCTTTGAGAGATACGAGGAATGATGAGGCGACTGAGTCGTAACGAGACGTGTGAGGGATGCTAGTTTGAGCAGCTTAAAGAACAGTAGCTTTGTTGTTCATTTTCTTCTGAATCCAAAGTGGAGAAATATCTTAGCTACAAACCCTACAGTATGATGGTGGGGGATTAAATCCCCCCCCCCAAAAAAGACTTAATTTTATTTCACTTCAAATTAGTCTTTTTGGGTTTATTCCTAGAATAAAATAAATACATCTTAAATTGCGTATTTTTAAGCGCATACATATTTTAATGGAGCAGGGGTATTTGATCACTCCAAGAAACCATAATCTAACCCTATAAAGCAACGGTCAATATTTTAGCAGTAGTTAGCAACAAATAACTAACAACTGTCTTCTCTGTGCATTGCATTGTTTACAGTCCGGCTAGCAATTAAAGATAAAGTGTGAGTGAAGTGGATGTTCAGATCAGACATGACATTAAAGAGCAGATTATACAGTCCTTGTTGTAAGAAAATATCTTTTTATTAGACACTAATGAACGCAAAATAATAATTTTAACCCCCTGAAGAGAACTCCAGTTTACTTACAAAGGGAGATTCAGTTCGGTTTTTATTTGTTTGTTTTTTTATTAATAAAATAAAAGGAAGTCATATTATGTTTGTTTTTTAAACCAGAGATTTTATCTTTAGGCCGTATGTCCAGCCCTATCACACAACTTGAAAACACTTTACATTAGTCTGTGCACTGATGATGGTTAATCATTGCTCCCCCTGCAGGCCCAAAGGATCAAGTATGTCCTTAAACATACAGTAGAGTTCGCAGTTTAAAAGATTTTGACAAAAGACCAAAATGTTTCTTCACATTTCAACTTAACAGTCAGAACCTTTTCACAAGAACAACTTGTTCTTGTACACTTTGATGCACAATTCACGTAGATTTGATTTTCATTGTTTCTCCAACTATCTAATCATTTGTCTGAATGATAAGTAATTGATGATTTTTCCTATTGTAAATCACTGTATCATTCTTAAAAAGTCAATATCACAACTAAAGTAGTGAAATATCAAACATTAATTTGAACGGCATTTAAATTTATTAGAATGTATTAGCCTGCCATTAGCTGCCTCAGCTCTAGGAAGTTAGCACTCAGCAGCAGCAAATGTATCTGACGAAGGTCTGTGGCGTTTTCTCTTACAGTCTCTCTAACATTAGATTCGCGCTTTAATGATTAATGGCCTTTAAAGAGTCCAGCAGGGTCTGTGTTTAATGTCTGCCGAACCCTCAGCTCTCTTTCTGCACAAAGAAGAAAACTTTAATCAGAGACCAGCAGGGCCAGCAGGCATATTGAATCTTCAGAAACATCAGAATAAAGCTTGTTTAAGGAGTAACTGTGAATTGTATCGCAGTGTAAAATGCTAACTGTCAGTTTTAAACATGGAGACAAAGCAGGGTTGTTTTCCATTTTGGATTATTCAAGCATGACAGTTTCGCCTGAATGAATGCAGCTGCAATGCTTGCTCAGGATTATTTGCATTTTTATTAAAAGATACAAAATCGCTGCGTCCTGTTTGCTATTGAAGAAAAGAGGAAATGTTTGCTTGTTTCACACATGATAAATGATCAATCATTGGTTTAAAAAAAGATAGCAAATGGATAGATAGTAATTTATTTAATGTCATTCAATATTAACTGAACCAAAGCCTGAGCCAAATATCTTCAACTAACAATGTTTGATGGTGGAAAGTAGCTCCTCATAGAAGTTAACATAATAATGACAGAGCTTTTCAAACAGCCCCTGTTTATTTTCAGAAATAGCAAAGTATGTGCAATCTCACTAAAGGCCATTCTCTTATTGTCATGATGTTATGTCAATTACAAGGGCTCTGTCTGAGAGGTGCTCTTCATACTAATCATGCATAAAACATGACATAACGGCACAGATGACTAACCAGCTCCCTGGTGTTGGCATGGCAACCCTGTAGCGCTTGACTGTAAGTATAATGTGTCTGGATAAATCTGAGCCTGAGCTTGTCTTTTTATGTTGTCTAACTGAAAAAAAAAGGAAGAAATATATCACAAGAGTTGTGCTGCGTCTCAGTCTCCTGCTGAAACTGTCTGCACTCTGCCCTATTTTCTGATGGTTTGACTTTCAGACAAATATGTTACCTGTTGTGTGTTCTAATCCACAGTTTATATATTAGCTTGGTGCTCTTTGTCAGCCTTTATTTAGCTGTTCAGACTGTATTTTCTGTTTGTGAAGTTAATCAAGATAAATGCTCCTTTCAGGAATAGAACAAAGGTCAGGGTCTATTTCCACCTCCTGCTGTCCTGCATCTGATCTGAAGTTAAAGTCTGTTGCATCCCTGCAGAAAGCTGTTACTGAAGGGACTCAAAACTTAGCCTATTTATTTATTGTTTTATTTCGAACATGTGAAGACAACTCAGCCTAAGTCGGACGAATCGTGAACAAAGTTTCAGCAGCGCAGTCGGTCAGGATCGCACATTGCTCCAGGGAAAACCGGGCTCATTTCGTCGTCCTTTATTTAAAAAGAAGCACGGTCACAGAGTCGCCACAATAAAGAAGACTACATCTTTTCTGACTTTAAAAGCTCTGCACCACGGCCACTGTTTGAAATCATTGTCGAGAGGAACAGTCGCATTGATGGCAGTGTATGTAAGCGTTGCGTCCAAGTACTGAGCAGAACTTACTGGTTGTAAGTGCTGCTCAATTTCATCTTCTTGAGTAAACTCGGCTACTTCAGTTTGTATGTTTTAATTTCACAATAGGGCAAATCTGCCTCCTGGGAGGATCGATTAAAGTTGCTTTGTAGCTTGATTTAAACTTTCACTGCTCTCATTTAAGAGACACACTCCTCTGCACTTGACTCTGCTCTTTTCCAGGATGAAAATATCCATCTGACAATCTAAACTCACGTTTGTCTGCAGTTGCGTATCTACAAATGTGTGCGATCTCTCAATTTCAAGGAACTGAAAACTAAAGAAGCTAGAAGAGTTTAATAAAGCACCTAAAAACAGATTGGATTAATACACTACTTCCCCCCCCCCCTCCTTGTCAGACACACAACCTCACAGAGATGCTGAGATTACAAGTCCTCGCCTCAGGCTTTGTTTCTCATATCTCATCATCAGTCAGCCGCCGTTACATAACCGCTGTCTGTGTGAATGTGTGAGCACTAAGAGAATCCATTTCATTTAGACAGTGCCAGATTTGAACAGAAGTTATCTTTTCATGCAGAGCAGGTCTAGACACCACTGTGGTAAAGAACGGGCATGAACAGGAAAAAACCCCCCCCCCCCATCAATATTTAATTAAAAGTAAAAAATGAGGCTGTTTGACGACTCACATTTTTTGTAACATCTTAAAAACTGAAGCTGCAGCTTCTGATTCATGCATGCAACCTGCCACTTCTTCTTGTACAGAGCAGCTTCGGCCTGATATTCCCTTTTAATTGTGCTTGAATAAAATAAGAAGATGGTGTCATGACAGATTGATGGGCTTATGGAGACAAATCGTTGCCGTTATTCTTTCTGCATTTGTTCAGCTTGCGAGGCTGTCACACTTACAAAGTTTTGACTAATTAAAAAATTGGACGAGTGTTTGTCAGGCTGCTCTTTTCCTTCTTTTCTTCTCACACGTTTTCCAATGAGCAATTAAATACCCCATTATGCCTCCAGGAAGTTGGTAGCAATTCACATTCATTTAGATAAGTTGATTTCCTGAAATAAAGTGTGTCGATAATGTCAGCGACTGATGATTCGTGCGGGATTTCATGTTGTCTGAATGCTGTGCAGCTTCATTCTTCAGTGCACAGTTCAGTTTTCTGCATGTTTAATGAACCAGTCAAAGGGGAGCTGCTTTAAAACAGACCCCAGTCAGGCTAATCACCCCTCCTTCCTCTCCTGAATTCATTCATACAGTTAGGAATCCACACTGACAGCAGCAGCAAACCTCCCTGCATAGACTACCTAAAAAGCTGCTCTAATAAATCCCCACAGGAAGGCTTTCTACTCTGTAATTTGTTGACTGCTGCATAGACTCTAGAGAGTGGCAATACTCTTAAATGCACTTATAAACACAGGCACACATAAACACAGACACACACACACACACGCATGAACATATCCACACACATTATTGCCCCTGAGAAGGACTTGAGAGTGGTACTCAGGGAAGAATGATTATAGATGGCATTGAATTTCCTGCTCTGCAAAGTGAGCAAGCAGTGTTTAGCCAGGAGGGATCTGCTTATTGCACATGTTTACACCGTGGCACTACTTGGCAGCCGCGTCGCATTATTGTAGTGTTTCCGACGGCTGCAGAGGAGGTAGAAAAGCAGGGCGCTGTGAGGCCTGTTTCATGCACGAGTTGCCTGTTTCTGTAGTACGTTTTGACGTTCACATTTTGGCTCGCTGGTACAGAACTGACAAAAGCTTTCACATCCTCATATTAAAGGGAGTGAGCTACTCAGTATACTGTATCTCCTTCCCTTTTTTCTCCCCCCCCCCAGGTCTTAATGAAAAACCACTTGAAGGCGAGGACACGCTGTTTGTTGTTGACTGTTAGCCTGCAGATATGTGTAGTTACTGCACGGTTATGCATGAAGCGCTGCTCTCCCTGAACCTGGAGCTGTTGTATTTGTTATAGAGAACAGGTTGTAATTGAATATTCTCTCTGAGCCGGCTGCGAAAGCTCATTACCTGCCGCTCTGCGCCAAAGACTCGGGAGAGAGGGAAGAGGGACCCTCGGGGAGAGACGAGAAGAAATCCAGTGAAGAGATTGATTCAGTAAAAAAACAGTCAAGTCATGAAAAATAAGAAATGTGGAGATCGAGAGATCCAGTAGATGACTAATCGTTGGCTGTCGCTCCAGCTTCAGCTTTATAAAACTTTTTAGTCAAGGATTATGTGATGAGATGTCACCTTCTACTTGCAGAGATGTGTGCAAGTCTCCCCGTGAAGTGTTGTTGTGTTGCTATGGGTTAGCAGTGAAACTAATCGGAGCATTTCAAATCCATTCTGACACCAGTTCTGATATCTGGACCTTTACAGCAGTGCAAACAATAATACATTTAATATTGATGGACATTGATTTCTGGCTTTGACAGACATAACCTACCTGAAACCAGTGGATTTAAAGTAGCCTAGATACATTATGGCTTTGGATCAGTGTATTGACGTGCAAAACACTCGGATAACATTTTTGGCATTCTTCATTTAAGAACAACTAGTTTCAGTGTATTTGTGTGATATTTCATCCGAATCAATGTAACATTGCAGTGGAACCAAATGGCTTTACTGTAGACTAAGAAATCTGGTGTGTTGAGTCACCTTCCTCTCTCCTCCCCCTGCCTGCATCAGTCTGATGTTACTGTGGCTTTTAATTAGTGTAGTGCCACAGATAAGTCTTGTACCATTCACTTCGCAACAAAACACACAGCTGCAATTTGATGACATTTCGGTCATTTAAAAAGTGTTTAAAGGCTTGTAGATCATTTTTCTGAACTAAACGGAACGATGGTGATTCAACTTAACTCATGTTTGACTGATCTCGAGTGTGTTATTATTTTAATTTATTCATTAGTTGATTTGTCTAAATTAAACCCGATTGAAGTTGTTGATCTGTAGTAAGATGTTCGGATGTAAAGGGAGAGAGAATTGAGAAAGCAGTGGATGATGGAAAGAGGGAGGGAAGCAAACAGTGAATGAGAGCTGTGCAGGTTGATGATGAGAAGAGAGAGAGAGAGAGAGGCAGAGTTTAACTCATTTAATTGAAGCTAGCTCAGTGCCTCTTGTTATTCTGGCCTTGTACATTCCTCCACTGTAAAACTGAGCAGAGAGAGATCGACAGACACAGTGACGAAGGGAGAGGAGAGGAGGCAGGGACTGCTGCGCAGAGAGAAAGACAATGTGATGTGACACGGTTGGAAAAAGGTGGTGGGGGGGGGGGGGATGGGGGGCTTAGAGCTATCTTGTAGGAGTTATCAGGTTAAGCCACCCACCAGCAGCTGTCACCATGGTGATACCATGGTAACAGCCAGGTGTCTCACTAGCAAGGAGCAAGGCCGTGCTTATGTAAAGGTGCTTCCTGCTCTCATTATTTCTGTCTCCATCTGTCTCATTCAGATTCATTCACAGGTTTCTTTGCGAGAGTAAAGAAACAATGGTGCCAATCCAACCTTCAACAAACGCTTGATTTATGATCAGTGTGTCATCTGTGTTTATCTTTGTCTTTAATTAGTCCAATCATACTGTAGGTAGGACTTTGGCAAACAGGACTTTATGACACATACAGATTTTTTAAAAGCATTTTGTTGTTTTATAACCCAAACATCTGATGGGGAAATTGATCATAGATTTGTAGAAAGTGTGTGATAATGAGTGTTAGTCTCAGACTTTTTGCTTGTCTTTTTAGTGTGTTTTTATGGATGATGGTCACACAGGACATGTGATCTCTCAAAGGCAGATTATAAAATGTGTGATTGATGGGTCACTGTTTCGGTCATGTGTGAAGTGGCCTACCTGTTTAAAAAAAAAAAAGATATGTGTGTGTGTTTATGTTTCTGTATGGCTCTTACATTCTTAAACCTATAAGCTGATTTGATAACGGGCTTACAGAGATCTATGCTACATCCACTGGTGTTAGCTCTGTTACATCACTGCAGCCGCCTGTGCGTGCGTGCGTGCGTGTGGTTGTCTGTGTGCGTGTGTGTATACGTTTACACGTGTGTGTTTGTGTCACTCTGTCACTGTGAGTGGGTTAGTTGGGCCGGGGGGTTGTAGCGTAGAGGGCCAACGCTCGGCACATGGAAACACACTGGGAACAATGACACACACGTGCTCGTGCCATGCAGGCCCTGCAGGAAAGACACACTAAGCAAAGGCACGGAGACACACAAGAACTCACGCAGGCACGCACGCACACACACACACACACACACACACACACACATACGCATGCACGCAAACAAACCATAACAAACAAACATACACACACACACTCACATGCACACTTTGCTCTGGCTCTTAAAGGCAAACTGTACCGCTTATAAATACACATTAAGCCTGATAGTAAATATCACCATCATGTCTGCATCCTAATTAAATTAAATTAAATTAAAAAGCAAATGTGTATTTTTTTGGTCTGTTTTTTTGTGTGTTAAATCTGTTTTTGTGGATGTTAGTGATTTAGGATGAAAGAAGAAAAACGTCTGTGACTCCCCTCTCGTGGGATTATGTCCAGCAAATTACAACCAATCAGATGTAAACTAAATTTATTCATGTCTCCTTTCAGAAGTTTGGGCTGCACATTATTATTGTTGTGGTAAAAAAAAAAAACTATTGAAGAGGTTATTGAAAAATGTAGATGCCGTCTGTATTTGGAGATTACAGTAGATGAAGAAAATCAAGTCGGTGATGGGAAATGATCTTGTTTGAGAAAGCTGTAAAGATGATGAGGTAGCAAATGTTCAAGGAAGCAGCAGAATATTGAACCACAGACAACTAAAAGGAGAGTAAGGCAGCTATGAGAGGAGAGAGGAAGCTGTGGAGACAGATGGGAGTTGATCCAGCGGAAGAACGCTCCTCAGGGTCCTCATATCCGTCTCCTGTTTCCTATTAAATAAGTGAACTAGGACCTGCATGCCTCCTGATTTGAATGTGTTAATCTAACACATGGGACAGGTATTTGTGTACAATGTGTCGCTATAATGTTTCTCATGCTCTGTTCTGTCTTGTTTTTTTTTCCCCATCTGTATTGCAGATAAACCTGCGGCTTATTTTAGTCAGCGGGAAGACGAAAGAATTCCTCTTCTCTCCCAACGACTCGGCAGCGGACATCGCCAAACATGTTTATGACAACTGGCCGATGGGTGAGTCGGTGCACTGAGACACCTGTTTGTTACCTGCAGACAGACCAGCAGCTGTCACTTCAATCAAGGATGAAAAAGGAATGAACTTTCTTATCTACCCTCGATTTAATAGTTATAATTCTTACAGTCTCATCGGCTGTTTTTACACTCAAATTAAAACAGCATCAAATATTTGGATTGTTGAAAGTGTTTTTGCCCCACCACATTGTGCATCAAGAAAGTATCCTGTTGTTGTCTTTTTTGTAATTAAGCACGTCGCATAAGCGCAGCATCTGTGTGTTTGTATGAGCACTAATTGTGAACAGTTTAGCTGCTAAAGCACTTGGAAAGCAGCTGTTCTGACTAAGTTATAGGCCATATTTCTATAACACATAAAGGCAGATGAAAGAGCTGAAATCAAAACCACTCTGTGATAATTATTATCATTGATTGTCATTTCATGTTGTAGCGTGGGATCACAGTACAGCCACCTCTTCTTCCCTCACCGCTTCAGGGTCGACCTTACGCCACCTTCAAATCTAAACAGACTGTTGCCTTTTCCCACGATGCGCCGACTCTAGTCTGCTTTATGGGCAGCCCACAGTGCATGAAAAACCATAAATTATGCTGACTGATGCAGATTCTACTTGACAAGAGGGCTTTTCCTTTCACTCCACTCAGTTTTGGAAGCGCCTCGCGTTCCACCCAGACAACAAATCTCAACCCTGTGAGACCCGGAGCAGGCTCTCAGTCAGCAGCAACACCCTCCGCTTAGCTGGACACAAACATCTGGCGTCCAGACTCTGCTGCCGTCTCTTGTTTTCTCTCTCATTTAAATGCTCTCACTTTTTGTCCTCAGCTCTTCCCAAGCCACACCTTGTGTTCTTCAACTCTCATTTTCAGTCATCCATTCCACAAAGCCATCTTATTATACATTCTAAATAAATGAAGGCTCTAAAATGTCTTAAAATATCTTCAGCGCGGTTGTTGGTGGCCTTTTTATGTCACCATGCAAATCTTTTGACCACACTGTTAACCCTTAAGATTTATGTAGTGGTTTAAAATGTAAAGCTTTTCATCAGGAAGTCAGACAGAGCCCTTTGAAGACTTGATACATGTTGACTTTTTAAATCGTCAATCTGTTGTCTTTGACCTTTCAGTAGCAATATTCTATGAACAAAACTTTGTTAGTTAGATCTTGTGGGCAATACAAGGGTTGAGCAATGTGATTATTGTCCCTGTTGTTTCTCAGATTTTATATGAAAGGTTGTCAGTCACTTTTAAGGCGAGGAAAGTTTGTTTATTAAGCACATTTCAGCAACAATGTGCTTCACGCAAGACATCAAAAGCATCGCTGACGAAGGGAAAAGAAACATTAAGCCAGATTAAAACGAGACCAGAGAGAAATAATGTGGGCATTTAGGATAAAAGAATCATTTCTGAGAGCAAGCTTTCAACAGGAAAAAGATGTTGTTGATTTCCTCTCAACTCTCTCTTTCCATCCATCTCTTCCTTTTTTTCAGACTGGGAGGAAGAGCAGGTCAGCAGTCCCAACATCCTGAGATTGATCTACCAAGGCCGTTTTCTACATGGAAATGTAACATTAGGAGGTGAGAAAAAACCCACATGTGCTCACATGCACACAAAATCACAGCAGTGTGTTGCTGGAAAGTTCTTTGCTGTTCTCATCCCTTTCCTGCGCTGCAGAACAGAGGTACCTCAGTGCTCCGGACAAGCCTGCTTTGACTGAGAGAGGGAGGGGAGAGGAAATAGAGAAAAAGAGGGGAAAGAGGGTGGTCAGGAAAAGGGCAAGACTGCATGGCAGGAGCAGCACAATGAAGAAACAGAAAACCTGTGTGTGTGTGTGTGTGTGTGTGTGTGTGTGTGTGTGTGTGTGTGTGTGTGTGTGTGTGTGTGTGTGTGTGTGTGTGTGTGTGTGTGTGTGTGTGTGTGTGTGTGTGTGTGTGTGTGTGTGTGTGTGTGTGTGTGTGTGTGTGTGTGTGTGTGTGTGTGTGTGTGTGTGTGTGTGTGTGTGTGTGTGTGTGTGTGTGTGTGGGGGGCTTTTAAGAAAACTTAGCCCTTTTCATTTAAGCTTAGGTTTAAATGCTGCCCCTGAGTGATGTGATTATTCCCTTGATTCTTGATTCTACAATTTATTAAATGATGGTTAATTTCAGATGAACATTCAGCTTATATAAAACATTTCGATCAAGACATTGTTTTTTACTATGTGCTGAGCGTTTTTATAACGGGAGTGCAGCGGCTCGTAAACTTTTCATAAAGGGGGAAAATGGCTTTAGCTGCTTTAGTGAGAAAAATAAATAAAAACAAATATTGCACAACAGAACGACCTCAGTCAAACATTTGAGACTTTGCTCTACATTTTATTAATTCATGATGTTGCTTGAAAGCGGTTCGCTGCTTTCTATTGGAGCTCAACGTAGCAGACAGTTACAGAGAGCTGTTTAAAATAGATACTGATGGTTAATGACTTTGCAAAGACACTCATACTGTAGCTCACTGAATAACCTTTACATCCCTTCTCTCTCTCTCCCCCTGCCAGCTCTCAAACTGCCCTTGGGGAAGACCACAGTGATGCATTTAGTTGCCAGAGAGACTTTGCCCGAGCCAAATTCCCAAGGTAACCAGCTTTCTGTCTCCCTCCTTCCTTGCAGCGAACCTTTCACACGCCAGGCTTTAAACGTTCTGCTCTGGGGCCATTATTTATTTCTGCACATAGCTTCTGTTTTGGAATGCTAACTGGTGCAAATAATTGGCTCTCTTAAGTGTTTCCCTAAGATACGGCATGGCGTGCAGAATATACAACTAATAAACCCTGACTTTATTAGGTACACCCTGCTAGTACCTGGTTCGGTCACTCCTGTCTGTAGATTTGACTCAATTCTTTGTGGTTGTTAAACATGGTGCTGGAAGTGATTCACTGAGATTTGACCTAGCTTCCATGTGATTGGTTAATTCAAAATGTTGGTTAATAAGCAGCTGATGGAGTCCGATTGATATTAACAGGCCAGTGCAGTGATAAATAGAGCATCTTTCTTTTAGCCTACCACTTTGACTGTGTAGGATCAGTGTTTGCTTTGATGATGACGATTATGTGTGTGTGCGTGCGTGTGCGTGTGTGTGTGTGTTTCCAGGTCAGAGGAATAGAGAGAAGACTGGGGAGAGTAACTGCTGCGTCATCCTGTAAATAAACACCTTCGCCCCTGGCCCTCCGTCATTCTTCTCATCCGTTCTCAGCCCCCGACATCCTGGACCTTAAGAGCTCGTCCCCCTGTCCTGGAGCCTGTCCACAGTGCGGATATGCATACAGAGAAATGCACACACACTCTTCTTGTATTCTTGTTTTCATACCCCCTCTCTGAAACTCACACTTCCATAGAAAGACAGCAGGACGATCCAAGAACAGATTCAGAAGCATGAAATTGATCAAAAAAGGAGTTTATGCATTGTTTTATACGTGATTTGTTGTCATAACTAAAACAATGAGAGGAAGGAAGTGGACTTTGGTGCATATTTAATTTTTTGGTTATTTTCTTCTTAATACACACCTCCAGCCTTTTGCTATCCTCCTACACACACAGATCAACACAAACCTTTTCTAGCTACCCTCAGCAGGTCTGGTAAAAGTGTGTTTCTAGCTGGCTCCTCGTTGTCTAGCTGGATGTCCTAATAATGCAGTGGCCAAGTGTGTGTGTGTAGCTTTGTTTTCTCATACAGACTGCTGAGAATTTTAACCACACACACACACACACTCACACACACACACACACACACACACACACACACACACACTCACACACTCACACACAAACATACACAGGCGTTCAAACACTTGGGCGTCCTGTCTACACATCCAACCATATGTTCCTGTGTGATCTCCCTTGGTGCAGCAGACGAAGCTTAGACGTGCCTGATCAGATAACTCAAGCAAGGATACACACACACACACACACACACACACACACACACACGCACACAGTAGATGCGATGCACACTGATACACACACACAGACACATACACTTGTGTCCTTTTTACTGCCCTCCTCTCTGTGTGCCTTTAAAGGTCACAAGAGAGAACTCTTTCTGTTTTGTCTGCAGAGCACTGTAGAGACGAAGCACGTCAATCTTTCAGTCGTCATATTTTAGCCAAACAAAGCCTAACAAACAAACAAGTAAACAAACAAACAATCCGTGGCGGTTGTCTTGTTTAGGTTATTTGTTTGTCCATTACATTTGTGACTGTGTTTTTGACAGTCCATGCATATTACTGACCGACCAGTGTTGTGATTAAAATACGTCATGTCAGTTTCCTCCTCTTCCTCCTCTTCCTCTCTGATAGGAACGCCTCCTATTTGTGCTCCTTTTATAACAGTGTTGTGAAGGATCTCTGTTCTGGCAGTTACTGTCCAAGAAGGGGAAATGAAAATGTTCCTCATTTGTCTTACTTTGCGCTTCTTAATCTGCTCTCTGCATTAATAAGTCCATTTTGCACAATTTAAGCATGTGCTCCATCAGATTAATACACATGTATATGAGTTTTATTGCTTTATTTTATATTTTTCAAAAGGAAGTAATGCTCCAGACAAACTAAGGTAATGTGTACAATATATTTAATATGAATCTTATATAGGACATGATGACTCTAGATCTTGTTGCTATACAGTATATCGGTGTGTAGTCTACGATTGTGTATACGGTTAGCTTCTAGCCTGTTCACAGTCACTCGCTGACAATGTCTTGTGCTTAGCAGCAGGAAAAAAAGACCTCCCTAATCATTGACGGACTGTACTTTTATTTTCTTCTGTGCTCTTTTATTATTTTTTTCAGTTGTTTATAATTTAACGTAATCCCTTTTCTTTGTGTGTTAATTTTTTTGTTTGTTTTCAAGAAATGCGTTGTAATAGCACTATAGATCTTTCAAAAAGAAATATTGTTTATATTGATCAGGGTTCAAATCTGTACAGAGATAAACGTTTTCAAACCAATTGTAAATAGCACTAATACTCCCTCTACCCTCTCTAAACTTTAAAAATGGGAAACATCTGTAAACTAAAATAAAGGTTATTGAAGTGCACTGCTTCCTTTGGTCATTACTTAGCTCACATCATCCATAAAATGCTTAAGTATTGAATGATTTTTGCTGCCTTTAAATGTTTTATCAGCTTTGATTTTGAAGATTTATAAATAAAGTCGAAGATATGTATAATAAGCACTGAAAATTAAATGTTTGTGAGTCTTCAAACTCGGCTGCTGTCAAGTCTTATAAGGAAACCCTTTGACTGTTAGGTTCTGATAGTATTTTTCGGTCTATTATTGTTACATTTATGTTCCTACACTGCCCTCTTGTGGAGAAATTCACTACATGCCATTTTATTTAGTCATAAAGTGATCACAGTGGGAATTTGTGTGCTCTCTTTTATTGTTGAATACATTTTTTTAGCAAATAATTTTTGGAAGAAATTAATTATCAAGTGATAGCAGAGCAAGATTGACTTTAATAACGACACACTTCACGTTATTTTCCACATAAGGGAAAACATTCCCTGGAGATCAATCGAGTCATCTTATTTTATATGAATTAATACAATTTTCGTACATTTTAATTTACTATTTTGTACTGCACTAGTAAACACTGGGTATTTTTTGTTTAAAAGCAACACAAATATTAAACATTTTAGAGAAACGTCCATGTGAATTATAAATTAGCGAAATTAATGAATAATAATTGAAAGTAAAGAAGATTCTTTTCAGCTCATTTAAACACAGCCTAAGCTGACCCAGTTGACATCAACTTGCAGGATATCTGAGGATATTCATCCTGTAACAAGTCACGCTGCTGACTTAGTCCAAACTCAAAGGATTCTGTTCAGTTTATTTCTAGGGTATAGCCTAGAAATAAATAAATAAATAAATAATAATTAATAAACCTGCTCATGAACTGCTGCTCTTTGATTTGTTTCTTTTTAACTTTATTGGCCTGTTTGCCTTTTAACTTGAAATTTTGTGTGTCAGTCTGTTATTATGCATACATCATATCAAATTAACACTAATATTAACTGATTCTGTATGGTATAGACCAGGTATATCCCTAAGGGGACAGAGTAGGAAATAAGAAAGGTAAAGAACAGAAAAAAATATATAGGAGTCTCAATAAAAAGATTTAAGAGAGGATTAAAAAAAAAAAAGCTTATTATTTGGCTGGCTTAAATTATCCTAATTGGCAGAGAGTTCATAGTCTGGGGGTTCTGACGGCAAAGGCCTGGTCACCGTTGTTACAATGCAGGATTTATGTCCAATCAGCAGAGCTGAATCCATTGAGGGAACGACCAGCCACATATAGAGTTCCTGTAAAAGATCTCTTTCAACATTAGCTGCAAAATCTTATGCAGACTGTTTGAAACTGACAGCCAGTTCAATGCTGGCAGAAATGTTGATGCCTGTTAAAAAAAAAAGCTCCAGCTGGACTGTCAAGCTTCAGTAAAGGCTGTAATAACATGTCAGTATTACATGGGTTATTTATTCAGGTTGTGCAGTATTTATTCATCACACAGGCATACATTTCACACTACAGCTGTAACTCTAAATTAAATTATTACTGATGTCCTGCATTTCGTACAGTCACACTGTCAGTACAGAAGTGGATTGATCTCTAACCAAAGACTGTCCTGAGGCACAGATTGCAGTGAGTGTAAAAGTTAAGTGAAAGAGTTAAGTCATATCAAACCCATCTTCTAAGCTCAAACCAACACTTGGTGCTTACAGTCTACAAGTTGAAGGCAGGATAGTGTCATAACCTGGCTCGTGGGTAATGACAAAAGACAGGAGCTGTACGAGAAGAGAAGGATTTTTTTTTTTTACAAAAACATGTTACGTAAATCCAAAACAAGAGAGATGAGGTGTGTAAAGGCATTATGTGGTGGGAGTTGTTGAAAACTGCACTAACGCAAGAACTGAGCGTCAGCCAGGCTTAGGCAGAAGAGAGCAAGAGGTGCAGGAAGCTGGGCTTTATATCCTGGGTGTAGCGATGGCCCTGGTGATCTATCAGAATGCTTCATCACTGTGGCACCTCAAAGACAATACACAAGAGCACACACCTGCACACACACACTCAAAGCTGGGGTCGTCACAATAGTAACACCTCTGTTATGCCTTGGATATGTGTAACGCACAGAGGAGGAGTGGTGGGGCAAAGTGGCGACGCCTCTGATCTGACATCAGATAGTAACAGAGGGAAGACGATGGCAATGTGTAACATCAAGCTGGCAGCGTGAAGCAACGCTGTGTGTGTGCATGCCTGAGAGAGTGCGTGTGTGTTTGAGAAGCTCCTACTGTGTGAGCACACGTCCAGCTTCTGGTGCTTCTGCAATGCCCTAACACATTATGAAACACAATTGGACACCAATCTAACAGTGATGTGGATACAATTTCTAAGTACAAAGGTATTGTGATAGTGAAACTTTGTAATAACGCTGTTGGGCATAATTGTAGTCTGACACCTACACCAGTGAACAAAAAAACCCCACAAACCAGAGGCCCAGTCCAAAAAAAGAAACTAAATATAATCAAAAGTACCAGCATTTGTTTCACACCAGAGCTTGTTTTAAAATGAAATGGAGGGAGCATAATAGACACTATATGTATTATTATTATATTATATTATTATTACTATATATTCTTCAACAATAATGCTGTTACGTGAGCTGGTTGCCCTAATTGTCTACCTTCTTAAAACAATTTATTTCCAATCATTTTTATTCTGTTTAATATTCTGATTATAGTTCATCAAGAACATGATCTTAATTACATATTTCTCAATTATTTTTGGTATTGTGAAAATTAAAAAAAAAGTATATTTTTCTTTTCCTATGTCACCAAGTTCATTGTGGTAAATATTGTTGTGTGTCTCTGTCTGTATGAGGGAAGCAGGGAGCCTCTCCCAGGATCAATTAGTTCCTTTAGTCATAACAGGTTAGCGGTAGACTGTTGTCCTCTGGGACTCAGCTTGGTAATGAGAAAAACAGATCATGTCCCTATTGAGGAGGAATGAGAAGTTAACAGTGACTTTTCTGTGATTTATTCTCCTGGGTCAGAAGAAATGACAGACTTGTTTGTAATGGATCAAAGGTAGTGAAGTTCATTTTATGATCTATGATGGGGGCATAAGAAGTTTTCTTGCAACTAAAGTAACTAATAGCATTACTACAGTGCAAACTGTGAGTATGACTGCTACAACTACAAATGCAAATTCAGCCAGCAATAATACTGTTAACATAACTAAAGTTACATCTTTTTTTTTTTATCTTAGTCCTAATAAGTATTATTGCATCTTTAGCTACTATGTCACCATGACAACAAGCAATACCAATCTGCACGGTGAAAAAAATGTACAAATCGAAAGTTGATTGTTTGTTAGTGTATTGTTTATTTAATCAAAAGTAGCTTCATCATTGATCATCATCATTAATGCACTCAGTAATGCGTTTCTGTATGTACATCAGGCAGGGCTGTAAACTTACTTCTGTTTCTAAAATGTGTTAGAACACCAAGCTGCCGTTGTTTTGTTTTTTAAAATCCAAATAAACTTTCACAGACTCATCTTATTAACAGGTGATTTGTTCTCTTTGGATACCAACTTGTGCCTCTTTTCTTTGTGAAGACACAAAAAAGTACAAAGTATTTCGGCAGGCCTGCAGCATTGGTTGCATTTTTCAAGTTGTCCTCTTTATTACGTCTTTCCAGACATGTCTCTCTCTGAGGGAATGAGTAAATTACCCCGGGAATTAAATCCATTTATCTGGCAACAATCCTGCATTGCCTTAATATTTAACCCCTTTGGACTATATCCCATGTAATAGCTTGAGTTCAGAGGCATCAAGGCCCTGGAGTTTTAATAATCTCTTGAGGATGCTCCTCTATTGTTTTTGGCACAGGTTGAAATAGATTAAATTAGTAAGAATCGGCATGTTTATGAGGAATACAGAAGTGATGTTTTTTCAATTGATTTTCGAGGTTTCATTTTCAATAGTCAAATGTTGTTATTCTTTGCATTACTTTTGTCTAAATACTATATCTAATTTTTTTGTCAGATCAATATTGATATTGGTATCAACCCCAACAATCCCATGTTAGTCGGCCTTGTTTGTATTTCTTGCTGGATGCCAGGAGTTCACAACCTTTATGACCCCACGGACCAGACAGCAGCTGTACATTTCTGACCGACTGATGGGGTTGCGGTTATTATTATGGCCCCCCTTTACTATATGTCATGTTAAGATTTATAAAGTACATTAAAAACCCAAGGCCAGCTACTGGTCTGAGGCCTGGTGGCTGAGAACCTCTGCTGTATGTTACTGTACAGTGCATGTCTATAACAGCTCCAGGTATTGACTGGAGTCTGTGAATATTGAGAATATCTGTCAATAAAAGAAGCATGTTGTGAATCACTCATCTACCCCTCAGAGGCAGTTTCAGGCATTGGACATTACTATTGATCAAATTACTACAATGTTTATGCTGATAATCTCATTTGTATGCACAAAGAGGCATGCTAGAGACCGAAATGTAACAACTACCCAAAAAATAAAAATGACCTAAAATGTTGTAAAAAAAAAAAAAAAAAAAAAAAAAAAAAAAGGAAAAAAACAAAACCCAGAAGGTAATAACTGGTCGATAATATAACAAAATGCTGAGTCCAAAACATAATAACTTTTTTGGTCAGTTATTACCTTAAGGGGCATTTCGGGTCGTTGTTACATTTCGGGCTCTAACAGGGCATCAATGTGAACTTAACTTCGTACAGCCGCTTTAAGAGTGATTCTTTTAAGTTTTATTGGTCTGAAAAATAACGTAAAAATAAAAAATGTAGTAGCTCAACGAAGTCCAACTTTTTTATTCAACTAAATTCAGCTGTCAAAAACAAAATGCACCCAAACACACACTCTCCCTCTTGTAGTTTGGGAAGCAGCAGTTTGCTAACTGTGTCATCATCCTGCATGACCAGTGTCAACAAACAAGTCATTAACAGCCTCATTAGGCAGAGTTGTTGTGGGTTACAACAAGGGAGTAAAAAAGCTGCTGTGTTGGTGAGATCTGAGCAACTTTCTTCAAGTTTGTTAAAATCTTCCACCACAATAAATGCAGATTTGGCTCCTATTATAGTGATATTGATATCCCTAAAAGATATTGAAAATTCATTAATGAGACACAGGTGAAGTACAGTTAATCATGTTGTGACATTAAAGAATATTAAACTACATTTAACCATCGGCTTTCTTTATTGTTTACTCAGGAGCAACAATGTCCCTTTAAATTGAAAGAAAAAGTGCAACACATTCATCCTGAATATTATCGACATCAGCTGATACGACTTTTTTTTAATCGGGATAACATTTTTAATCATATTGCCAAACCCTTATCAAATTTCTTTCTTACTGTAATACCATAAACACCAACACATCTGTCCATCCCGTATACAGTATCTTCAAAATCCCTGCATTTATTTTTTGAAAATCTAATGTCAAGTATTGCTTCAACAGCCTTTTTATGATATTGGTTTTGTGCTGGCTGGGACAAAGCTGTGATTATTATATGTTTGGTATACCCAGATCATAACATGAGGCATCAGCTATTAATTGCAATTTGAATTAAGCATTTGTAGACGTATTTATATAATCTATATAAACAATAGCTACTTACCCTAAAGTGATGACTTGGTATCACTGTCCTTTGAAAGATAACTTTCATCGTCCTATTGTCAAGTTACCTACAAGTTCAAAATAAATAAAAAATAAATAAATTAAAACTTAATGCTTCTGTGAGTCACAAAGATGTTTCATGCCAAGCAAGGCTCCATACACAATTGCTTGGTTGGATTTTATCTTAGTGTGTCTTCTAAGGATGTCGCTGCTCAGGTATTTTGTTTATGTAATCAACAAATTAAGAAGGTTTGTCTGCTGCTGATTGGCCTAGACGCAGTAGACCAAGGGGACCAGTTTTTATATGTTTTATATATATTTAACATGACCTGAGAAGGGCTGCTCTTATAAACCATTAATGTTTAAAAGGTTAGACAAAGCTTTGAGTCTGACAAAGAACTACAGAATATGATATGAACACAGTGAAGAAGACGTTCTTTGAATTTAACCACTTGACTCTCCTTTTACAATGAACTTATTCAACTCTGCTCTGGGGAAGAACATCACTTTTGTGCATCCTGCTTATTTCATAATAAGCGGTTTATCTGGCATCCCGAATATCAAATATTATTGTGTCTTCTTCTTTTTTGTTTATGTTATTTCAGTGATATCCTAGTTATGTCCTCAGTTGTTTTTACCCTGTACTTATATTTTGGCTTCCACTAGTTTTTATCTTATTAAGTTATCTATATATTGGCTGGCCAAAGTGGCCTCAGTACAAGAAGGACTCAAGGCCTTTAAAACATGCATAGGTCATCTGTCTTTGGTGGCAATCTATTTCATTCCTCTGTTGATCACATTTACCTTGATGGAAAACATTCATCCCAATGCCAGGATCATAAACTTGTCTCTAACTTCCGTCTTTCCCCCCATGTTGAACCCAATCATTTATGTTCTGCAAACAAAAGAAATCAAAGAATCTTTGATACGGCTACTAAAAATGAGAAAGAAATCTCAAATATCGAGAACAAAAATATTCACAATGTAATAGCGAAGTCCCAGCTTTGGGATTTTATTTGTAGACTGTTTGCAGTGGTAAATGTGAAAGGAGGCAATTTTGAATGAAGTATTGAAAGATGTTTTTCTCTTAATCTGTGAAAACAGAAATGAATAATTTTAAGGTTATAGTAGAAGACTGAAAATAGACATACGACATATGGCATACCTCTTATGAAAATGTCTATTTTAGTTGCTGTGGTATCAGACAGGTATCAATATTATTTGATTTTTAAACTAAAAAAAGTGTCAAAGTTCAATTTTTTTGTTCCACGTCAACTTTAAATAACTAAAACTTTGTGTTGCACGCTTAAAAACATTATTGAAGTTTTGCTTCGTACTTCTTTAAGTGAGAGCTACGCATCATGTTTATTTATTCATCCAGTTTTGCCTTTACTATTATACAGTTATGACTTGGAGAGAAACAAATCCAAATCATCTTCAGGTCCAATGAGGGGCCCCTTCCTCCATTGGGGGCCTGGATATTTTAACAGTTTTTTAACATGTGAGAATAAGAGAGCAGTTTGAGCTCCAAGACTATTGATCATTACACAAATGAAATCATTCCTCAATCAGGCTCAGTATGTGCACATTTGCACTTTTTGATGGATGTCCAGATAAAATGGCCATGCTCTCAGCTATCCCTAGATTCATTTGAGCCAACTGTGTTATGATTTGGGTTTTTGTTAGTGTGTGCACTTTTGTTGTTTGCTTTCCCCGTTTGTCTTCTCCTCCTGTGTGCTCCCCTTCCCCTTGATTACAATTTGTTTCAGCTGCACAACCAGGTGTCACTCATTCCACGTCTCGTCAACTCCTCCTCTTAAGCCGGCTCTCCACATGCAGCCGGCGCCAGAGTATTGTCAACCCTCCGTGCTCCCAGTCCAGACCTACCTGCCCCTTCGTGTCCTGTCGTCTCATCGTGTTCACTTGGATTCCACCTCACGCGTGCTGGATTAGGGTTTTTTGAGAGTCACTTGGATTATTGTCTACACTACGCACCTGAGCTTGGACTCTTGCTCATTATTGTCACCAGTGTCACTTTCCCTATTTATAATAAATTGTTGTTGTTACCTGATCCTTGGTCTCGCGCTTGGGTTCTATTCTGGTTCCGTAACAGAATACTCTGGCCAACATGGACCCAGCGGACCAGGATTCAGAGATTAGTGTTAGCTCCCTTCAGTTCGCTCTCTCCTCTCAAGGAGCCATGCTCGGGCAGCATGACCAGGCTCTGCGCAAAATGGTCGAGTCACTGCAGGTGATATCGACAAGCCTCAGTCGTGTTGAAGCGCAGCTAAACCCCGTTCAACCGACTGTTACTAACCCTGTTGTTCCCTCTCCCAGCCAGGCCCAGCCTCGTGAACCGTTCGTCCCTGCCCCAGAGAGATACGACGGAAAGTTGGGTGATTGTAGAGCTTTTTTATTTCAGTGTGCACTTGTTTTTGAGACTCAGCCACTCACTTACGGCCACGATCGTTCCAAGATAGCTTATGTTCTCGGGTTGCTATCGGGCAGAGCTAGGGCGTGGGGAACAGCCTTCTGGCACAACCCGCTAACTAGTCACGTCAATTACAAAGGTTTTTTCGAAGATATGATTTCTGTTTTCGATCATCCCGTGGCTAGCAGAGATACTGGGGATCAGCTGCTCAGCCTTCGCCAGGGTTCACTAAGCGTTGCGGAGTATTCCATTGATTTTCGCACATTAGCAGCAGAGGTAGGCTGGGATGATCAGGCCTTGCAGGCGATTTTTTCAAAGGGGTTAAACGGAGCAGTTAAAGATTGTTTGGTGGGCCGTCCTGAAACTAAGAACTTACAGGAATTAATAACTCTGGCTATCAAGATCGATAACCGCATCCGCGATAGGGAACGAGAGGAGCCCAGTAAAACCCCTGTTAAACCCCTTTTGCTTCCTGACACTAGTTTTACTCTGAGAGATAGTTCTCGTTCAGTTGTTACACCAGAGGTCCCTATGCAGTTGGGACGCAGCCGGCTAACTCCGGCCGAGAGAGACCGTCGCTTCAAACATAGATTGTGTATCTATTGTGGTGAAGGGGGACACCGCTTGATTAACTGTCCGGTTCGGTTAAACTAGGCCACTCACCAGTTTCAGCCGGGGTTCTGGTGAGTAGCGCAACTGTTCTTAATTCTCCCCGTAAACGTGTAAATTTGGAAGCTATCCTGTTAATTAACAATAAACCACTGTCATTGTTAGCTCTTGTTGATTCAGGTTCAGACGCTAACTTTATTGACTGCGAGTTCGTTCGTGAAGCCGGTATTCAGGTTCTCCCCGTTTCCCAGACACTAAGAGTTGATGGTTTAAATGGCCAGTCGCTAGCTCAAGTTGTGAGTGAAACCCCCCCGCTATCGTTGCTGTTGGCAGGTAATCACAGGGAGAGTTTAGCTTTCCACATTATGCCCTCATCTCATGCCCCCATCGTCTTAGGCCTCCCGTGGTTGCAGCTCCATAACCCACAGATTGATTGGTCCAAGGGTAAAATTACAAGCTGGAGTGAGTACTGTCATGCTAAATGCCTTACTTCAGCATCACCCTCATGTAAGACTCTTGGTGGTACTAAGTTTCCGGAACCCCCCGACTTATCTTCAGTGCCCTCAGTTTACCATCATCTAGGAGAGGTGTTTAGTAAGGAGAGGGCTCTCACCCTTCCTCCTCACAGGCCTTACGACTGTTCAGTTGACTTACTGCCGGGTGCCCCGTTTCCAACCAGTCGCCTGTATAATCTGTCAGGTCCTGAGAGAGAGGCCATGGAGAGCTACATAACAGAGTCCCTCAATTCAGGATTTATTCGTCCCTCGTCTTCTCCACTCGGAGCTGGTTTCTTCTTTGTCGATAAGAAGGATAAGACTCTCCGACCATGCATTGACTTTCGAGGCCTGAACAATATAACAGTGAAAAACAAATATCCCTTACCTCTCATCAGCTCAGCTTTTGAACCGCTTCAAGGCGCCACCATCTTCACCAAACTGGATCTCCGTAACGCCTATCATCTGGTTCGTATTAAGGAGGGGGACGAGTGGAAGACAGCGTTCAACTCTCCTCTAGGACATTTCGAATATCTCGTAATGCCGTTTGGTTTAACCAATGCTCCTGCGGTGTTCCAAGCCCTTATCAATGACGTATTGAGAGACTTTTTGAACCACTCTGTGTTTGTTTATTTAGACGACATTTTGATTTTTTCTCGTTCACTGGAGGAACACATTGGTCATGTGCAGAAGGTTCTGCAAAGACTATTAATGAACAAACTCTTCGTGAAAGCTGAGAAGTGCGAATTTCATACCCCCTCAGTCTCTTTTCTAGGATACATTCTGGAGAGTGGTCAGGTTAGACCAGATCCTGCAAAGATCGAAGCTGTCATGGAGTGGGAGACACCAACTTCTCGCAAGCAGCTGCAGAGATTCTTGGGCTTCGCTAACTTTTATAGACGTTTCATCCGGAACTACAGCCAGGTTGTAGCCCCCCTCACAAGACTAACCTCTCTCTCTGAACCTTTCCTGTGGTCTCCTGCTGCACAGGAGGCGTTTGCTGACCTAAAGAGAAGGTTTTCTTCAGCACCTATCTTGGTGCAACCAGACATCCAGAGACAATTCATCGTGGAAGTGGACGCGTCAGACATTGGAGTGGGGGCAGTTCTCTCTCAGAGGTCTTCCTGTGACCAGAAACTCCATCCGTGCGCCTTCTTCTCCCGCAAACTATCTCCGGCTGAGAGGAACTACGACGTGGGAAATCGGGAGTTGTTGGCGGTGAAGTTAGCCTTGGAGGAGTGGCGGCACTGGCTAGAGGGTGCTGAAACACCATTTGTGGTCTGGTCCGATCACAAGAACCTCTCCTACATCCAGACAGCCAAGAGGTTGAATTCTCGTCAAGCCCGGTGGGCGTTGTTTTTTACCAGATTCCATTTTACGGTCACCTACCGACCTGGGAGTAAGAACATAAAACCAGATGCATTATCAAGACAGTTTGATAGAGACAAAGAAACACAAAAAACTATTGACACGATTCTTCCCTCATCCTGCCTGGTGGCTTCGGTGACATGGGAGATCGAGTCAGCTGTCCGTAATGCCTTGAGGGATCACCCCGACCCCGGTGGGGGCCCAGATAACTGCTTGTTCGTTCCTGTTATTGTCCGTTCTCAGGTTCTTCAGTGGGGACATTCATCCAAGATAGCCTGTCATCCGGGTGTTTCTCGGACAACGGACCTGCTCAAAAGACATTTCTGGTGGCCATCCATGAACAGGGACATTAAGGACTATGTGTTGGCTTGTTCTGTGTGTGCCCGGGGCAAGGCGTCACATCGGCCGCCGGCGGGTCTGCTTCATCCCCTCCCTGTTCCGGGTAGACCATGGTCTCACATTGCGTTGGACTTCATCACCGGTTTACCCCCCTCAGAAGGTAATACTGTCATACTTACCATTGTTGACCGTTTTTCTAAATCTGCTCATTTTGTTGCACTCCCTAAATTACCCTCTGCTTCCGAGACCGCTGAACTGCTCACAGTTCATGTCTTTCGGTTGCACGGTATTCCCTCTGACATTGTCTCCGATCGAGGTCCCCAGTTTACATCACAAGTCTGGAGGGCGTTCTGTCAGGCACTGGGAGCTACGGTGAGCCTCTCTTCAGGATACCACCCACAGTCCAACGGCCAGACTGAGAGGGATAATCAGGACGTAGAGGCTATGCTCCGTTGTGTTTGCGCCCAGAGACCAGATAAATGGAGCCAGCATCTGTCATGGGTTGAATACGCCCACAACTCCCACACATCCTCGGCCACAGGTATGGCACCGTTTCAAGTTTCTCTTGGTTACTTACCCCCGTTATTTCCCAGTCAAGAACAAGACATTAACGTTCCCTCCGTCCAAAGTCACCTGCGACGGTTACGCAGGACCTGGAGGGAGACACGAGCCGCATTGTTGAGGACTAGGGAACGGAATCGTAGGTTGGCTGATCGCCACAGGGTTCCGGCACCTACCTACACGCCAGGCCAAAGGGTCTGGTTGAACTCTAAAGACATTCCCCTTAGCGTTTCCTCTAAAAAGTTGGCCCCTCGGTTCATTGGTCCCTATGAGGTCTTGGAGATAGTGAATCCCTCAGCGGTACGTCTCAGACTTCCTCCTGCACTCAGGATCCACCCCACATTCCATGTGTCACAACTAAAACCGGTTAACACCAGTGAGTTTAGCCCTCCGGCCGTCACCCCTCCACCCCCCCGACTCATCGATGGCCATCCGGCCTTTACGGTTAACAAGGTGATGGACGTTCGCCGCAGGGGACGTGGTTTTCAATTTCTTGTTGACTGGGTTGGTTATGGTCCAGAGGAAAGAAGCTGGATATCTAGAACTCTGATTTTAGATCACTCAGTAATTCGTGACTTTTATCGGGACAATCCGGGAAAGCCGGGTGGACCGCCAGGAGGCGGTCGTTGAGGGGGGGGTACTGTTATGATTTGGGTTTTTGTTAGTGTGTGCACTTTTGTTGTTTGCTTTCCCCGTTTGTCTTCTCCTCCTGTGTGCTCCCCTTCCCCTTGATTACAATTTGTTTCAGCTGCACAACCAGGTGTCACTCATTCCACGTCTCGTCAACTCCTCCTCTTAAGCCGGCTCTCCACATGCAGCCGGCGCCAGAGTATTGTCAACCCTCCGTGCTCCCAGTCCAGACCTACCTGCCCCTTCGTGTCCTGTCGTCTCATCGTGTTCACTTGGATTCCACCTCACGCGTGCTGGATTAGGGTTTTTTGAGAGTCACTTGGATTATTGTCTACACTACGCACCTGAGCTTGGACTCTTGCTCATTATTGTCACCAGTGTCACTTTCCCTATTTATAATAAATTGTTGTTGTTACCTGATCCTTGGTCTCGCGCTTGGGTTCTATTCTGGTTCCGTAACAAACTGAGAGGTTAAAAAAGTTTTTTTTTGTTTTTTTTTAGCTTGGGAGGGAATGTGTGTAAAACATAAAGAGCAACAGTTATAGATAGCATGCACTCTTATTTACTGTAAGTGTTTTAACACTTTAATTTCTCTTTAATCATTAATCAAAGTAATATTGTACACTTTTTTAATCATGCAAGTTTCACATGTACATAAAAAGCAGTACTAATTAATCTCATTAGATTTTTCTCTTTTTTCATATCACAATATATATCCCTGAAAGAAAAGGTACTAAATTCCAGTTTCATCAAATTAGGAAATGTGTTGTGGAGAGCTAAACAATATGCAACAACCCCCAATAAATTGAGTGAGTAATGGGTAAATGATTGCTGCTATCACAAATTGGCACACCCAAAAAAGTCCCTTCAGTTTACTTACTGAAATACATCAAATTAATGTTAAAAAGCTGGCACTAATGATGGCTGGCTCACATGTACTGTCCACAGGGGAATATTTATTGACTGCCCTTATTTCTAGTCACCTCAGACCAAACATTTAAAGCCTGACAGAGCTCTGTTGCTGAAAAAGAGAGAATCGTTTTGTTCTATCTAAACACTGAAAGAGAACACATCACTGTCTGATGCAAAGAAGAGGATTCTATTTTTTTGAAATCACAATGAACTTATTCAACTCTGCTCTGGGGAAGAACATCACTTTTGTGCATCCTGCTTATTTCATAATAAGCGGTTTATCTGGCATCCCGAATATCAAATATTATTATGTCTTCCTCTTTTTTGTTTATGTTATTTCAGTGATAGGAAACACAGTTGTGATGGCTGTAATATACTTGGATCATAATCTAAGAGCACCAAAATACATAGCAGTTTTTAATCTGGCATTTGTGGACCTGTTTGGAAACTCTGCTCTGGTGCCAAAGCTTTTGGACATCTTTCTGTTTAACCATCACTCCATCCCCTTCAACGACTGTTTAACTTTCCTTTTTTTCTGCTACACCTGCCTTTCCATGCAGTCATTTAATTTGGTTGCACTCTCCTACGACAGACTGGTCGCCATTATCTTCCCGCTGCACTATCAAGTAAAAGTAACCCACAGGTTCATGCTGTCTTTGATTGCTTCTTTCTGGACATTCATAATCATTGCTGTTTTAATTGCTGTTTGCCTTCTTACAAGACTTTCATTCTGTAAGTCTGTAATAATCAATAGCTATTTCTGTGACCATGGCCAGATATATCGACTGGCTTGCAATGACCACTATCCTAATTATGTCCTAAGTTGTTTTTACCCTGTACTTATATTTTGGCTTCCACTAGTTTTTATCTTATTAAGTTATCTATATATTGGCTGTACGTTGGCCAAAGTGGCCTCAGTACAAGAAGGACTCAAGGCCTTTAAAACATGCATAGGTCATCTGTCTTTGGTGGCAATCTATTTCATTCCTCTGTTGATCACATTTACCTTGATGGAAAATATTCATCCCAATGCCAGGATCATAAACTTGTCTCTAACTTCCGTCTTTCCCCCCATGTTGAACCCAATCATTTATGTTCTGCAAACAAAAGAAATCAAAGAATCTTTGAAACGGCTACTAAAAATGAGAAAGAAATCTCAAATATCGAGAACAAAAATATTCACAATGTAATAGCGAAGTCCCAGCTTTGGGATTTTATTCGTAGACTGTTTGCAGTGGTAAATGTGAAAGGAGGCAATTAGATAATAATGATGACATAAAAGACATCTATGAATCAAGGTCATAGTTTTAAGGTCATAGTAGATTGAAAATAAAGTATGACTTCAATAAAGATGTATGAAAAATCAAAAAGAGAGCAGTTCTTGTTTTTAAAAAAATGAGGGCAATTTCTATGAGAATATCTGAATATTTGTTTCTGCTTTTTTGGACACTGAAATCATTTACTGATTACAAGTTTTATTAGCATATTTGGGTTTTGATGAAAAGCAATAAATAATTCATATTTGCTTTAGTTTTCAATCACTTATTATACAAAAATGGTATAGTGAGACAGTGTGTGTTTCAACATTAATAACAACCTTTATTTAAAGAGTGCTTTAGTTCTTTACAAGGAAAGAAAGATAAAGACACTCATGATGAAACAAGACTGTTTGTTACACATTTTCAAGATGAAGCATGTACACTTAATGTTTTGATATCTTTGCTTTTGCCATCGTTTAATCTCTTCAGAAGAACTGTTTATTTTCTCGTCCTTTAGTCGTCTTTAATATCTCTATGACAACACCATTTAGGGGGTAAATGTGTTGACTGATTTTAAGCCTAAACATGTCATTATGGTCACCTTTGAGGTTATTGATTGTCACTCATAATCAATGTCTTTGCTCAGAAAACTGCACAAACCTGTGTATTAATCACAGATATCCTGCAGTTATTTAAAAGACAAAATTAAAACATTAGGCATTTGGAAAAGATGAGCTGTTGTTGAACTATATGGTTTGTTCTAATATGTTACAGACAGGAACATTTCTGTGAAGGAAACTGCTCACTGTACTTTTCTGCCCCAGTAACAATCTTCGAATCAGGATCTGTTCCACAGCCTAATGACTGATTATTTTTGCTGTTCATACTGGTCATTTGATCGACAGTCTTTAAATTCAAAGCCAATTAAACTTAGTTTGAAATTTTAAGAAAACTTTGTTTGTCTGAACCCTCCGGGCTCTCAGACGGTCATTTAGATCACACTCAAACACTGAAATTCAGAAATTTATAACGATTAATCCAATTGTCGATCACATGTTTTAAATACCATCATTTTTCATTCTTAAAAAAGTGTTATAGTATATTTGTAGTGTCTTGACCTAAGGGTAGGACAGACAAGGGAAAATGAGACAGGAATACAGTGAACACATCTACTCTTAACTTATGAGAATGTATCTATGACAAAGGACCATAAATATTTGACTTTAGTAAAAAAAAAAAAATGCTCCAATTACTGAACTTCATCGAGGTTCGTGCTCAATTGATTCAAGTCAGTGGGCAAAATGAGCCTTCTGGGGGTAAACTGACCTTCCTATTTTTCAAGTTTTTATGTAGGCGTAACTAGAAATAATGGCATACCTCTTATTAAAATGTCTATTTTAGTTGCTGTGGTATCAGACAGGTATCAATATTGTTTGATTTTTAAACTAAAAAAAGTATCAAAGTTTTGGTATCGTGTCAGCTTTAAATAACTAAAACTTAGTGTTACACGCTAAAAACATTGCAGTTTAATTTAAACAATAACAATGAAACACGTAGGGTAGTTAAACAGTTTTTAACATGTGAGAACAAGAGGGCAGTTTGAGCTTCATGACTGTTGCAACATTGCACAATATAAACAATCCATGATTGCATGGAAATATGGTTGGACCGTTCCGTTTAATAATAATAATAATAATAATAATAATAATAATAATAATGATAATAATAATAATAATAATAATAATAATAATAATAATAATAATAATAACAATAATAATAATAATAATAATAATAATAATACATTTATTTTGTAAGCGCTTTTACAGGAGCTCAAAGGCACTTTACACGTGCAAATCACACAAAGGACAGTTAAAAACAGCAAAAGACAGTATAAGACAGAAAAACAGAAAGAAAAGAAGGGAAAGAAAAAAGTTATGTATTAAAAGCTAATTTCAAAAGGTGAGTTTTGAGCATGGTCTTAAAAGTTGGGAGGTGTGTGCAGGAACGGATGGGTTTGGGGAGTGAGTTCCAGAGGGAGGGGGCAGCGACGGAGAAGGCTCTGTCGCCCCAGGTTCGGTGCTTGGTTTCCTTCAGATGAGCGGAGGTCACGGGAGGGGGTGTGGTGGTGAAGCAGGTCTGTGAGGTAAGGTGGGGCCAGGTTATTTAGTGCTTTGTGTGTGAGGAGGATGATTTTGAACTGTATGCGGTGAGTGATGGGGAGCCAGTGCAGGTCACAGAGGACGGGACGGGTATACCCCAATGCATCCAGCTGATTTGAATATGTTGTGGTTGTCCCTCTATTTTCAGCGAATACACAGAAAACCTGTGTTATGGCTTAACATTGTTCAGTGTTTTTGAATTCTAGTTAAGAGAAAAACACAGTTTAAGTTAAATTGTTGTCAGACTACACAGTGAGCTGTCCAACACTGCCCTCTAGGTTTCAGACACAGACATTACAGTTAACAGAAACATCAAATGGAACATGACAAGTGTACTCGTCATTTTTGCTACACACTGATGGCAGCACGTAATAGTTAGCTTACAGTTAGTTACTTTGCAAATATAAAGTGTATTTAATGTTGTCAACCACTGTCTTGTTTTTTTTTTCTCTCCCAAAACTATTGATTCAAAAGTATACATATAACACAAAACCATATCAATATCGAAGTCTACTTTACATCTATACTTTTGTGAATTTAACCCCAATGAGGGCGACATGCCATAACAGCAGTGGTTGAAGAATATTTATTCCAGAATAATTTCGAGAGCAGGTGGAAATTACGTTGTCTTATTTTTTTATTTTTTTTTATTTTTTTTTTGCATTTGCTGAATAGAATTCATTTGTTTTACTTGGTCATGTATTGTTTATAAGGGCAATTCTTTTACTTTGGGATTTTGCTCTTCAATCTCTAGAGAGATGCAATTTTCTGTAGTTTGAACAGTTCAGCAGTTTAATACGTCTTCTCTTTATATAATCTGATTATGTCAATTTCAGGTGATTAATTCCATGACATTGACTTTACTTCATGTTAAAATAATACTCCCACAGCACATCCACAATTACTGTATGAGCTTAGCAGGATTGAGGTTGAATGTGTCACATGAATCTGTCAGGTTTGTTCAAGCTGGTATTTCTTTGTCAGATCTTTTATGAATTTCGGTGGCCAAAGAGCCTTATCAGGACAACCTCAGTGTAGTTTGATTTTATCTAAAGATACGAATTTGATTTCTTCTACATAGATAAAAGTAGAAACAACAGGCTACCAAGAAATTAATTGAAATCAATATTGAAATGCATGTGAATAAACTTTCTACTTTAATTTTATTTTTATTTTCATAATAGTATATATTTTCATGGCAGTAGTTACTGTATCTCAGTTGATAGTTGAACATAACAATGTAATAAATCCCAAGACAGTCACACATGAGACATGTATGGGATTATGAGTGACAACGCTAACTACACATCTCCTGTCTCTCTGGGACAAAGGAAACATATAACCGTCAGACCCTTCACACATGGAGCCACAGGAGTGAACTACACTCTTGACTCACAGGTGAGTTTAACATATACCGTATTCAGCTTTAATCAAATGGTAAAACGTTGTTCTCGTTCAAAACATGTTGTGTTTTTTTTACAGGTGTAAAAACAGGTGTCAGCAATGGAACCAGAGGAAAAAGCTGCCATCGTATTTAATGCCTCATTTGTTCGTCCTGAAAAGTTCTATCTCAGGGGTTTTACCAACATGCCTCATGCAAAGTATTACTATGTGTTTTTGTGTTTTGTCTACATCATGACTGTTCTGGGGAATGGCCTCCTTCTTACAGTCATTTACCTGGTGGAGTCCCTGCATACTCCTAAATACATGCTGGTGTTTAACCTGGCTGTCGCTGATTTGTGTGGCAGCACTGCTCTCGTCCCAAAACTCTTGGACACATTTTTGTTTAACAAAAGGTACATTGTCTATGAGACGTGTTTGAGTTACATGTTCTTTGTTTTATTCTTTGCAAGCATGCAGTCATGGACACTTGCCACAATGTCCTATGACAGATTCATTGCAATTTGTTTTCCTTTAAGGTACCATGTTATTGTGACAAAACCAACTATTGGAGTAATGCTGCTGTGTTTATGGCTTTTTGTACTGAGTATTATCGGACCCATCATTAAGCTTATTGATCGCCTCTCATTTTGTAGATCTTTAGTGATAGAGACTTTTTTCTGTGATCACTCCCCTGTTTATCGTCTGGCTTGTAATGACACCTCTATAAATAACATTATGGCATATGTTGCTTTCATAACGTTACTTTGTATTCCTCTTATATTGATAGCATTAACATATATTTGTATTTCCATAGCCCTGAGCAGGATAGCGTCAGGACAGGAACGACTCAAAGCATTTAAAACGTGTAGCTCTCATCTGATCCTTGTGGCAATTTTCTTCTTACCAATATTTGGCACCAACATAGCAACAGTGACGTCCGGGATTCAGCCAAATGTGAGAATACTTAACTCCTCTCTGACACACACCATACCTGCTATGCTCAACCCAATTATCTATTCTTTAAAGACCGAAGAAGTGCTGAACTCTATTAAGAAGCTTATCAACAGAAAGAAAATTAGTAACACAACTAAGAAATGGTGACCTCTTCTTCACTTCCATAATTATTATTTAAGGAGTGTTATCGTAGCATTGTTCTGTTTTTGCTTTATAAACTCAACTCTTACTTAAGTGAACTGCAAGTATATTCAAGGAATGCATTTTTTTTTTATCATGTGCTTTGCTGTAAAAAGGGACATGGTATGCATTATATTTCATGAAAGGTGATTTCTGTGCAAGTGAAATTGCTGTTTCTATTTCTATTTATCAACTATTTTGGTCAAAGATCCACTACATTAACTTAATTAATCACTGTTTTAAAAATTTGAAAATGATCAGATGTTATAATTTCTGTCTTGAGAGTTGGATCTCCCAGATTAACCTTTGACTTGTGAACAAGCTCATTTCTATTCTGGTTTAGTCCACTCCATGTCCATCAATCCACTGGTGCTTGAAGTTAAACTTTTACGACTAATTTAATGTCAATCCATTGTTTTAGTTGATATTTGAGGATAAAAGGAACTGCTTCTGCTCCTTCTTTGGTTTGAATGCTTTTATGATCATATACTGTATGATCATAAACTAAATGTCTTTGGGTTTTGACTTTTGGTTGAATAAAGAAAAATATGTCAATATATTCCAATTGTTCCAATCAAGTTATTACAAAATGGTCTCTGATTTTTCAGAAATGTCATAGTTTTTGAAAGACTGTGACGTGTATACTGCACTTCACAGTAATAAATGATTCTATAGTCATGTGCATTTAACTTAATATAGCTGATAAAATGTATTTAATATAAATGCGTCCTTGATTTTGTGACAATTATTTAAGTAACTTTCAAACAAAAATGTTTGAGATAGTATCTGCTTATTTTCGTTGCATTAAATATAATATTTAATATAATATTTAAATATATGTAATTCTAAATTAAGAGAATTTTTAATAAATCCAACTCAACAGAATTAGCCAGTTTTTAGTTGACGAGCACTTCCTGGTTTTTGCGCTTTTTTTCTGCTTTTGAATTCACCCGCTATTGACACACAAGACATAAAGAAAGTGCGGATGATTTAACTCAACAATTTCAATTTGTTGACAAAGGCAAGGAGAGTTATTTTATACTGTGATGTCAATGACAACCTGTGGGTGTATACTACATAGTTTAAAGCAGACTCTAAGCTATGTCTGTTTACTATACTCAAAACCTTTTGAGCTGGAATCATTGGGTCACCTTACAGTTTATTTGTTGTTTAATTTGACAGTAGCAGCATTCATGTTGACATTGCCCTTCCAAATAACACTAACTTTATTTCAATCGTTTATAAGTTTGTATTGCCTATTTTGTATATCACATTAAAGCATATTTTAGGCAGTTGTGTGTAGTCTACAGAATAATGAAGTTGTATTCTTAGTTGCACTGATATTATAAATCTTTAAAATGCAGTATTTAGTTATTTTATTATCTTTAGTGTATCTATTGTAAACTGTGATAAGTTGAAGTAACATAAAAGTTCTTTACAGTCGCTGAACTTTATATAAATTGAATTTAATTTATATGAAATCGAGATATCCTCCCTCGACTGGTTGATATCTTTTATCCAGATCAAGACAAATGCATGTCATATTTGTGGTATCTCTGCAGCCAGCTCTGCACCGTGACATCTACTTAATATTTTTGTTTAAATTTGGTTAACTTGTTTGTGTGCTTTATTTTAATCTTCAATTTAAACAGGTTATTTTTTAGCAACTGATTTGATTTGTATTAACTCAACTTTTAACAAGGTTAGATGTAATTAATAATAATGTGTGCAATCTGCTGCCTCAATTTTAGCTGGGCCTCGCCTCCGAGCAGCATACTGCACCGATGCTCTGAGAAGACGCTTTGGAGCATGGAAAATTAGTTTTCACACATGACAGCAGAAGCTCCTAAAGTTAGGGCAAAGGTGTGTGCTGTGAGAACAGTCCGCATAGCCTGCATTTATACGGATATCCATGGCGAAATTAAGTGAGTAAGCCGGCTATAACTCATCCAGTTTTCAAAAATCTGCGGTAACGTCGAGTGGCTACATCACGTACGTCGTTTAACTTTCTTTTTAGTCAGTGCGTGATAGACTGTTGCAGTGTAAATTCCCATCAAACACAATCACACCATTGTTTCTTTATATTTTTGATGGTTTACTGATAAAGAATGCAACATCAAATTTGCATCTATGATAATATATTAGCTCATAGCGACGGGTGTGGTCCGAAGCCAAATAATGAGAAAAGAGCATCAAGGCTCAAACAGGACATTTTTTGGTGGATTGCACCATCTAGTGGATTTTCTTTTAAGTCACAAAATCTGAAAGGTTGTATTGCCTTCATAGGGGGGACATGATTTTAAAATTCATTTTACCATAAGATCAGAAATGATCAAGATGTTTCTCTCTTTCTTGCATTGTGCTGACATTATTAAACCCATCAAGTCTTCACATGTAAGTTTCAAAATATCAACTTTGAGCTTCAAGGATATCTGTCAAGAAAAACTGTACCTTAAAGGTGTTTTAGAATGGTTTGTTTTATTCTAATCATTTATCTTGATCTGGTCAAAACATGAACACTTTTATTAAGAAAACAAATCCCCTCAGAAGATTGTGGCAGCTGACTTATTGATTTCTTTGATCTCTGGTTGAAATCTGTCAGTTTTTAATACATTAACAGACACAGATTCATCACCAGGCACTTAAATTAGAAGGAACCCAACAAGATCACAAGACAGTGAAAGCTGATCATACATTTTATTGACGCATAAATAATTATAGTCTTTCCATGTCACACAGAACAAGCAGGTTCTGCTGTGCTTGGGTTGTATCTGGATGTTGTGATATCAGCTGGGTGCAGACTCGGCTGGAGTGGAGGTTTGCTGCTGCTTCCTCAGCTGTTCTCTCCGGGCATTTTGGAAATTCACCATGCAGTTTTTAAAAGTCTGGACCTGGATCTGGCACACTCTCCAGTCCTGGTGTTCAGCCATGCACTCCTGCACAGCATAGTGAAGCTCAGCACAGCCGGTGCGGGATATCATCCGTTCAACAGGGTCGTCCTCGTCCTCCTCTTTACGGCTGCGGTCATGCGGGGAAGGTGACATCATCCTTTTCAGGACATGAGGACAATAAATTTAAGTTATTAAGGATTTCAAAAATACCACAGAACATTCCGACTACCGTATTGACTTAGTAAAATATACACAGCACATTGTGTAGTCTTCTAAGAAATACTGAAACAATACAAGATCACCATCAATCGTTGATGTTAATATTGTGACTAGAAACGAAATGGTACTAAAATAAAATAATTGCTTCGATGGCTCTTCATGTTTTTTTGTTTTTTTTTAAAATCAAAGTTAGATTTAGGCCTGAAATGTTTACCTGATAAATTCTGCTGGAGAATAATTACAGTTATTTACAAAAAGGCGTTATTATTTGCAATGCATGTTATTTTAAATAACTCGAGGTGAAAACGGCGTGTCATGACTTTTGTATTTATTTGCTTCTCATTTGAGTTCAAACCTTTTTAATTCTACCAAGTTTAAAGCACTGTCTGATATGAGGATAAATACAGTATATTGCACTGAAACTCAAAACTAGGACCGTGGAAGTCGTGTCCTGTTAGGTTACACCTTGAGTTGATCCAGTGCAACATTAGAAACCTTTAAATAATTTAATAGAAGATTCACCTCCTCTTGTTCTTACCGTTTTGTTTTCTTCAAGAAAGTTTTCCCGTCAAGACCCTGAATTTAAGTTCTCACGATCTGCATTCAAAGTTCTAAATTGTTTATCCGAAACCGAACACACTTTAAGCTATTTTTTTTAGGCGGACATATTTGGGCGGGGGACAGTGCAGCTATACAACAGTTCCGTCGATGCAGTACACCACTTCCGCTCTTCAGCGATTCCACAGTTGTTGTTAATCTAAGTTTGTTTTTTTTGTTTCGTTTCGAACGTGTCAAGAAATATCAATAACAAAAAACAATAATAATTAGAGGAAAATTCTATAATAATTATGTTAAAAAAAAAGAATAATAACAAAATAAGAATAGATTGATTTTGTTATGAAATAAATAAACTTACTAAATAACCAAAAACATATTTAAACAGTGTAACGTTTCCGAAAAGGAGTAGTCAGAAAAAAACGTTTTTATTACTACCCCTTCTCTATTCTTAAACTTTGCTGTTTCACACATCTTTGTTGTTTTTGTTGTTGTTACTTTTGTTTGTGTTACTGTGTGTGTTGTGTGTGTTACTTTATATATAGATACGTGTGTGTGTGTGTGTGTGTGTGTGTGTGTGTGTGTCTTATAAGATACAGTCTCAAAATAAGAATACTAGAAGACTCAAATAAGATAATGAAAACTTTAATAATGTACAAGTAGATGTACTTCATACATCCAGTTGGTGTCACCTCTGTAACAACATCTCATCATTTATGATTTGGTTGAGCATGAACAGGGTTAACCACTATAACCAGTGTTTCTGTCTGTAAAAACAGTTAAATTTAGGATCATTTTGTCAGATTGTTGATGAAAAGAAAAGGCATAGTAGTGACGCCACAAGCAATCCGTAAGCAGACATAAAATAACATCACTGAGCATTTCAATTATCATGGCATTTGAAAAATAATTTTGGTAAATAAACCACATATTTATGTGAAACACACACAAAGCTAACGACAATTCACCTGAACTTAAATGACCAGATGTGACGTAACAACAGCATTACTAGTGATATTATTGTTGTAGCACATGGTCACCTCACATGAACAGAGATTTATCTCTTTGAACATAGTTAAAAAAATGTTCCTAAGTGATATGGAAGCATATTGATGTGAAAAAAACTTCCACACAGCCTCAATCAAATTGCCTAATCTTAAATCCTGTTAAACTTATGACATTTAAAAAAAAACACAAGGTTTTTATTCTTAAAGTCTGCAGCGTTTTTTCTTGTAATACATTACAAACATTTAGCGCTGGAATTTCGTTGATGTGTCATTAACTCTCCGATTTTTGATCGTGTAGTCTGTGCCAATTTTTTGTTTTTTAACTAGTGCCAGGAATCTGACTTTAATCTCTTTGGTTTTCAAAGAATATACAATAGGATTGATGCAGGGTGGGAGACAAGATGCCAGAGACAGACTCAGCACACGCTGGTCGGGGTCAATGAGATGAAGATAAAACCCAACAGAAAAAATGGTAATGAGAGGAATGTAAAATACTGCTACAAGAATTAGATGCTCAACACAAGTCCCCAAAGCTTTTACTCGATTGTCTAAAGATTTCATCCTGAACACAGTCACCAGGATGCAGACATAAGACAGACATATAAAAGTAAAGGGTACCACAAGTAACAGAAAGGTAAGCAAAGAGGCCACAGTCCACTGCAATGAGAAATCATTACAAGCAAGCCGGAACACAGGCGCATAGTCACAGAAATAACTGAACACTTGCACAGACTTGCAAAAAGACAGTTTTGTCATTATCGCTATTGAAAACACAAGAATTCCCAGAGCTATAGTCCAAGTCATGCCCAAAATATAAGCCATGCTCCGCAGTGTGTTGATGGAGCTACGACGCAGAGGGAAACAAATTGCAATCAACCTGTCAAAGGCAAGAACAGCAAGCGCATATGACTCCAAAGTCCCAAAAGCATAGTAGAAAAACATTTGCACCAGACACAAGTTGTATGGAATGAAATTGTCCTTCACTAGGAATATCTTTATCATGCTGGGAATCGTACACGTGTTAAGAATCACGTCAACCACTGCCAGGTTTGCTACTGCCAAAAATTTTGGAGTGTGTAAACAATAGTCAAAAGCAATTATACAGATCACAAAGCTGTTGAAGAGCAATGTAACAGCATAAACAATCAGCAGAAAGATTAAGTAGACGCTGATAAAGGGAAATGTCTCAAATCCGACTATGTAAAAGCCTGGAGGATGAACAATGACAGATTTGTTAAAGACAGTCCTGAGAGAGGACATGGCTGGACCTCACAGTCAGTGTGTTGAAGGACAGCTTCTTGTCTGCAATGTTGAAAGAAGATGACAGTTTTAAAAACATCACGAATCATTTAACTGAAAAATCAAAATGCCTATATTGTATTTCACTCTGAGGAAACAAGAAAGCAAACATAATGCATATAATCTTCTCCATGTATGTTGAATTAAAGTCAGTGAATGCAGCTTACCTGATCCCCTGTTTTCTCTAAATTGTGTACTGCCTATCAGTGATGCTGTCTCTTATAGCAAAATGCAGATAACTGCTTGTCTGATTTGTGGACTCCGATAATATAGTCCCATGATTATTCTCCGGAGATCAATAAGGAGGTAATTTTCAAAAGAGTCTCAGGAAGTCACTGTGCAGTGATATTAAATTGAACCTTTGAGAGAAGGGCTGTGTAGGGTGTACTTTAAATAATAAAACGTATCTACATTCAAAATACAAATTATTATTTTGTTTGACCAGTAACTTATAATTAAACTTTTTTTAAATGAATACATAAATAAATACAAACAGAATAGAAAAGATCCATGGATAAAAGCATTGACATTAAATATATATTTATTACATTTCACAGTAAATGTGAAATAATTACAATTTGCTTCTTGTCTTAATGTGGTGGAATAATAACTGACTGACTAAACTGAACAATGTTGGCTGGGTACTATGATTTGATAGCTGCTAAAAAAAATCAATGTGTTTTAATAAATACAGTATGTCTAATGTAATGAGGAATGTTTGAAAAAAAGCATGTGTTAAATGTCTATCAGTTATATTTTTATTATCCATTAAAGTTGAAAAAAAACTGTAACCTGTAAGACGTTTGGTAATTTTTTTTTAACATATTTTATTCTTTTGATGACACATTTATTTTTATACTCTTGGCATACAATTTCACTAAATATTGAAATGTCACAGAGAGGAAGATGATGCGTTGTTTCCTTATAATTTTTCTCTTCATGGTTAGAATCACCATGACCTGTTAAAAGATAAATACATATTTTGGGTTATACAACAGATCAGTTGTGACACGTGTTTGTCAATGTTTCTAGAGTGTTTCATAAATGTGTCACATCTGTATTTCTTTGCAGGACTGCCAACAGTGTAAAACTTTTTCATTGAAACAGTCAAGTGAGTACAAATATCTGGTGAACTGGCTTTGTAAAGGCTTGTGAGACTGGAACAATCCAAGTGAGTGTTATTACTGAACTTTCATTTTTTAAGTGAAGATTTATATTAAAATAACATTCCTGAAACTGTGATAAACAGTTTAGAACATGTCTGTTGCGTAATGTCCCAGAGGATACATTTATCATGAAACAGGTCATGGTGAACCAAAACAAAATGGTTTCGTGAAGCCATCACCAGAGAGTTTTGGTTAATGACCTTGACTTCAACAAACAAACCATTAACGGCTTAACTTTCAGACTAATTATTCTCAGGTGCTCCTGTTAGGATGAACACAGTTAACAATTAAGAGGAATAAACAAACAGTATGTTTACATTATTCAGATAATAATGAGAATTTAACTTTTTTTTATAACATTTTTACATCTAAATAAATGGTTATAATGTATCAAGGGTTAACTTCTGTTCAATTATTGTGAAAGCATGGGACTCTAGAGATAAAACACAAGTGTAGATATACTTTTGTTACAAACAAAAGCCCCTTTTCAAGCACAGGAGCATCCCCCCAGACCCAGAGACCTTTTAAGTAACTTGACCCTTTTCCCACTAAAGGAACTTTTGAGGAAATATGGGTAATTTGAACACAGGTTTTGATTCTATTTTAGGCATCTGACTTTGGTGGTGGAAAAACAATGGGATGGCAGCTTCAGTCTTTTAAACGGTGGGTGAAGATTTTCTCGACCCCAAAACTAAATTTAGACCCTGTTCCCTATGGTTGAAACAGCCATAGTTTCTCAAAAGATTCCTAACAGGGGAAAGTTGAAATGCGTCTGTTTAAAACAGTCCTGGAAAAGGTCACCGTTGAACCTGCACTGTGGCTTTGGTACATTAAAGTCCTTGAAAAAAGAGAAACAATACATTTCATGACTGAAAGATAGAACCTAACTTGACTATTAATGACTATCTTATCCACCTGAAAGGCTTTTTAAGTCAAAGACTAGTCGGAAACATTATCCAATGTAAGCCAGAAAGCCCAATCTTGTTCATTTCTAAAACGTATAGCAGTGAGTTAGGCTGAAGTGCAGGCTTAAGTCTTCTAAATTTACAGCCACAACACATCTTGACATAAAGACTGGCCCTGAGTCGAAAAATAAACGATTAAATACCTTGCAATTCTATAGAAACTTGATGGCAGAGGTTGAGGAAAGAGAGAACACAAATTAAAAGAAGGTAAAGCTGCTCTCAACCCCCAGTTCATCAAATACCTCATGACATTATCTTCATTCAGAAATGGTTAATAACCTACATACTCAGGCCCAGAGTGTAAAAACCTATCTGAATGAAAACTTGGCATGATTAATGCATCCTCGCCTCCATGGACTCATCTAACAGGACTTCCTGCAGGATCTAACACATCAGTCTTTCTCTTTTAGATTTCATCATCTTTCATCACCATTGCTTATCAAAAAATGTAAATTGTATATTGTAAAAGACATAACCTTACGGAGTGACTTTAAATTGCACTGACAATTCATTTTCCCTGATAGAGCTTTAATCATCAAACAGGACGCAGTGACCCCAAACAAAAGGATTCTCTCTCTACTCTTGGACTCCTGGGATCCCTGCTAATGAGTGCTATTTGTGATGTCATTACCAAAAGGATGCTGGTTAATGAGTGCCTGCCTGCGACAAACAAACCTTTTACTGTTCCAGCTTAAGCCTAATTAATCTCATATGCATCCATTAGGGGGGTTATTGCGAACTTGCAATTAAAGCTGTAATAGGAAGAGGTGTTCACTGATATTACTGAGTCATTAGTGTGCTTGAGAAGCTCCATTAAACCCCCTAATTGTCTAATAGTATCCTTTTTCTCTAAAGGGCTACACATGAAGGGCCTGCATTCATGACCTCTACACACCAGTCACCTTCCCTCTTGACCTTTACCCATTTGTTTGTGAGACAATGTTTCGATGTTGGATTTGGATGACAGGGTTAATCAGCACCACAATCTTATCCTCCTTTATATGTCGTCTTGCTAAGGGGCAAGGCATACAACTGAAACCATGCTTTGAAAGAGAGTTTGGCGCTGCAAAAGTTTTTCCAAAGTCATTTCAAGGTTCTAGCAAAGCTTTGGACCGACTCTTGTGGAAAAAAACGAACAAGAGATGAATCTGATAAGGCCCCGCCGAGATCTGAGAATGATTCATGAAAACAGAGAAGAAAAAGCTGACTGCAGTTTTTTTTTCTGTGCGATGCAGTTAAGTTTTACTGTCTGTCACCTAAATAAACTTTATACTGGCTGTAGCTCTAGCAGAAGTTCAGTCAGGAAGACTCTATTCCAAATGGTCGTTTCAATATTTATTCTCATACTGTGTGACATTTACTTGTGACTTTTTATTGTAATAAATTAGTTCAGTTGAAAAGGGACTTGAGGCTTAAAGCTCTCTACTGTAACATTAAGATGTTGGGTTTTCATTAAAAAAAAAGTGCAAATGAATGATGATTATAACACTGGGGCTATACTGATTGGGTTTTAAAATAAATGTAAGGCCTTCCTTAAACATTATGCCTCATTAAAATACTTGCATTATCACCTCCCTTCCAATTTTAAGGAATGGGGGAAGGCATTAATCAAGCACGAGGCTGAACAGTAGAGGGTATGTTTGTTTACAGACAAGGTCCTTAAGCATTCTCCCCCTGAGAGGTTTCACATCAGGGACTAATTAGAGAGACTCTGAGGAATTACAGAGGCATGATCTTTTAGTCCTGGGTCATCATGTCCTTCTTGATAAGCCAATCAATATAAGCCGTATGTTCCGAGGGAAATCCCATGAATGTGTTGAGATAATTAAATAAATAATCATATAATTAATGTCTTTTGGGCTCCTGGCTGTGCAGCTGTTTTACATGTTTTAGGCTTTGAACATTACATTCAAAGCAAAGGTTTTTGTATGACAGTTGGCGATGGTTTTATGTTAGGGGCTGAGAAAATATAAAGCCACATTTTAGCCAACAAGTTAAAATATTTACCCCAAGTCATGATCAAATTTTAAATACAAAAATGGAAACTTCTGCTGTTATCACAGAGTTCTTTTGATTAATGGCTGCACTGAAACTGCCCGATCTATATCTCTGTGATCCTGGCATTGATTAATGATACTTTGACATTAATGGATAGAAAATGACCGATGAGTTCTTTGCAAAAACTCTTAACATAATTAACTTTCACTGGAGGCATGACAGGCAGCGAAGGTGACACTTAGCTGTATGTAACAACTAGTGTTTGTTATTAAACCCAATAATGACGTTGAGTCATTCCTGCTATTCGGTGCCATTTCAGCTCGATACCTTTTCATAAAAAAATGTCAAAATGTTCATGATTTCAACATTTGATCTGAAGGAGGGCTTTATAAACTATCAGAAAATGATATTAGTCCAGCTTAGGATATTATAATCTATTAATTTTAGATAGATTCTTTCCGTGTGACAGAGGTCAAATGTCCACCCTGTTACCAGACATTATCATCTCTATTACGTATTGTTTTGAAAACCCAGTCATATTCTTAATTACATTTTCTTAAAGCTCAAATGTCCCTTTCTTTACACTGGAAAAGCATTGTAACATTTTACTTCTTGAACAAGCTTTATCTTGAAAAAGCTGTTATAGCTTGACGTAAAACGTAATTCTTACATATGTCTTTTAGAAAAAAAGGGAAGTTTGACGGAATTTGAAAAATGTTTTAATTGATTGTATTTCACCAATTTATTCCCTGCAAATAACCACAAAGATAAACATCATATTGTTGTATTTTATTTTATTAATATCCCAAAAACACATGGGTAACAGGGTGGACACACACGCACGCATGCACCATTTAATGAAATATTGTCAATGAAAATATGGAGACCCCAGGAAGAGTAGCTACTGTTTAACACAGAAGCTACTGGGGATCTTAACAAATAAAAAAAATTACCAAATAGGTTCCTATTATTAAAGAAATACAATTCATCTACCCCACCGCCTGACCAAAACAGGAATCTTTCCACCTCAAACTTCATATTTACTCCCTACCCATTAAACAACATAGGAAGAAAAAAATTACTGTTACTAACCAACAGATGTTTGAGGAAACGCTAACTATTTTCCTAACCAGATCCCAAGATTCTTTTCTAAGAAACTCCATAGTTTCTTCTCAAGCTGGAAAGACCTCTTATTCAGAGGTAGTGGCTCCTTCATAAGGCACACAATCTGGTCATCTCTGTACCAGCTGATGTCTTCTCGTGGACCTGACCAGAAAAATTTGTTGGCCCCGTTCTTATGCATGCATTTTACTTCGACATCATCTTCAACTTTCAGGATGATTCCTGGGTAAAGCTCCCCATCATAGCTGACAATGCACCACTGCCCGATGCATTCTGTGGAGATGATCTCTGGCCTTGATGGTTCAGAGGAATGTCTGCTGTCCTCTTCTTCAAGGCAAACCACTTTGAGATCAAAACAAGCACAATCAATCACACCTTTATCTGCTTGGCACAAGCAAGTTATTTCCCGGTGTTTAATTTGTTCTGATATTTTCTTTTTCCTTCCTTCCTCCCTGTCCCTTCTCCATTTCTCCCTCTCTGTTTTCAGGTAATTTAACTTTTTCACAGGGTCTGCATCACGACGTGCCCTGTAACGCTGCTGCTTTTCCGCAGCAGACATTGGTGCCATTTTTCTAACAAATACATGTATACTGATTTAAATAATTGATTTTTAAATAATGATTATAAAGAGAATACATAATACACTTATAACAAATGCCAAAACATACCGTAAACACAAATTCATTCACTGTGTCCACCCTGTTACTGATCATAACAGTAACAGGGTGGACGGTAACAGGGGGGACATTTTATCCTAAACCTAGCCATTTCTACCCCTATGAAGGAAAACAACCTAATACAAAACAACCATTAAGGACTATTTTGTACATATTTATCAGCAATATTTTCAATACCACAAAAAAATACTGTTTTCCACTAAATATAAGGGTAACAGAGTGGACATGTTATGCTTTACCACATCTATAAACAATTATAAAACAATGAAATAAAGGTTGACAAAAGAATGATACTCACTGGGCTTCTTGTTGATGTTTCCCTCCAAAAATGTATCACTTCTTGAGAGCATAGCCTAAGAGTTCTGTTACCATGGGAACATTTAGGGGGCGCGTCCAAAGGGACTCTCACCAGAGTAACAGGGTGGACAGTCAATTCAGTGACACAATGTCTTTTAATGATTTTATGCATTAAAATTATATAAATGACAAAAACTATTGTATGATGAGCAACATTTAAAAAAAGACAATATACCAATAAAAAGAAATCTGGATTTTTAAAAATATTTATGCCATATTTATGCAATTTTAGTTGCGTAAACATGACTGGGGACATGGCATTTTAACCTGCCCTTCACTAACATGAGAACATTTAATTTAAAACAATCAATTCTGAGGATATATCTTTTTTTTCTATGGTAGAGTAAGATTTATACTTGAAGAAAAACGTTTCAAAAAGAGTATTGACCCAGTTTTAAACAAGATACACCATAATATGTCATGGGGACTCAAATGTCGCCGAACGTTAGGAATGACTCAAATGGCTTCAACAAAGTAAGTAAGTAAGAAAAAGAGAAAAAAGAAAGAAAGAAAGGAAAAAGAAGAAAGAGAAAAAAAGAGAGAGAGAAAGAAAAAAAGAAAGAAAAAGAGAGAAAAAGTCAGTCAGTCAGTCAGTCAGTCAGTCAGTCAGTCAGTCAGTCAGTCAGTCAGTCAGTCAGTCAGTCAGTCAGACAGACAGACAGACAGACAGACAGACAGACAGACAGACAGACAGACAAAATGAAAAAGTCAGTCAGTCAAGAAAAAGTCAGTCAGCCAAAAAAAGAGAGAAAAAGTCAGTCAGTAGAAAAAAGAGAAAAAGTCAGTCAGTCAAAAAAAGTCAGTCAAAAAAAGAGAGAAAAAGTCAGTCAGTCAAAAAAAGAGAAAAAGTCCGTCAGTAAGTCAGTCAAAAAAAGAGAGAAAAAGTCAGTCAGTCAAAAAAAGAGAAAAAGTCCGTCAAAAAACGAGAGAAAAAGTCCGTCAGTCAAAAAAAGAGAAAAAGTCAGTCAGTCTAAAAGAGAGAAAAAGTCAGTCAGTCAGTCAGTCAGTCAGTCAGTCAGTCAGTCAGTCAGTCAGTCAGTCAGTCAGTCAGACAGACAGACAGACAGACAGACAGACAGACAGACAGACAGACAGACAGACAGACAGACAGACAAAATGAAAAAGTCAGTCAGTCAAGAAAAAGTCAGTCAGCCAAAAAAAGAGAGAAAAAGTCAGTCAGTAGAAAAAAGAGAAAAAGTCAGTCAGTCAAAAAAAGTCAGTCAAAAAAAGAGAGAAAAAGTCAGTCAGTCAAAAAAAGAGAAAAAGTCCGTCAGTAAGTCAGTCAAAAAAAGAGAGAAAAAGTCAGTCAGTCAAAAAAAGAGAAAAAGTCCGTCAAAAAACGAGAGAAACAGTCCGTCAGTCAAAAAAAGAGAAAAAGTCAGTCAGTCTAAAAGAGAGAAAAAGTCAGTCAGTCAGTCAGTCAGTCAGTCAGTCAGTCAGTCAGTCAGTCAGACAGTCAGACAGACAGACAGACAGACAGACAGAATGAAAAAGTCAGTCAGTCAAGAAAAAGTCAGTCAGCCAAAAAAAGAGAGAAAAAGTCAGTCAGTAGAAAAAACAGAAAAAGTCAGTCAGTCAAAAAAAGAGAAAAAGTCAGTCAGTCAAAAAAAGAGAAAAAGTCCGTCAAAAAACGAGAGAAAAAGTCCGTCAAAAAAAGAGCGAAAAAGTCAGTCAGTCAAAAAAAGAGAAAAAGTCCATCAGTAAGTCAGTCAAAAAAAGAGAGAAAAAGTCAGTAAGTCAAAAAAAGAGAAAAAGTCAGTCAGTAAGTCAGTCAAAAAAAGAGAGAAAAAGTCAGTCAGTCAAAAAAAGAAAAAAAGTCAGTCAGTTAGTCCGTCAAAAAAAGAGAGAAAAAGTCAGTCAAAAAAAGAGCGAAAAAGTCAGACAAAAAAAGAGAGAAAAAGTCAGTCAGTCAGTCAGTCAGTCAGTCAGTCAGTCAGACAGACAGAAGGACAGACAGACAAAATGAAAAAGTCAGTCAGTCAAAAAAAGTCAGTCAAAAAAAGAGAGAAAAAGTCAGTCAGTCAGTCAGTCAGTCAGTCAGTCAGTCAGTCAGTCAGTCAGTCAGTCAGTCAGTCAGTCAGTCAGTCAGTCAGTCAGTCAGTCAGACAGACAGACAGACAGACAGACAGACAGACAGACAGACAGACAGACAGACAGACAGACAGACAGAATGAAAAAGTCAGTCAGTCAAGAAAAAGTCAGTCAGCCAAAAAAAGAGAGAAAAAGTCAGTCAGTAGAAAAAAGAGAAAAAGTCAGTCAGTCAAAAAAAGTCAGTCAAAAAAAGAGAGAAAAAGTCAGTCAGTCAAAAAAAGAGAAAAAGTCCGTCAGTAAGTCAGTCAAAAAAAGAGAGAAAAAGTCAGTCAGTCAAAAAAAGAGAAAAAGTCAGTCAGTCAAAAAAAGAGAAAAAGTCCGTCAAAAAACGAGAGAAAAAGTCCGTCAAAAAAAGAGCGAAAAAGTCAGTCAGTCAAAAAAAGAGAAAAAGTCCATCAGTAAGTCAGTCAAAAAAAGAGAGAAAAAGTCAGTAAGTCAAAAAAAGAGAAAAAGTCAGTCAGTAAGTCAGTCAAAAAAAGAGAGAAAAAGTCAGTCAAAAAAAGAGCGAAAAAGTCAGACAAAAAAAGAGAGAAAAAGTCAGTCAGTCAGTCAGTCAGTCAGTCAGTCAGTCAGACAGACAGAAGGACAGACAGACAAAATGAAAAAGTCAGTCAGTCAAAAAAAGTCAGTCAAAAAAAGAGAGAAAAAGTCAGTCAGTCAAAAAAAGTCAGTCAGTCAGTCAGTCAGTCAGTCAGTCAGTCAGTCAGTCAGTCAGTCAGTCAGTCAGTCAGTCAGTCAGTCAGTCAGTCAGTCAGTCAGTCAGTCAGACAGACAGACAGACAGACAGACAGACAGACAGACAGACAGACAGACAGACAGACAGACAGACAGAATGAAAAAGTCAGTCAGTCAAGAAAAAGTCAGTCAGCCAAAAAAAGAGAGAAAAAGTCAGTCAGTAGAAAAAAGAGAAAAAGTCAGTCAGTCAAAAAAAGTCAGTCAAAAAAAGAGAGAAAAAGTCAGTCAGTCAAAAAAAGAGAAAAAGTCCGTCAGTAAGTCAGTCAAAAAAAGAGAGAAAAAGTCAGTCAGTCAAAAAAAGAAAAAAAGTCAGTCAGTAAGTCCGTCAAAAAAAGAGAGAAAAAGTCCGTCAAAAAACGAGAGAAAAAGTCAGACAAAAAAAGAGAGAAAAAGTCAGTCAGTCAAAAAAAGAGAAAAACTCAGTCAGTAAGTCAGTCAAAAAAAGAGAAAAAGTCAGTAAGTCAAAAAAAGAGAAAAAGTCAGTCAGTAAGTCAGTCAAAAAAAGAGAGAAAAAGTCAGTCAGTCAAAAAAAGAAAAAAAGTCAGTCAGTTAGTCCGTCAAAAAAAGAGAGAAAAAGTCAGTCAAAAAAAGAGCGAAAAAGTCAGACAAAAAAAGAGAGAAAAAGTCAGTCAGTCAGTCAGTCAGTCAGTCAGTCAGTCAGACAGAAGGACAGACAGACAAAATGAAAAAGTCAGTCAGTCAGTCAGTCAGTCAGTCAGTCAGTCAGTCAGACAGTCAGACAGACAGACAGACAGACAGACAGACAGACAGACAGAATGAAAAAGTCAGTCAGTCAAGAAAAAGTCAGTCAGCCAAAAAAAGAGAGAAAAAGTCAGTCAGTAGAAAAAAGAGAAAAAGTCAGTCAGTCAAAAAAAGAGAAAAAGTCAGTCAGTCAAAAAAAGAGAAAAAGTCCGTCAAAAAACGAGAGAAAAAGTCCGTCAAAAAAAGAGCGAAAAAGTCAGTCAGTCAAAAAAAGAGAAAAAGTCCATCAGTAAGTCAGTCAAAAAAAGAGAGAAAAAGTCAGTAAGTCAAAAAAAGAGAAAAAGTCAGTCAGTAAGTCAGTCAAAAAAAGAGAGAAAAAGTCAGTCAGTCAAAAAAAGAAAAAAAGTCAGTCAGTTAGTCCGTCAAAAAAAGAGAGAAAAAGTCAGTCAAAAAAAGAGCGAAAAAGTCAGACAAAAAAAGAGAGAAAAAGTCAGTCAGTCAGTCAGTCAGTCAGTCAGTCAGTCAGTCAGACAGACAGAAGGACAGACAGACAAAATGAAAAAGTCAGTCAGTCAAAAAAAGTCAGTCAAAAAAAGAGAGAAAAAGTCAGTCAGTCAAAAAAAGAGAGAAAAAGTCAGTCAGTCAGTCAGTCAGTCAGTCAGTCAGTCAGTCAGTCAGTCAGTCAGTCAGTCAGTCAGTCAGTCAGTCAGTCAGTCAGTCAGACAGACAGACAGACAGACAGACAGACAGACAGACAGACAGACAGACAGACAGACAGACAGACAGACAGACAGACAGACAGACAGACAGAATGAAAAAGTCAGTCAGTCAAGAAAAAGTCAGTCAGCCAAAAAAAGAGAGAAAAAGTCAGTCAGTAGAAAAAAGAGAAAAAGTCAGTCAGTCAAAAAAAGTCAGTCAAAAAAAGAGAGAAAAAGTCAGTCAGTCAAAAAAAGAGAAAAAGTCCGTCAGTAAGTCAGTCAAAAAAAGAGAGAAAAAGTCAGTCAGTCAAAAAAAGAGAAAAAGTCAGTCAGTCAAAAAAAGAGAAAAAGTCCGTCAAAAAACGAGAGAAAAAGTCCGTCAAAAAAAGAGCGAAAAAGTCAGTCAGTCAAAAAAAGAGAAAAAGTCCATCAGTAAGTCAGTCAAAAAAAGAGAGAAAAAGTCAGTAAGTCAAAAAAAGAGAAAAAGTCAGTCAGTAAGTCAGTCAAAAAAAGAGAGAAAAAGTCAGTCAAAAAAAGAGCGAAAAAGTCAGACAAAAAAAGAGAGAAAAAGTCAGTCAGTCAGTCAGTCAGTCAGTCAGTCAGTCAGACAGACAGAAGGACAGACAGACAAAATGAAAAAGTCAGTCAGTCAAAAAAAGTCAGTCAAAAAAAGAGAGAAAAAGTCAGTCAGTCAAAAAAAGTCAGTCAGTCAGTCAGTCAGTCAGTCAGTCAGTCAGACAGTCAGACAGACAGACAGACAGACAGACAGACAGACAGACAGACAGACAGACAGAATGAAAAAGTCAGTCAGTCAAGAAAAAGTCAGTCAGCCAAAAAAAGAGAGAAAAAGTCAGTCAGTAGAAAAAAGAGAAAAAGTCAGTCAGTCAAAAAAAGTCAGTCAAAAAAAGAGAGAAAAAGTCAGTCAGTCAAAAAAAGAGAAAAAGTCAGTCAGTAAGTCAGTCAAAAAAAGAGAGAAAAAGTCAGTCAGTCAAAAAAAGAAAAAAAGTCAGTCAGTTAGTCCGTCAAAAAAAGAGAGAAAAAGTCAGTCAAAAAAAGAGCGAAAAAGTCAGACAAAAAAAGAGAGAAAAAGTCAGTCAGTCAGTCAGTCAGTCAGTCAGTCAGTCAGACAGAAGGACAGACAGACAAAATGAAAAAGTCAGTCAGTCAGTCAGTCAGTCAGTCAGTCAGTCAGTCAGTCAGTCAGTCAGTCAGTCAGTCAGTCAGACAGACAGACAGACAGACAGACAGACAGACAGACAGACAGACAGACAGACAGACAGACAGAAAAAGTCAGTCAGTCAAGAAAAAGTCAGTCAGCCAAAAAAAGAGAGAAAAAGTCAGTCAGTAGAAAAAAGAGAAAAAGTCAGTCAGTCAAAAAAAGTCAGTCAAAAAAAGAGAGAAAAAGTCAGTCAGTCAAAAAAAGAGAAAAAGTCCGTCAGTAAGTCAGTCAAAAAAAGAGAGAAAAAGTCAGTCAGTCAAAAAAAGAGAAAAAGTCCGTCAAAAAACGAGAGAAAAAGTCCGTCAGTCAAAAAAAGAGAAAAAGTCAGTCAGTCTAAAAGAGAGAAAAAGTCAGTCAGTCAGTCAGTCAGTCAGTCAGTCAGTCAGTCAG